>NC_137428.1:65276311-65876311 GCF_964374335.1 Astatotilapia calliptera | reverse complement strand
GTGTTAAAATGTTTTCTATATGTCTATACTAATAATATAGCATCACAGCTACTTCACAACATATTTTAGTAATTTTTTATTGATTAGGACCAAACTACTGTTTCAAATCACATTTGATTGGTTTTATTATCTCTTGCGGAGATTTTTTATTTTCTACTCCCCTTTATTTCAGTCATGTTGTGGTTTTAGTCTGCTAAATCTATCCAAAAGCTATTATAACTAAAGTGGTTTTTATATTAATGCATCAGTAATACTAAAATAATAGAATAACACTCAAAAGTATTATAATCTAAATTATTATATTAGGGATTTACTGCTGATACTGCTCACCAGAACTCCTACTTGTAATTTAATCATTTTATATTGAATTATTATTCTTAGTAAAAGCCTATTTTCAGCTTTCCTGCAGCCAGCCGGCACCCTGATTTCACATTAAAAGGCTTCACAAACATAGCGTGATTGATTGACAGCGGTCAATTATCAGGTCCTCTCTGGGCCGTATTGATCTCTGTGCAAGATTAGTATCTTTTTCTCCAGCTCTCTGTCCTGCAGGTCATGTTACATGGTCTGACCCTGCCAAGGATACAAATGGCATATACATCTCCTGAACCGCTCCAAATGTCACCTGCCAGACAGGCGCACAGAGGATGAGGAGTCTTTTTTTTTAACGATTGTTTTGCGTGTGTGTGTTTTTTTTTTTTTTTTGCAAAGTATGCAGAAGAATAGACAGATTGTCAGGAAACACGAGGAAAGAACAGGGAGTGGCCTGCAGTAAAAGACCAGGTACACTGAGGTTAATCATTTAGCTATGACGTCACCTCTAGCGTAGAGGGGTTTAGGAGTAACCATACATAATGGAGAATGCAAGCTCATAGGTCTAAAGGATCACGATAGAGATGCTGCTTGTTATACAATGATAATTATTTCATCTGACAGCCTTAGATCTGCTCCTGTTTTAGGAGCAGATGAGTCCTGCTTCAGGATGTGTGCTCTGCAGGTCTACGTTTTCAAGAGGTGAATCAGGTAAAGAACATTCAATTAGACTATCTAACACAGAGTGACAGTCTTACCGAGGGCTCGACCACACCAGTGCATTTCGCTGATCTGCCTCAAAAAACCCACTGAATTTAGAAGCCACAGTGGCTGTACTGTACAGCAGTGGGGGGGAGGAAGCGGTGGAGTCCGGGTGCCAAGTTGAGAATTCAGAGCTTTCCTTCTGTCTGTAGTCAGGTGGGATGACAGGGGGCGAGTGCTGGTTGGTGGCTCTCCGGCGGCTCTGACAGCCTGTCACAGGGAGATCACTGCCACATGCCTGTCTGTCCACAACGCTGACGGCTGACCCGTCCAACACGGCCCGGCCCGCTGGTCATGCCATCCCTGTCTGCTGTCGGACGTCTCTGACAGCTGACAAGACACCTGGGACACGGCCGGCAGGGGCCAGAGCGCTGCTACCTGTATAGACATCAGGATTTACTGCTGCCAAGGAGAAGAGTGTGGAGAAGGAGGAGGAGGAGGGAGCATACACAATTTATTTTCAATAAAAGGATCACATACTCTGCTTTCTCAACTCTATATATATACATTATATAAATTTGCCTTCAATTGATGAACCTTTCTCAGTAAAATTAATACAGGACAATTTAATTCAGCATTTTCCTTAAACTAATACATGCAAGTTGCTCTGTTTGCACACGTGTGCACTAATTACATTTTTCACTGCATAACTCCCTTTAGATGTGGAGACAAAGGAGGCTGATGGCTGGAGTCTAGGCTACTGAAACATATGGGCCATGTCATTTATCACGTCCGCTGGTGAAGGAATGAGAGCCCATCAGTGGCCTGGCATTGATCCCTGCATGGGCCAGCCATTGTTTTCAGCAGCACCTGGTGGAGTTCTGTCTGCAGTATAGGGGAGGAGGAGACACACAGAGGGTGGGAGAAGATTAGTCTGGGGAGGGAGGTGTTAACATTTTCTGGGCTACTCATTAAAAGTCACAGAAAAGTAGAAACAAGAGAGAAGTTTGACTTTTGATGCTTTTTTCTCTCATATTTCTTTTCTTAAAATAAGGATCTTTAGGGTTTTAGTCCAGTTCTGTGGATGGATAGTGCCTTTTTTATCCTTGATTTTATTTTATTTTCAGTGTTATTTAATTATTTTATTTAGTCTTTTTAATGAGCTGTTGGATATTTGAAAATAAAGTATTTATCCATCTCCAAAGTGTTTATGAAATGGTGGTAGCTGTATGTATCCTTCAATACTACAGCTCCCAGAATTCGGAGGACTAGAAACACTCCACAAAAACTACTTTGTCAGAAATACTAAATAAAAGCAACCAAACAAACTCACACAGTAGATGCGAGAAACAAACAGTGAAATTTACAGGGCTAATTATAGAGAGTCAAGAATGACTTCTGTTGCAAATGTGCCACTGGTTTGATTTTAATTACAATCTGACAGACTTTAATTATCATTGTGTATTTTACAGTAAATAAAACAATCATAAACTCTAACCTCACAGTTATGTGTACATAAGTAAGTAAGTATATGTTTAGTGCTTTTACAGCATTCGGGAAACTTGCATTATGACTATATATCATGTCTTTAAGATTAATCTGTCATCTTGCCCTAAAATGTAAGAAGATGGTAATAATTAACATATGAGTGAAAGTAAGAGTAAAGAAAGAAAATTTTTTTTTACTATAATATTCCATTTCTTGGCAATGTTCGGGCTTACCAAGAAATCATGTTTACATGAACATAGCTAATATTTCGAGGTGTAATGCTCTGAAAAGAAGCTCTAATATTTTCACCTGGCTTTGTTTAAAAAAAACACACACACACATTTGCTTGCTCAGCATTGTTTGTCTGCAGTAATTCATCACGCAGGCTTTGAGCTATTGATGGAGCCAGCATCCTATAGCAGGCCCTTGTCAATGATTCACTCACTAAGCCCATCTGTCAGGCGCCCTCTGCTTCTCCCCCTCTTCGTCTCAAACACCACTGCTGTTCAGCTCGACCCTCCTCTTCCTCGGTGATGGATGGACAAAGTCCTCGATGGCCGCAAATGGCCGCATTCAACGCAAGAGCACCTCACTGATTCGTTTGTTGTGTAATCCTGCCTTAAAAATCCAGTTAGTTCTTGTCTCAAAGTCACCTGTGGCACAGACCAGAAACCATTTACAAGGCTGAAAGAGAAAGGCTTTGTGGGAAGGTGACTTCTGGAGGTGATTGGTAACTATTTGAGTATTCGCAGCTTAGCTGAGGAGAGTGATCAATAAATCAGCTGCTCTCAGAATCCATCACAATTGTGCCACTAAATGCTCTTAATGCAGTCAGTGATAAACTATGGCCAGAGCACTTCTGGAAGGATCCGGTGCATCCTTGCAGAGCACATTGCTCGAGCACTGAATCACATGGTGAGGGGATGAAGTAACTCTCTGGGACTGAAAAGAAACCTGAGGATCCTGATGTGAGCACAGATCAGTGGTGTGGGGCAGAGCTCAGGTGTGGCAAAGAGTGCCATCTGTGGGCTGATCATGAGAACTGCATAATGAGATGGGATAAAATCAAACTGAAATCTCGACTTTCCTTTTTTTTAAATCACTCTAAGTTCATTCTTAATACTTAGGACAGGAGCTGGAAAATGTTAACACAGCAGCTGTTTATTGGCTTTCTGGGAAATTTCAACTATATCACAAATAATTTAAATAAACACTTAATTGTCACATGTTTCTGATTGTTTGGTCAACAACTGACTAGCCTGATACAGGTCAGGTCAGAAGTGTAGGGCCCTAACAGTGCTCCTCTTATTCCTCCTTGCACAAAGGAGCAGATACTGGTCCTGCTGCTGGGTGGATGTTCATCTACCACCCTGACCATCATGCACTGGCCCATTTCTTGGTATCAAACTGCCCAGACTGTGCTGGGAGACATTCTCGTCACGGCATGAATGAATGCGCCATCCCAGGGGAGCTATTCAACCTGTGCAAGTTGATTGGGCCCCATGTGCCAACTCATGCTATCAGTAGTGACAAGGACACTTGCAAAAATCAAAACTAAGAAAAAGTCAGGAGGGATAAGGAGAAAGTAATGGTCTGTGGTCCAAACTCGCATAACTGTTGACTTTTTGAGGGTTGCCTTCCTGTTGCCTCTCATATGTTGTCCGATTAATTTGCACCTAAGCAGATAAAATAGGTTCAAGCAGTTTATCCTTAACAACTAGACCAACTCGATTAAACGTTTAACTGACTTTTAGTTATACTGTGACGATCAACTGTTTCCAAAATGTTTACTTAACTTTTTTCAGAGCAGTGTACAGGATATACTCCAAAACTAATTGCAACACATGCACACTAACATCGAATATAATACTGGGTTAGTGCAACATACATTTAGTTTTTTAATTTTATTTAATTTAAAATCTCGGTATGGTAGAAAGTTGAGAAGAAAATCCAAAGCAGAGAGTTGAAACAGAGCTCAGTTTAGTTTCAGTCTATTTTCAGAGTGTTTAGCTCTATTTAAAAAAACAAAAACAAAAGGAAACTATGATACAGAGGAATACATATTACAGTGGAACAGAGCCATTCAACCGCCCCAGTCTCATTAAACACTGAAGCACCGTGAGCAGCTTTGGTGTTGACAAACAGACAAAAACTAAAATTAAAACCTTTGCTGCATATTTTTTTATGTATTTCAAATTTGTGTGCTACATTTTTTAACACCTGCCTTTACATTTCTGTTTAATTTTAGTTACCTATGCTACATTTGGACTATTCTCCCAGCTGTTTTAATGGGGAAGATTAAAGATCTTTAAATATTTTCTTGCAGAGATTCCCTTAGTACCTCTATCTATCAGTTAGTCTATCGCCAACACACAACTACACAAATTCTTTCAAATACAGTGTTGAAACTGATTCATCGACCATATCTCAGGTTAAGTACAAACTAATTGATCTCTAATTCTTCTCGTTCACTCCACTTATTTGTTAACGATATTGTTGCAGTGTGCAGTGATTAATTGAGGCCATACATGGTGCATTTACAGTAAGAACCATGTCAGCAAACCTCTGGCAAAAGCAGGTTTCCTTTCCATCCATTTTAAAACAAAAGACTGTGAGGTGAAGCATAGTTGCTGCATCTCCAGCTGTGCAGAGATCACCGCAGCTTTCACTCACCCTCTGAGAGCCTGGGCCCTCAGCAGTGACCCCCCTCACATCAAACTTGACTGCTCATGTCCTGTCTGCATGCCGAGTTGTCGTGTAGGCTGTGTCGCTCTGTCACAAGACATGTCCCACATTTGCAGCCGCCACCGTTGGCCAGCAGGATGAGAGCGTCTGTCAGGAGAGCTGACACGCATGCCACTTTACTGGGCGACTGACAGAGGGCCACGCCACACTGTCACTTCTTCCAGATCTATTGCCTGAGGATAAACACGGACACACACACACACATACAAAGAGACTCACGCATGTTAATAACACAAGAGTAAACAGAGTTGGAATCTCAGAGAGTGACTGACTGACAGGCTGACTGGGTGACCGACCAGGGCTGAGGAAGCTGGAGCACTGTGTCACCCCTCATTCTTACAATCTCCAGCTGTCACATCAAACACTCTGCTCCTGTGTTGCTCCTCCTACTTACTCAACTCCACCACCTTCTCCCGTCCCCTACCTTACGTACTGATATCTCATCAGAAATATGTACTGCAGCGCTAAAACTCACAGTCCCAGCATGTTAGTCTTCATGTGTACTTTTTAAAACATCATTTATAGTACATGGCTGTATCTTATATGGTTCCTCCTCCTATTCATTCTGTTGGATCTGTGGGGCGTTGTGTTTTTAATAGTTCTTACAGACTTATGAAAGGGTTGATTTTACTTTCCAGTATGAGTCCCATTACTTTAATATTACTCCATAACACATGTAAGTGTTCTGAGACCAATTGATGCAGTTTTATTAGATCCTTTTTATTTATTTTTGCTTGATCTAAGGAACAGCTGCTCAGCTCTTCAATTTAGTGTTAAAAGACATGCTGAATGTGTTTTGACACTGTCTTGTTAAAAAAAGGAAGTGAGACCCTCCCTAGCAAGCTGTCACCCCGATGGCAGCATATCTTCATATAGTACTTCATATATTAGCTATTTATCATTCAGTCATTATTATTGGGGTCTTCACAGGTGTGCAAGTTCCCCATACTATGCAGACTAATGTGCACTTTACCATCACGGATGCTGGCTTTTAAACTCTGCGTTCATGTCAACACTTTCCACTTCACAATTGAAGACAGTGAGCATATTTCTGTATGCATTTTTGGAGGGGTTGTATTGTTTTAATTTGCATCTGTGGTGACAAACTTTGTTCACTTGCAGCAGTTTTCAGATATGTGCCTGAATTCATCCAGGCTTCCACTTTAGGTGTCATGGTGGTGCAGTATGTAGCATCTCTCAGCAAGAAGGTCCTGGGTTTGAATCCACTGGATGAGTTCCTTCTGTGTGGAATTTGCATGTTCTCTCTGGGTATTCTGGCTTCTTCCCACTGTCCAAAGACATGCATGTTCGATTAATTATTGATTCTAAATTGGCTGTAAGCGTGAATGTTTTCTCTCTCTCTCTGTTTTAGCCTTGTGACAGACTGGCTACCTGTCCAGGGTGTACCCTTCCTCTCACCCCATGATATGCTGGGAAAGAAACCCCCAGTGACTTTCAGGTCCACAGGGATATTTTAAATGTTTTTATGTGATCCTTTATGCAGGTAGACGAGATCCTTTTCAAAGAACCCCACAAAACATTTTAGTTTAAAAAAAAATTTTACTCAAAAAAAGGGGGAAAAACACTCAATGCCCTCCCCCAACCAAAGATAAATAAATATTCAAATCAAATACATAAATGTAAGCAACAATTGTTGAATTTAGCCCCTCCATTGGTTATACAGCAGCGAGCCTCTATGATGCATCAATGCTTGTACTGGTAATTTCTGCATCGTAAATGCCTTATGTATACACTTTGTATTCATTTTGTCCGGCAGTGCGCCCCAGGGTGGCTGTGGCTACAATGTAGCTTACCATCACCAGTGTGTGAATGTGTGTGTGAATGGGTGGATGACTGCATGTGTAAAGCGCTTTGGGGTCCTTAGGGACTAGAAAAGCGCTATACAAATACAGGCCATTTACCATTTCACTTTGTCTGTAATGCTTCTTTGTTATTAGTAAAGAAATTATTTCAATGAAGCTTTTTGTTTCTTTTTCTTTTAGTGTGTGTGTGTGTGTCGTATTTTTACTTACAGTAAATCTGGATACACTGTCTGAAATTTGATATAGGAACGTATGACTCTAATAGATTTTGTGGTACTTAAGCCCCTCATTGCTGGCTCTCCACTCATTTGCTGTGGTTTTCATTTGTAAAAGCCCCTCAGGCGCTGTTGTAGTTGCACCATGGGATTGCTGTGGTACAGTATATGGAAGAACAGTGTCCTCTAATGGCTGAAAGCTAAATTACGTCCATTGAAATAATTAATGGAAAGATAATGTTGTTGTTTTTTGGTAAAGTAAATAAATAAAATAAAAATAAAAAAGTAGTTTTGGGAGCAAGGCAAAATTTTTAAAAACCTCATTTTCAGTCTCAAACAAAACCTACAGGGATGTCGCATCTGTTCAACAGTGGGCACCAACACTGAGGTGTTTGGAGACTCCGAGTCTTGGAAGTTAATTTGTGATGATAAAAAATGCTGAAAGAGGGTCAGAAGCCAAGTTCTATTCAGCTTTTTTTAAATCCAAAATTATCTGGTAATGATATTTAACTGTCTAAGTGGGTATACTTACTTAAATACTGAAGGAGTGAAACTGAAATGTTTACATTTACACTTATCGTGCACACAATACTTGACCGACTTTTAATAAGTGGAATATTATCAGGGCTAAACTGTGAATCATGATTCCAGAATAGAAATACCCATTCCTCGGAAATCAACCTGCGTGCTCTGCAGAAATGAACTGAATCAGAAACAACAGCTCATACTGAAAATAATGAGATGTTGTTTATGGGAAAAGTGGTGCCAGTAGCCTGCCAATAGATGGCAGTGTGCATTCATGCAATGCATTTATCTTAGACAGGAGTGAACAAAAGTAGAGCAAGTGCAATTTAGTAATAATAATATTAACACAGAGAAAAACATGTAGCATTACATGTATGTAACATGCAACAATGATCTTTAAGTTTAGGCAGAGATATCTGGTATTTCGTGTGTCTGGTTCGCTGGTTTCAGACTGACTACAAAACGAGTAAAGCTTTTTAGAGACTTACGGGGAGTCAAACCCGCCCTCTGAACCTCTCATATCTCTTTGCATGATGCATTATGTAGGTGTGCCGACAGACAGGAACATCAGGCCCAAGCAGCAGCTCTGTGCGCTTCCCCAGCGGCTTGCTCCAGTGTCACAGTTGTTTAACTCCAGTAATGCAGGCCAATTAAGTATGATGTAGGGCTGCCTGCTGGGACCCCCGCACTTTGAGTTCTGGAGACTCCCAGAAGCTCAGGTCAGGAGGCTATAGGCTCTGGACATGAATGATTAATCCTGAAATTGACTTTGTTTTTCTCATCAGAGGCCCCAGTTGCTGGTAATAGTTAGCTGAATAAGACAAGAACAGCTGTTCCAGCCTCATCATCTAAATAAAACCTGGAATAAAGGAAAGATCGTACCTATGTGTTACTTCAGTGATGATGAAAGTTAGCTTCAACTTCAAAAGCTGAAAACTTGAGCATCACTAATTATGAACTCGTATTTGAATGAGAGCAACTTTGAAATATTATCAAAGATATTCATTTATTGAAAAGGAAATAGATAATACAAATGAAACAAAATCGTTTTTTTCACATAATTAATTTCATGAGTCATTGACAGCAAAGAAAAGTTATCTCACAGGAAACTCATTTGGAGTCTTGCTTTCAGACGTTACTCTTATGAGTTTTATGACATGAGTAGTGTTGACACAGAGTGCTTCCAAAAAGTGCTTTCTGCAGAGTAAATACTGTACAGTGCAATGCCAAGTAAACAATACATCACATCTGATCATTCATTGGTAAACATGGTTCATATCAAAGAACATAAATGTTCAAAGTTTCATCAATACAGTACATTTATAGCAGACTTCACAGAGACCAAACCTCCCAGTCTCAAAGTATATCACATTTAATTATCTCCCTTTGGATTTCAACCAACGACTTTTGATTCCCGTTGCTTTTTTTTGCAACTTTCAGTTCTGTTTCTGTGAGTGCTACCTCATCCGCTTTTCTCGCAGTTCGGCTGCCCCCTGCTCTCCTTCAGTTTGTCTCTCTGGCCCTCCGGAGTCTTGGAGTCTCTTCTTAAATCACTAACCACAGCTCGGAGGTTTTTGAACCTGTCCAGCCGAGTGCTCTGGGCTGCCTGAAGTCTGACTTCTGAACCCTGAGTTGCACTTAGGGAGCTGAGAGAGCGCACACCAGCGAGGCCGCGCTCCTTTCCTGCAGGACGCCGTGGTGTGGTCATAGTGCCGAGATCCTCAGGGTGATCCATGTCCCTGATGACCTCACACAGGTAGCGGGCCAAGTCCTGGCTGGAGAAGGACAGGGTTTTCTGGGAGCGGCGGAAGGTCAGAGGGGACGGCAAGGTTTCTGTCTCTGAAGGAGGAATTGCCAGACGTAGAGCAATCGCGGCACTGCCATTTCCATTAGACGTGCCATTTTTGTTGGTGTCCTGGGTGGGCTTAGTCTGCGGGTAAGAGATGATGCTTTGAGGATAACTATATCGGAGTGACTGTGCTGGGCTTGGCTGGAGGGAGCGCTGTAGCTCCACCATGTTAAAGGCATTCTGAGAGACCAACACAGAGAGAAGAAGGGAATGAAAAGAAAGAAGAGAAGAACAGATACGGTTTTCCTCTTGTGTAATCTTTTTTGGGAGTTTAAGAGATAATGAAAAACAACACTGGCACACCACATTAATCTGAGCTGTGCAGCTCAGCTAATGCCTCTGCTAGCTAATTAACCCATTCCTAAGACTGAGACAAAGATCCAGCATGTAAGAAGAGATGTTGGCAACAACATGACCATTGATCAGCCAAGTAATTAATTATCTAATTGCAGAAAGAGGAAACTGCTACTACAAGCACTATTAAAACTGAGGCGTTAACAGCTATTGGTATCTACGTTCTTAATTTCTGCTAATTGACTCACAATTCTATACTCCAGGCAATTTGCGGTTCCAAGAAATAGTTTGTGAATTGAGACTAACAAGATTTCTTGACTATGACTCACACGATATAGCTGAATCTTTATCTAGGTCACGATTATACAAAATAATAAACCACAACACCAAAAAAAAACAACAGAAAAAACCCCACAATCTGAGGATGAAACACAAATTTTGTGCTCCTCATTTCAAACAGATAAATTAGTCAAAGCGCAGGCTTGAAAAAAAAAAGTGAACCTCTGTTCTAATTTCTTCAAATATTCTTTCAAATTTTTGCTGTCAGGTTCTCCAATTAAGAAAATATCACTCAAAAAAATGGGACTGACATGTACAGGTGTTTGCTACAAGAAAAACACTGAATAAGTGCTGCTGCTGGAAGCACACTACAAAGAAAATTACAGCTCTCCAAAAAGACACTGCACCATCTCTCAAGTCTAGAGCTGCACCTGTGCACATAAATGCTCCACAACATTTTTACCATAGTTTTTAAGATAAAAAAATTATTAAAAAAAAAAAGCACTGGACACCAACACTGAAACTACGTCCCAGCTGTGAAGTACAGAGGAGGGAACATCCTGTTTGGAAGTGTTATTCCATCGAGCGCCTGAACGGTGAATTAAAAATGATACCAAGATTTCTTTTAAATAGAATGTCAGTCAGGGCAGCGGCACACTACCCGAAGCTTAAGTGATGATGGGGGATGATCCAAAGCACACACACAAAATCTAAAACCTAATTATTTAGAAAACAAGAAAAATCAGGTTTTGGAAAGACTTGATCTTGGACATCACAAAATCACACATAACATGGTTGTTGCTGTTAAAGGAGAATAAATACTTCCCTAAATTCAACTGCTTTATCTTGCAAATGTAGATTTTTATCTCAAAACACCAACAAATATTCTCCATCCAGTGTTGATGTTTTATTTCTGTTCATATATACTTTAAAATAATATATCTTAATGGTATCAACATAACCCTGGAAATAAGAACTTAAATAAGTACTCTATGTAAGTTTGGTTGTTATTTACTCTCTGTGTCAGAATGCATTTACGTTTACCTGATCTTGCTCTCCTCCACCTTCCTCGTCGTAGTTGAGCACATTCTCTCGGATGTCCTCCCACTCGCCGTGATGCGCAGACACATGGTACACACCCTCCTTTAGGCCCTTGTGTCTCCTCCAGCAGGAGTAGAGAAACAGGCCCAGCATCAACACTGAGGGGTGCCAGAGAGCAGGTTAACGCAGCAGGGAGCACTGTCACATAATTAGCATGAACTCCTGAGCCGAAAAAGCACGGCTTTGGCTGCATATGTAAATCGAAAAAGTTAGGAGGTTCTAGGAAATACTTGACTGCAGTCAGGATATAATTTAATTACAAATAAATAAGTAACGCAGACTCATAATACATGACTGTAAATACATGTTGCATCACACTGACTTGTCCCGTAAGGCCTGTTAGCTGCACTGACTACAGTTAGGACATACTAATAAAACATACGTGCAAACGGAGGCACCACCTTTCTACCTATATTCCCTTTGATGTTGCCTCTCTGTTTCCTGTCTTATCAAAGACCGCAGTTCCTCAGAAACCTATTAACTGAATTTGTACTCCTCCCAGCTTAAACTCAAAGCCTCAGTGGCTCGGAAGAACTCTGAGAGGAATGCAGCGGGAGCCGAAAAAGAAAGGTCCTAAAGCATACACATCAATCACAGCTATTGTGTGCTGAATTATACAACATGCTGGACTGACCTTTAAAGTCCATTAATCTCAACCAATATTTTTCTCCCATCTGCCATCCTTCTCTTTCTCTTTTTTCCTTCCTCGCTATCTGTTTTTACTAGTTCGCAACTTGACTCCCCCTTTTTATCTGTGTACGTTTTTTTGGTCTCTATATATTGGCGCTTGCCTCTGTCTTTCCTTTTCCATTCCTCACTCATTAAGTCTCTCAGTGTTCCTGTTTTTCAGTCCCTCTCTGGCCTCTGCCTGGCCTTGGCTTTTATCTCTCACATGAGATGGGATCCATTTCAACTAGAATAGTTTATATGGTGTGAGTCAAGTATCAGTTTAATTGGAAATCTTCTGAGAAATGCGGGGTAATCACATTAGTCTGGATTTTTCAAGTAATTGCTTCGAAAGAGAATAATGCGGCAACGACTCATCGGGGGTCACGCTAAAAGGTACTCACAAACAAAGACAAAAACAAGTCCCGCGAGCTAGTCTCCACCAACTTCTTATTTCTTCTGCTACACTTTTCTGCTTCTGTTCTGCACTCATATTAGATAGAAAAATAGAGTCTGCAAGCATCCCCCTCCCTCGATCCTCAGCTGACCCTCCTCAGTATGGGGTAGAGGGGAGAACGGTATTGATCAGCTGACCTGGCTCCTTCACTGTTACGCCAGAGTACCCTTGCAGAAAACATCAGAATTTTGATAAGGCCCGGCACCAACCAGACGGCAGCTTGAGCCCCTCGCCTCGAGAATTACCTGCTCTGAGGTGCTGCCTGCAGGCCCGCGCTCAACCCTTAAAAAATCACCTGAATTGATATGAAAAGAATCTCTGGAGGGGAGGAGTTCGATACGCAGCGCAGTGGAGCTTAAGAACACTCCCTCCATCACACAAACACACACACAACTGCTAACAGGTAAACACTGACCACACCGCCCACCCACACACACCGAGGCTGCCTTCCCCCCTACACCTGCAGCCACTACTGCCTCAAGTTATATGGGTGTGTGCAGCTAAACTCCAGTGAGATCAATATCACTCAGGGTGGAGAACAACCATCGCACTCATTCATCAATCCATAACACCACTGCTGCCTCTTTGCCCTCTAACCATTACTATGACCAGGGTATTATGATGTTAGCCTCGATCGGACCGTGCATTATGAATGAGTATGGAGTAAACGACAACAGAGCCTGATCAAAACACTTAACCCTTTCGCTGTAGCTCCAGTCTGAGGTTAATGAGGGAAAAATGAGCTCCGAGACAGATGAAACATCAGCGGAAGACGAGGGAGAAAAGAAAAGTGACGACCGAGCAGAAGGAAATGAGACAGGTGAGAGATGAGAAGGAGTTGGAAAAAAATTATTTATTTATAAAAGTTTCAGGGGATGAAAAGGACAGGCACTTTACAAGATCGTTTGGCAGCCAGAGCCCATATGGGTAGCTAATTTCTGCTATTCATCAAGAAACAGAACGTCAGATCTGATGCTGGATTAATGAGGATTGGTCAGACATTGGCTCATCTGGCTCTGTCAATAACACACACTGAACTCAAATTCTGTAAGCTTGTGATGGCTTATGTAAAACTTAATAATGAATGATCATTTTAACTTTTAATGCATGTTGAGGCAGAGTAGGAGTCCCCCTTTAATTTAGCACCCAGCTAGTGGTCTCACTTAGTGCAGAGAGCGTGCTGTATGCGAGTGTGTTATTGTGGTGATGGGGATCATCATTAAACAACTACATACAGTACAAACAGCTGTTCTCTGACTCAAAAAGTGGATTGATTTTGCTTCCACGTTCAGCCAAGACGGCCGATTTCTCTTTTTTCTTCATTATGTTTTAGTGAAAGATTTATTTTAGTTTATAGTGTGTGGTTTTTTAAGGTGCGAAAATGTAATTACGCTCACCAAAGAGTGCTACTCTAATCTGAATTGCATTAAGGAACAGTTTGTAATTCTTGGTGAGGTGAAAAGTTTGAGCCTTGAATATAAATGCCTCCGCTGCAACAGTGGACAAGCTATTTCAAATGGACTTCTTTTAGTTAGCATGCAAGCAACACATGAATTTTCATGATAGATGCCAAGGCCACACTTCATCATCTTTGAATTCATTATCAAATATTGAAGACTGCTTTGTATGTTTCACTCTCGTGTGTCAGAATAACTGATGTCCCAATACTAGCCACATGCCCTGGAGGGAACACGAAGTTAGTTATAGCGGCAGGGACAGTGTATTGAATTGCCCGAGCGTTTTATAAGCCTGTATGTGACAGAAAGACTCATAAATAGCAACGTGGCGCTATAGAGAGAAGTGACTGCTGCTACATACACACACGGGCATGTGTTTAGCTTTGTGAGTAGCAGAAACAAACATAGTTCCTTAGTTAGAAACCCTTAAAGTAATGCCGTTAACTCATTCCTTTCCTAAACATTAACCATGAATTAATGCAATCGTCCTTCTTTTTTGACACAATTGGCGAGATATCAATGCATACGCATTTAAAAAGGCCCCGCTGGCAGCAGATGTGGGAAGATATTGAATCTTGATTCTATTAGATCTTAACACAGCTTATGAGACCATCAACCATGCAGCTTTATTAGACTGCTTATACAAGCGGGCCAATGCCATCAGTACTTAACTGCTTCAAGTCTAGAGCTGAAACATTAGTTGAATAATGAATTTGTTGATCAGTTTTGATGGCTGATCAAGCTGTTTCCCCGGTTCATTTTAGCCTCTCTCTCATTCGTCTTTCGACACATCGATAGATGTTATGTATTTTCAGCTTCTGCCATTTCATAGAGTAAACAATCAGTTTATGATTGACAAAGAAAACAAACACAATGTCTACCAATACTCAAATTATCTTGTGTCTTTTTCACTCTGAATGTTGTTTTGTGTTTCTTTATAGGCTTCATACTAGTCTAGTGATAGAAAGGAATTAAATTATCTGCCATTCTAAACAGACTCACACTTGTACCTTCTTCTGGAGTCAAAAGGTATAGTTTTCATTTCTTGACTGTTGGCTTTCACCTTTAAAACTGATCATCACTGAAAGTTTCTGCACCTTAACAAAACGAATGCATATTTTCTGTTTTTAAAAACATTTGTTTTGACTTTCCTCAGCTAAAAAAAAAAAAAAAAAGTAAACCTAATACATGGCTAGGAAAGGTTTTCCATATATGTATTTATACTGCCCCAATTTAATAATGCATGTACTCAGACATCAATCACGAACATGAAAATGTCAGAACGGAGCAGCTCAGTTCTCAACAGGCACAAAGAAAAGCCAGCATCGCCCTCATCTTATGATTATTGATTTTAAGATTCTGCTCCTCACATACAAAGCAGTCAGTGGCTCTTCTCTGGTATACATTTTTAAACTTATGACCCCTCAAATGTCAGAGCGCAACCACAGATCACCAGATGAGTCTTCAAAGGGAAGGTCTTTCAATGAAGGCTCACACACTTCATCACCCAAACCTTGACAAGTCTGTCTTTCTCGTAAAATATTTTCTAAAACCTTACTTTTTAAAAAGCAGGATTTTGAGGTTACGTGATCATTTTTTCTAGTATCAGTGTAATTAAAGTATAATATTGCTCATATTTTGAATCTTTTATACGACATGCATATCTGTAGGGTTAGGGTTAGGTTACCATCCAACCTGTTGTATGACATTTTTGCCTAACTGATGTAACAAAATTGAAAAACCTATAAAATAAGAATTGCAAGGCCAAAATGCATGTATGTATGAGACTTCATGTGAAAAGTAACAATCTCTAGATTATAAAATTATGTGCAAAATGCACATATTTATTTGCCCAATATACACACTCATCCAACTCAAAATTTTGCTTTAACGTGTAATTCTGTGACTCTAAGCCCAGTTTAAACCTTAAGCCTGAGAGTGATTCTGGAAACTTTGACAGCTTTTAACAGAATTTAAGTATGTTTTTTTTTTTTTCCTAAATCAAACCCTTACTGTTGAATCAACCTCCTAAAGTTTTGCCTGTTGTGTGCGATTCTCATTACAGCTCCACATGCTGTATATTACAGTGAAGTGCACACTTTGGCCATATTAGGGTTGACTTGGGAAAACAGTAATGCACGGAAAAGTATGGGCAGAAATGGATAAAAAAAACCCATCAAGGGGTAAAATGAGTGGATGGTGGGATATAAAATAAGATGGAAAGATAAAAAGTAAGGCTGAGAGTGAAATTGACTCCTGAAGTCAGAGAATAACATTGGGAGAGACAGGGAATACAGGTGTGATGAGAAATATAGAAAAACACATAAAGAAACGCCCCTTTTCTCCAAGGAATCTTACAGCTTCCCCATGAATCACAAAATACGACATACAGTGTTTCTCTCCCCGCTTCTCTTCCACTGCAGATATTTGTTTCATGTTTTCACCAACCACCCATGGAGAAATCACATCCTGGCACAACTCAAGAGATCAATAACACTACAAGATATGTGTGTGAATAGATTTCACAGGACCAAACCTGGGTGAAAAACTAATAAAACAGTGGATGTTACAGATAAAACCATAACATGATGTGATAATTAAAGCGTGACAACAACAAACAGAAATAAAAGAACACAATAAATGAAAAGAAACACCTCAGACAAAAAAGCGGAACAAAAAACATACAAAAACTGAGCAGAGATGTTGAGTGTTGGGTTACCACAGGTAGAAGAGGACATAGTCGACATAGCTACCTAGAAAGGCCATGACACAGATACTGATGGCGAACATGGAGCTCAGGCTGAGGCTGTTGCTGTCTTCGTGGAACATGGCAAGCGTCACCTCGCAGTGCCGGCCCCGGTATCCCTCACTGCAGCGGCACGAGTATTGGGACGGAGAGTGAGCCACGCAGGTGCCGTGGCGACAAGGCCGGCTGGCACAGAGTGTGTAGACGCAAACTTTTCCCAAAGAGCTCTCTTTGGTTATATGGCCTGGGGGGCATCTGCACGGAGAAGACACAGCAGTGTAATGCTGAGACAAGAAACACTTGGGAAGCTGTCAGATAAAAAAAGAGCACTGCACTCCACAGAGTTATGAGACCTAAGCTGACAGTGTAAAAATAATACCCTGAAGAGTTACACCTCTTATATCAGATTCAAAGATATGCTCTTTGAAGGTTACAGTGTCGACTGTAACTGGAGAGGGGGGAAAAAAACAGTAAAAGAAATTGAGAAGCTAAGATTGGCTTTGCAGTAGTGGTTCCTCTGTATATTTGTACAAAATATCCCCTGAATATCATTCACCCCTACCCCCTGCCTCTCTCACTGGTTTGTATCCTGAGGCACTGCAGCAATCACAGAATATGGATGTCAAAGTCCCCACTGGCTGTAAGTTTCAAAATCACAGCCGGGAAATTTAGTCGTCCTGCAGAGTTTAAAGGTGCAGCCAAGGCCCTGACTGTCACTGCTGTTATACACTATTCTCTCACGTTCACACGCTATTAGACACACAGTATAACAGGCATGCTCTTAAAATAGCTGCCATCTGGTGGACACTTTGACTTCAAGTGTATACATAAAAATGGAGTTTGCACTAGTGTGGAACTCTCTGTGTTATGATTCACTGTCATGGCTTATTAAGGCACTTAACAGAGCCAAGCGAACAAGTGAGCATGTTTGTCATGGTAAGTGTCTAATGTCAAGAATGATCTGAAATTAGCACAGTGTTGGAATGTTTTTAATTGCTTCTTTTCAAAAGTCCACAAAAATCTTTGTATTATTATGTTGACGTAAATGTAATATTTTTTTCTCTGCTTCTTATCTATTGTTATTTTTCTATGTGCTTAAGTGGCGTGTTCCAGTATATTGGAATATATTGATTTTTTTTTTAAATATATATCGCAGTGTACATCACTTTGCAATGATGTTTCTGAAAAGCGCTTCATAAATAAAGTTAGATCTATTCTTAACTTTTTTTATTATTTGGTAACTTTGATAAATACTCGGGCGGTTGTCACATAAAGAACAACCTACGAACAGTGCGATAAACAATAACACATCAAGTACTTATTGTGTAGGAAGCCATGTGTGACCAGGTCAGCTCATGCCGAATGAGCTCAGCAGTCGCAGATGGCTTATGTAGAAGCAGTTAGTGAAGCCGACCGAGGACAATAACAGCACTTGCTGAAACATGTAAAGCCTTTGTCCACTGTGAAAGCCGTCCTGATAACAGAGACCATTTATACAAAAACAAGCCATTCATGTGCGTTGCCACATTACTCTTCATACTTTGCATACAAGACATTACATATGTGACATCACATAAGGTATACTAACTGTGCATGGTATTTCTGCTTAACTCTGTGGCCCTTGGATGCTGTTCCTCTTGACATTTAGTTAACAAATTGAAATATTTCCTAATCCTGTCATAGATGACCTCTGGAAGTTTGCTCCTTTGAAACCTGACCACCATACCTTGTTTATAATGAATAGCAAAATGTACATTTAAACAAACTGCACTCATATAGCTCTTTTCTACTAGATCTGAGCACTCAAAGTGCTTTCTTACTATAACCCTCATATACACATTCATATGGGTCGTTACCACCAGAGATTTCAGGTGAAACTACTGTGAGACCTTGTATCATGTGACCCGTTTAGGTCACTTGACACAAGATGTGAGCAAGAGTGAAGCGGTTGAGGCACGTGGGGCGGGATCTCAAGACTTCTTTAAGTTGCTTTCTTTTTCAACTACTTGGTCGTCCATAAATGACTGAGAACCTACGCGATCATGTCAAGACTACATTGTAGGTGGCTGACAGCTTTTGTAATAAGCAGTCACCTCTGTTCAATGATGGCTTTTCGCAGTGGACACAGACGTCTTCTTGCAATCTGTCTTCACGGCCCAAAATGTGAACACTGGCCTCCTTGAAAGAGTGACCTTTGTACTCTGAGTGCAGATGTACAGCTGAATCTTGCGATACAAGACTCATCTGTACTTAGAGGATAATGGTTACAGATGGTTTGAAAGAGGAGTATTTCAAACCTCATGTGATTATACACATGAATAATAGTGGGTCAATGACAATGTTCTAAGGGACAATGCCCACTAGAGTTTAAAAACTAGCGACTCTCCACTAAAACTGAACAAGTCTCTTGGATGAGAGTTGAAATGTCTTAAAAAAACTTGAAGTCTAATCACCTTCTTTTCAAGCTCTTAAAACAACCATGACCTGGATGACTGAGAACCTACACAGACAAGTGCTTTTTTCTGTGCCCAGATTTTGTCTAACATTCAGACAACGAACCCCAATGGATGGCTACAGGGCAACTTAGGGTTCAGTATCTTGCACAAGGATACTTTATCATGCAGACTATGTCACAGACTGAGGAATGAGGATCCAAATGCAGACTCTAAGGCTGAACAGGTGAATATAAAACTGACCCTTATTTGAGTTTGAAACCAAAGTCCATGAGATGCAAAAAGCTAATAGAAAACAAAAGGATCTAAACAGCTCCATGAAACACAAGGCAGTATTAAAAGAAGCAAGAACAGACTGGACTTATATACACACACACACACACTGAGCACACGAAACACAGTCAGGGAACTAAACACGCCTAAACTAAATCAGGGTAATGAGACACAGCTGAAGTAATCCATGATGGTAAAACAGGTAAAGTCAAACTAAAGAGAAAGCACGAGAGACAAGACGGGAAAACTAAAAACAAGATGGGAGACATCAGATACTTTACACAGGGGAGCCAGGATAAACTGAAAAACCTATAAAAAATCTATAACCATGAACAGAACCCAGATAGCTGGCATTTTAATGAGACTATAGAATGTGGCAGCAATAACTCACATATCAATACACAAGGAATTCACAACACCATCAACTTGTAATAAAATTAGTAATGTCAGCACTGAGCTTCCAGTCCTATATAACAAACAATATTAAGACTTATACACTTAAACACAACAGTAGTTGCTTGTGCTTTAAAAATGTACGTGTGCTCTGGCTCCCTTAGTTTGTCATGAACCCTGGGGTTGTGTGCTTGAGTTTGAGGTATTGTATTTCGGACTCTTCTGTCTCCTTCTTAGTTTTAGTTCAGGTTTTTTATTCTGTAAATTTGCTGCACCTGCACTCATGGTGTCTCCAGAGGTCCACGCAGACCAAGGGAGGGGAGCAGTGGTGCTTCCTGCAGGCATCTGAAGCACAGCCGACAGAGACCCCCTGTGAAGTGACCACCTGAATCCCCTCTGAAGGCTGCTCCTCATCCAGGGAGATGGAGCGGCCATTAAACCTCAAATCCCGTAAGCAACCTAGTGTAAAAAGGAAAAAGAGAAGGAAGAAGAAAAAAATTGTTTACAAATCCAAAAGAAGCACAAAACCAGTCCTCAGGCAAAATCTTTTATAGACACACATTTACTCTGTGGCAGGGGTTTAAAGTCAAATAAACAGACACACTTGCATTAAGGCACAAAAACATCTGCAAACCAGTGCTCAGACATGCTCTCACACAGGCAAACACATGAACAGCCTCAGGCCAGGTTGTCATCATAGGCTTTTATTTATGGATATTTTCCTCTTTGCTGGCTAGTTTGCTCACAGTTGGAAGCATGAGGTTCAACACATTACTTAAATACACACCAGTGCCACTGACTCACTTCTCTTATCTGCTGGAAACCACAGCATCAACACACCAGTACCAGTAAATACCTGTTTGACCACTAAGTCATTCATAAATTATTCATTATCAGATTTTTCTCCACTCATTTATCTTATTCTTTCAAAGACAGCTGCATAGCAACCTACCCACAAAGCTCCTGTTATGTCCTGAGGGAAAAGAGTTTCCGAGCATCACCACAGCGGGGTCAATGATGATCTCCCGACTTTGTCCAGGTGAGGCCGTTACCTCTCGCCGTCCTCCGCCTCTGTCAAGTTGCAGGGTGAACTCTCTCCCATATCGGTACAGCTCCAACTCATGCCAGTCTCCATCATCCAGGCGATGGTAAGGCAGTGTGATGTTATAGTCTCCATCTCCAAGGTTGTAGAAAACAGCCAGATGACCCTGAAAAACCTAAAAAGCATAGTAATGCTTAATTTAAGATTCTGATGAGGAAGCAACAAAACTCTGCTACTGGAGACTTTAAGGCTTTTGTCTAAAAAGCTGGTCATTTTTGATGTTAGTCTTTATGTTAGTGTAAACTTCAAGAGTGTGACTCAAACTGTGAAATGAGGTGACACAAATACTAACTGCATTCCTGCTGTACTGTGCTGTGTTGATGGGCAAAAACAGATTGTGAGCATAACAATATCATAAGAGTTAGGCCAGTTCCCACGATGTGGAAAAGGTTAGGTTGTGAAATTTAACTATCTGGACAAGTAGACCCTCCTTGGTGGACTAGCCAGAAAAATGTCGTGAACGTTTCAGTGGTAAAAATTAATTCAGCAATTTTGCAGCCATGACGCTTTTCAGAGATGCCGTACACATCGCTGCATGGCAGAGGCCAGAATCATCCCGAAGGGAAGGTATACAAGAAACAACAATTATCTTCAGCAGTTAAGGATGAGCGAGCAGAATGGACTCAACCAATGAGCGGCTCCCGCAACTGCAGCTTGTACATGTCCACAGCTTAATTGGAAACAGTGGGGCAAGATAATTCACATTCAGCGCAGCCAGCATTAACTATTGCTCCCTCAGCATGAGTATCTCAAATGTGCCTCACCTACTGGTCAAACACACACACATGCACAAAGTAAAGGCTGACTGTGCGCTCCCTATTGCCTCATCCTGCCCTCAAGTCTGCAACAAAAATGAGCAAAGGACTCAATCGATACTTAAAGGAGAAAAATCAGATTACACAAACTTTCTGCAGAGCCCCCAGAGATCTACGCAATCACCACTTAGCACAAAATCTTCAAGCAAATGTCTAATGCCTGAACCTTCACATTTCAAATCCCATTCAATAATAAAAATGTCAGAGTTTTAAAGTTTTACTGTTTCGGAGGGGTGTGATGATCTTTGACAGTATTGCGGTTCATGTTTGTTACTGCCCCCCCAAAAAAGCTTCTTTGCAGAGTGCATTAGATAAATGTTTTCTTTAAAGAGCCTCCATACTCCTTGGAGAGGTACATGCTGTTTATACCCAGCTAGCCCCTCGTAACCTTTGTGTGAAAGTGTGGTTATTTATTCAGTGTGCACTCTATTCCATATCTACCCTTAAGAAAAAAGGGCAGAGAGGCAGCCCTTTAAATTAGAGTTTGTTGTCAGAAAACACACCAGGATGGTGCTCAAGTGTTTCTAAGAGCTTTGAGACAACTGGGCTGAAAATGTTTCAGTGTGCCGCTGCAGACAGACATCAGATACTTTATACAGCTCACCAATTCAGCTCCAGAGAGGGTTTCACACAGAGGCTTCACAGCCCACATACAGTAAAGGCTACAGCATTTTCCTTTTCCTGTCACCGCTGCACGGCGGCAAGGGAAGAGGACAACACTGTTTCTCGTCGTGTAGTGTAAAGACCCAAAGAACAAGATTTGATTCTTTAAACAATGCTGTCGGACAAATAACAAGCATGTTTTCAACGACAGACCAGTGGTGTGGAAACCATAAAAACGGTGACAGGTTCACTGCAAACAGGTGACCTGTGAGTTCACCAAAAGTGGCAGCCCTAACAGAGATGTTTACTTCCAGGTGCTGTTCACAGTTGGCCTGTCAGTGAGTGAGACAGAAGGCTTTGACAACAAACACTGGCTTCATATCCACTCAGGCAAGAGAGGCATGCTATTATGGAGGTTTGGCAAAGAGAAGCAGACTTGACTCGGTGTGAGCACCTTTCCACCCTCGCCGTGGCACAGCAGCAGCATGTATGCAGTCATCACTTTGAGCTGCCCACTTGAACTAAGCTGTGTTGAAACCCTAAAGCTCAGAGCGAGGGATCTGACCTCTGCCTATTACAGTACACATCGTTGTTCTCTTGCCACCCTAAATTGTGCTTCAAATATTAACCAAAGGCAGAAATAAGCCTGAACAGAAGAGGCATCATTTTTTAAAATAGCAATCTCTCAATAGGAGCATTCTGCCGACTTACTGAAAGGCCTTTTTGAGAACATACATATGTCAATCACCAGCCCCCTCTGTATCCACCCCTATGTCTCAAACCCTGGTATTAATCACTCTTAGTTTGACAAGCATTTTCAGCAATCATTGTCTGGGTCCTAATCATCATTTTAAAGCTCATAAACAAGACAATCATGGCTGTCAAGGTTGAGGGGAGTGACCGGTCATGACTCACCTCTAAACGCAGGTATTCGTTCTGCTCCTGGGAAAGCAGGCTGAGGATAACGCCGGTGGCTGCACGTGTTCGCACCCCAACCTCGACACTAGTCTGTCGCGCCGGTAGGGACCAAAGAAGGTGGAACTGAATGTGGCTCCGGCCGTCAAAGGAGAACTCTCGAGCCACTTGTCAATCAAAAACACACAAAGCTTGTTCAATTAATTTAACCGTCATAAGGGAAATACACGAGGTTATCACAGCAAGAGCATGCTGCTCTGCAAAAACACTTTATGTAAGGCAAGGTTATCTTCCCACAGCAGCAACTTTCCAAATTGGTTTGTACACTTTGCAAAGTTTTAGATGTAAAACTGACTGGAAACGTCACAGTCCACCGAAACGTATCCGGCATGCGTACCTTGATCGCACTGTGGCCCTGTAAAGCCTTTTTCACACAGGCAGCTTAAAGAGCCCCAGTCCCCATGACAGTGACCCCTCTTGCCACAAGAGGAAAGCTGCTCCAGGCTGGCGCAGTGGTCATCAATGAGAGTGCAGCCTGGCAATGTGTTGGAGGATTCAGCAGGGGAACCAAGGTCATATAGCTGAATGTAAGAATAAGAGGAGAAAAATGTGAAGATAGTGAAAATACAGCAACGTTGGAGGTATCTGTCCTTGTAGTTCTAGTGGATGGGATGAAAAGAAACATGACTGCAAAGAACTTTGTGTTATTACCGTAAATGAATGAAGGATACTATAGCTTTACATTTGATTTTTTAATTGTTTAATAATATCTTAAATCTTGGCTTTCTTAAAAGTGTTAGTTTTTACACTAATGGTTAACAAGAGCTACAAATATTATCAGAGGCACTATGCAACACATAAATGCTGTAGAACTATTGCTAAAGCACAGAAAATCCTGAATCATGTCACACTGATCAATAAAAGATGTACTTGACACCTGGATTTAGGTGGCAGGCACGGTGTCTTATTTCTGCAGACAAAAGTGTTGGCTGCATTAAAATGAAGGCGCTGCACTTTCAGCAGCAAATGAAAGGGTGTAAATTCTTTCAGTATAAAAGTGGTTACAGTCACGGGTTAGTGTTGTCATTACTGTAGTAGCAGCTGTTATCTGTACTGATTCCATGTACTTCTGGTAACAATTCAAAAGTGCTTCCAATACAGTATTAAATACGGCACAGCATGGGGAAGCATGGTGACACTGTGGTTAGCACTACTGCCTTACAACAAGAAGGTCCCAAGTTCAATTCCACCATCAGGTGTGTACTTTGCATGTTCTCCCTGTGTTTGTGTAGGTTCACTCCAGTTGCTCTAGCCTCCAAAGAAATAGCAGCTAGTGGGGATAGGTTACTCTAAAATCGCCCGTAGTAATAAATGTTACTTTGCACATTATTACTTTATAGTTTGCAAACTATTCGTTTACTAATTAAGCAATGCAGCATGTGTGTAAGGCAAATACATTTAGATGTACTATCATCTAATACATGATAAAGCATTACCGAGTATAATACTGATAACATTCTGCATCATTACTGGTACATTTACATTTTAAAGACAGAGACACCAGAAGAAAAAGGGATAAGTAACCAACATCAACATTCATACGGTTTCCCCGCACTACCTTGAGGTCACATTTACATTCTTATTGAAGTGGAGACCTCCATCACCTACACGGCCTGTCATCCGAACAGGTAAACAATAAGAGGTACAGTACAGTAGTCAATTCACCCATCTACCCAACCAGCTTTATAAAAAGGCTTCATGGTAATGCATATGTGGTAATCTTGACCTGCTCCAGACTTTACCTTGCTGTCCACACGCAGGTTCCTTATACATCCAGTATAGTGTTTGTGCTGTAGCTGGGGATATTCATATGACATGTTCTCATTGATCCCTCCGAGCTGCAGAACATGACTTCCATTGAAATACCTGAAACGCATGCAGAACAAAAACTGAAGAAATCGAGCAGAAGAAAAGGAACCAGGCTCAGTATGTTCTCAAGGCTACAATTAAAAACACAGCTCTCAATATAACGAAGGACACAGCAGTCAAACCAATGCATACAAAGCACATTGGCCTTTCATAGTAGAGATTCACAGATGATTCTGAATCTTTCTGAGGCTTTCATCACCTTTACATCTTTAGACAGCAAATTGTTCCTTTTCTATTATTTTTAAAATATGCATGATGGGTCAATTACATTTGCCTGAAACAACCAACTAATATGCTAACTAATATTCTATAATACTGGTGGTATTTTCAAAACGAGATGTACAAAGTGATCATTTTAGCTTGTTAACCTGGTATCTGACCTGCAAATGTCGTAACTATTAATGTTCCCTATACAAGTCACAACACACACAGTTAAATGCTTCTTAAAGGTTCACAAAATTTAGAGGTTATTACCAGCAATAGCAGCAGTATAGCTCTGATGTGCATTGTTAACTTCAGAAGCTCACAGCTTAATTACACAACATAATAATGAGCACAGTGGCAAGCCAAGGCCGCGATAGGGGGGAGGGGACAAATGTATAGCTGTGACAAAGCGAGCGCCACTATTAACAGAAACATAGTGAAAGATTAGTTTGGCATTTTAAGGATTATATCTGAGGCTTTTATCAACAGCTCCCCTCCTCCAGAGAGGCCTGCTTGGTACACAGAGAAATTGAACGCTCTGAACTCAGACTAGTCTGAGTCACTATCTGATCTCATTTACAAATAATGCTCGTGCATAAACACAATTTCTGATATTATTTATGCAGCATGAAGACTAAAGGTTTTGCATGACTGCAGCATCACATACCAGACATAAACGTATTGTTTTAATGTTTTATTTATTTTGCAGAAATAGAGAAAAAACAGACTGTAAATGAAGTTTTTAAATTGTTGCATAAATGCAATTAGTCTGATTTCCAAGTGATGTGTGTCCAATGGGCACAGACCAAAATGCCTCAGGATACAATCTGATAGACATAAAACTAATCAGAGCAATGAAACATGATGGAAAAATGTAAACAGACTGCAGCATGCAGAAATGCCAGTCGTGAGAGCAATTACTGCCAGCTTGGACAAAGCCGGTTGGAATTCTGCTTGAATGTGACGGGAGCTAGACTCATTCTTCCTGAGTAAATGAAACATGAGCTGCCCGATTTGTCATTTTTCCTGCTAAGATATTGAATCTGAAACATTTAACTGAGTATGAATAGAAAATAAATCAGCAGCAATTTTGATTTTGATAGCAATGGTTTAAATTATTTATTTATTATTTTTATTATTAGTCAAAGCAAAGGATGTATTACAAATGGCACTTTCATAGTAAACTAAGAATCCAACATTAAAATGCTATGAGTTTGCCGGCAAGCAAAGATCAGCCCTTATCTACTAAAGCTGGTCTCTGGTTTCCAATAAGACATTTCCAAGCAGTGTTGACATGATGTACAAACATCCTTATCATTTCAGTCACCTCCCAAACAATGTCAATAGAAGCTTGGTTTTGGTGGAGACATCTTCCTGTTAAAAGGTAGTTTTTCCTCCCTACTGTCACCGAGTACTGGCTCATAGGACAATGTCTCATTGCTTTTTTTTAATAAGGTCCTTAACTTACAGCATTAAGCATCTTGAGCTGCCTGCTGTTGTGATTTGGCACGGCATAAAAAACCCTCTATCAACAATTGTGTGCATTCTTTGATTTTTTTAATAGTATTGCAAACTACTGCTGCTGTTGCTAGAGAACTATTTAGTCCTGTGGAAACACTGGGCATTTAGACACTGTCCCATGGGTCAGGCAGAGTTTTGGGTTTAAGACCAGCAAACAGAATGAATAATTAGCATTTAGGCAAATTTCCCCTGAGAAATTACAAAGCCCAACTGTTAAACAAGTTAAACAAGTGCAGCTATTGTATTTTTCTGTGTGTGCACTTGTGTGTACGGTAAATTATAACAGATTAATTGATTATCTCATTATTTATCAGTGGTGTCTTATTAAAACTGGCTCCCTTCAAAATTCAAAGGAACCACTTGATTTGTTATAATGTGCAGCATTGGTCACACTTTCTTTATTTAAATATTGATCTTACTTTCCCCTGTTGGGTGTGACTCCTCGGATTTCACAGGATGAGCGGTCCTCTGTCATTGCCCACGAGTCTACGCCTTCTGTCTCCATGACAATTGCAGTGGAACATCGATCCAGAGTAAAGCGCACTTCCTTTAAATTGGGCAAGAGTGAAGAGAGAGGTCATCTCTAATTTATGTGTAGATGTGTGAGTGTACTGCTGCCTGGCACTCTCTTAAAACTGTGGTGTATATGTATTATAATCTGATGTCTTCTGCGTACTCAGGAAGAAAATGGGGAATACATGCAGAGGGATTTGGCTTGAATGTGCATGTCTTACTTTACTGTTGCTCCTCACATCGAGGCGATGCCAGCGTCTATCAGCCACCCCGACATTATTTGTTAACTGGAGCACCAAGGTCCCAGAACCATGGTTAATTTTCAGGCTAGGCGTCCCTCCAATCAGCTCTGAGGAAGATAATGATGAGCATTTACATCAACTAGTCTAAAAATCAGCATAAAACTAAAAAAAAAAAATGCAGAATATTAAACTTTAAAAATCTAAAGGCGGAGTGAATAAAAAACTGTGATGAAATGCATCACAAACAAACAAAACAGGCAGGAAAAAAATGCAAGATGCAAATAACCAGTTTGTGTAAACACAGGAAAAACCCAAGGGATGTATGAAAGCATCTCACTTCAAAACAAAAACACAGTGTGAACCAAAAAGGAGGGTGACAATACAGTAACAAAGCCGAGCTGTACAACGGAATCAAAATTGCACCAGAAACAAATAGCTTTAAAATAAGTTGTCAAATTGTAAACAAAAGCAGCTTAATAGTCAGTTTCTCTGAGTTACTATTCCCAATGAGCTCTGTGCAAGATTTCTGAAATTAGAATTACATTTTTTTAAATGGTGACATAAATGACACTGAATTCACCTACAAATTCACCTAAAATCTGAGAGTTAAATATCTGAAAACCTGAATAAAATATATATGCATGGCTCGATATCAGCAGTGGTAAATTAGAAAGCATGTTTTCTGTAATTTCCCTGAATCAACCCCTTTGAGTAAAATACAAAATTATGGGTTGAGGGAATAGTAATTTGAAACTGTATGCATGTGAGTGCATGTATCACAGCACAAATATTTATACCATGATGGCGACAGCACTGTAATCCAAAAATACAATTCAGACTGGTTTCTATGGATCTATATCTACTCGAGGAAACTTAATTTATCTGCACAATTACAGCACATAATTTTAATTACATTAACAATAACATGAATCGCTGTAGTAACATCATTTCAGTTTCATTACCATGATTCTTATGATACTGAATCACTTTGTCTAGATGCTGCATAGTGTAACTATAAAGCTTTATGCATAGCTGTCCCAATGCAAAATAACCTATTCACTTTGATGAAATATTTACTGCTGTCCTTCACCTGGCAGATTGAGTTTTGAGCCTCTGTGTCAGCAAGAATAAACCCCACTGATGTGTCCTTGAGTGAGACACTGAAAGTCTATAAGCCTGTTCTAAAGCTGAGTCGCCACTCTGACGCAAGGGGTAAGCAAAACAGAATTCGTTATGGCAGACGGCAAACTATTACATACACATTAAACAGTGAAACGGGGTTTCCTGCATAGTACCACATTAACGGTATAACTCAGTCAAGTGAGTGCTCCTATCTCTCAGTGGTGCACTAACGAACGAAATTTGCCTCGTATATCTGATTAGCTACCACCCAGTAATTAAACACACAAAATTAAGTCGCAGGTTTGAGTGCAGTAATGGCCCAGAGGCCCCTTGGCACACATCTAATTATACAGACTCTTTCTTTACCTATGGCCATGTAGTCTTCACTGTCCCCAGGCATAAGAGTGGCCATCGGGCCGGCATACAGTAGCAGTCCGTCATCTTCCTCAGTCATAAACTCCAGTGAAAGATGGCTATCAAAGCAAGGCCTTATGGGGGGAAACCAGGCATAGCCGTTGCCAAGGAAACTAACTCTCATCTGCTGACAGTCTGGCCCCTCAAGCTGTGGGGGGCACTGGCACCTGTAGCACCAAGGAGAAAAACAGTGTGGAAAATCAAGGGAAAACAAGGGGAAAGAAACAATCAGTGTCATTCAGTTTTGAGTTCGGAGAAATCTTCACGCTGTCCAATCTCTGGATAAGTGCATGGCGACTTTTCTCCGGCATACGTGACAGCTTTGTTGATTCACGCAGACAGAGGTTTGACTTTGCTCTAACATGCTGGCTGTCAACAGACAGCTGGGAAAGCACTTTTTCAAATCAGCATTAGCCACGAAGCCCCAAATGTTCAACTCCACATTAAATCAATTAGCTATGAACACAACATTACTCTGATCTATTCTTTATCTATCACAGCTGTCTGAGCTGAACCCTCTGGAGGGAGTTCCTGCTCAGCACATCACATTTCCTTTGTTGGAAGATAATTATTTCCATTTCTCTCACTTTTCTATGTGTCGAAGCACCACAGATTTTCTCTTAAGGTATTACACACTGGCTGATAACTGTGCAAATGCTTCATCTTGTAGTTATCCACTTTGATTAGGACTTGAGTGGACTGGAAACCGGAAATTAAATGTGTTTTATGATTTTGCTGACTCTGTTTGTGAGACCACAGTGTTAAACATAAATAATCATACATAAATGCCATACAAAGATACACGTAGTAAAGAAAAACAGCTTATTTTTGATGGTGGGGATTGAGGGGACCAGTTGATCTCATCCTGTCCTCTCCACTGCAGGCATGTGAGACAAGCTGGCTTTGCTGATAATGTCAAAGCCATCTATTTTCATGCGGTGTCTGAGGAAAGCTGTGTGTACTGAGACTGTTAAGGGATGTTTCTCCCATTGCTGTTTATTCTGCAGAGGGGCAACACATGTCAGGAATACTGATCCATATGCAGCAAAAGGGGCGGCTTAGGCAGAGTGTAGCCTTATGCATACATATGCACACGCAAAGCACAGTGCACCTCGAGAGTCGTGCCGGTCCAAATCAGGAGGTGCATGGCATGTTTTTCTTACTTCTGACTGACAATATCTGATCAGCTGCTGTCTGAGGTTTCCTGTTAAGCTCCTTTGACAGAGAATAGAAGCAGAAATTGGATTCTTTACGGCTGGACTGCATTCACAGGAGCTCATATATGACACATACAGGGAGATACTCTTCTTACAGAACAAAGGCTCCTTGCAGCAATATACAGATCAATTGGAGCAGAGACAATTTAAAGAAAAGAATGTGTGCACGCTGCTATTGACAAACTTGCATGCTAACTGAAATTTTAAGAAGTTGTGTGCATAGAGGGGGAAGGGTTAATCCCCTTGCCCTATATATATTTTTTAATCCAAGCACAAGTATGTGCATGAAACAAAGTGCATGCTGTTTCTTCGGTGATATATGCTCACAGAGACCTACACCTGAATATTGACTGCAGACATTTATATATAAGGTTAAATTCAAAGTACAGGTCTATAACCTTGATACCGAGGTTAGACTCATTATTTGCATCCTGGCAAGATAAACTCAGACTTCAGTTTTCAAAATCACGTGGACACACTCAAACATTGATTCCACGGTATAAAGGCAAGCCTTTAAAAAAATGATGTAACTGCAGATTTAGCTAACAATACAGCCGAGCTCCTCAAGACTTTTAGTTCTTTTCGTTGCAGCTGAAGAAGATTTTTTTCACAGGGGACCCACAGTAATTCTGGGCTCAATTTCCAAGGTATCACTCTAACAGCAAATCTACTAGGACTAGAAAGAAGACTGCTGCTCTTATTTCCGTTAAATATCTTTTAAGAACCTATTTCATCTTAAGTTCTTTACAACTGCAGAAATGCCTCTCACCTGTATCCGTTCTGCGTGTCGATGCAGGTTCCCCCATTAAGGCAGGGGTTACTGGAGTAGGAAGAGCAGCGTTGATGGGTCATTTCTCTGGCAGCGCAGCCACACACAGCCAAGGATGTTACTTTCACTGAGACCAGGGATAAAGCACCCGAGTCTATCAAGGTGGGTGAGTCACTGATGCTTAACTGTGTGGAGCAGCCACCGGATGTCTTGCAATCGGTGTGCACGCACTCATCTACTTGCACCTGGTGCACGTTCGCACGCAATACTGACTGCAGCTGCAGAGAGGAAAGGAAGAGCGCAGCAGATGAGTGAGACAAAAACGAGAATTACAATAATTGTGGCTGAAGATAACAGGGATTTGTATCACCGATGCCGGTGGCGCGCGGGACACGCTGATTTACACTTGGCGAAACAAAACAGCTTCACGAGAAATGCAAAAGAGCAAGGCAAGGCCTTCATCATAAATATTTTAATATTCTAACTGACTACTGTTAAAGAATCATGATATGTCATTGGGTATGACAGATGAATCACAGCGATGCATAATGAACACATGGACGAAAGAGGGCAAGACAAAGACAACAAATAAATGGGAGAGACAAAGAGACATGACAGGGGCAGGCAGTAAACAGACACAAAGTTGGTGTGAAATCAAAGGGCAGATAAAAAGCTGCTGGTTTCCCTCAACCCCCCGAGTGTATCACTTGATATACAAGCACCGATGACTATCTATCCTACGTGATAACATATGTACCTTCTTTTTATGTGCGTCGAGGACACCGTGCAGCTTCTCTGGGCGCAGGTAGCCATTATCAGTTAGCACATTGAAGTGGATGTCCACAGTTTTTTCGTCTCTGTCTGCGATGCTAAAAACGTTGATACTCCCTGGTCTGACAGACAAGGTTTCAGACAGGAAGTCCCAGAACGCCTCGAGCCGACTCTTCCCCTCGACACGAGAGTCGATAAAATCTTTTGCTGTAATGCCTTCAGGAGACAAAGAGAAGGGAGGTTCGTGAAATAAGAACTACTGACTTGTCAATGACAACTATAGAGTTGATCAAAGTCTACCAAGTTCCTGATTCTATTAGCGTGAGACGTAGCCGAACATCCTTCTCTATTGATCCTATTTCCATTCTGAGTCATCCGTAAGGCAAATGAATCATGATGCACATAACACAAATTGTTTATTTTTTCACCGAAACAATGTTAGAGTCTTGACAAACTGTCTCGAACAGGATATTTTAATGACCGCGAAGGCAATCGCATTTGGCGTTTCACCTTCCAGTGATATGTGGAGAACGCGAGCAGTCACCTTTAATATCCCAAAAATGGTAACAACCTGGAATCAGACGCATCCATAACAGCCTTTGACTCTGTTTGCTGAATGACTTTTTAAATGTCAAGGACTTTACCTGACACTTCCAAACTGACCTTTATAACTCAAATGTACTCTGAGAGACTGTCAAAAAATGAACACTCTGACATAAACTTTAGAATGTTGAAGAAGGAGGAGGAAACGATTATCAACAAGCAGTATGAATGGTTGCTTTACAATGCTTAGAAATGTTAAATAATGCAAGTATAGAAAATTCTTTTGACAGCATATTATTTTTGTGTTAACTGGATTGACAACCTGATAATCATTCAATGAAAAGTACCAATTTATTCTTGCCTGTGGGAGATGCTGTCTTTTTCAACATCAGCCTCGAACAAGAATTTAACAGCAACAACAAAGAGCATGCTTTTTTTTGTCTGCGGAGGATGACTGAGAACAAGAATCCAATTGAAAACTTATTGTTATATAATTTTTTTTACTTATAGTCCTGGGGTCACGTACAAGGTGCAATCAAAATGTTCAGTTACTCAGCCCAAAATCAAAAACCTCCCATTATAGTTAGTCTCCTTGGGCATTACCATATTGCCTTTAGTGTGGCAGATATTTTTAGCTTGCTCCCTCAAAGTCCAGCTCCTGTCCCTAGTATGTGCTAGAGCTGGCCAGAGAAAAATCCTCAACTTCATCTTTAGGTTAAGGATAACCATTAACCCCATGACCAGAAGGTTGGGGGTTCAAATCCAGCAAACAGCTACTCTGAGGTACCCTTGAGCACTGCTCCCCCAAAAGATTTCTACCATGTGGGACTATAAGGGGTTTAAAATAAAACAAAAAAAGTTTAGCTAACAATGCTTAAAATACAAACTGGACTGTTGAAAAACAAAACTAACTGAAATGAGGTTGTGAAGGCTGGAAAACTAACTAAAAAAAATAAATATAGTGGAATGAGTTTTAGTATTTGTTGGTTTCATGTAATTTTATCACAACATGTCTGAGGAAGCTTTTTTAGAAGTCTAATGAGAGACTGAGAGTAAACTGCCTGTACTGATTTTCCTAAATCTGGCCTTAACAAATGCCCTCCATGCAAAAGTAAATAAAAAAAAATGAACTAAAACAAATCATTTTAAACAATAAAAACACTGAGCTTAAATGACAAAATCTACTTTGGAAACAGAAAAAAATCCAAATGAAATAAGAATAAAAGGTTAAGAAATACAAAACTGAAATAACTTTGGTAGGTGAAAGTAAAATGCTGTTAAATGTTTCAATATTCATGGTACTGTGTAGCAAAAATTGTAATTTCCATATGTAAACACTGAGTGGAAATTACAATTGTTACACTTGAACTTCTGCAGCTGTGCTATGCCGTCTATTTTCCTCTTTTTGTCATAGCAACATGTTTGATTCTCAGATTTGCTACATTTGCCTCCCTGCGACTTGGACCACTTCCCCAAAATGAAATTTGAAAATAAAATTAGAAGGATGCAGTTATAATAAACTGTAGGAGATCCAGTACACATCATTAATGCACAAAAGCAAATGCTCACAACAGAGTGATATTAAAAGAGCAGCTGTGCTAGAAGCGATGTGGTGCTGCCCAAACAGGCTACCTATGAGGTTAGAGCAAGTCAATTTGAATCAGCTATGTGCTTTGATTTTTTTAAAGGTGGAACATTTTGATCACATGCTGTACTGATGAAACAGGGAAAACAAAGTGCAACACATGTCTACCTGCTGTGCCGAAGGCACCCAGGGATTCAAAATTAACCCACAGCATTCATGCCAACATTTAAGTCAGTGTTTGTGCAAATGCTACCGGTCAAACGCAGTGAGGCAGACGATAGGATGGCCTTTTCCTCGAGCTCCCAGACATGAACTCTGACTCCTGAGATTACATCAGGCCACACACCATCAGACACCTCAACCCTCAGCCAGTAGCTGCCACCTGGAATGTTCTGTCGCAGGTTTAGCTCTCCTGAGCTCTGGTCCACACTGAAGTACCTGAAGAAACAAATGAAAGCTGTAAAGTAGGAAACTGTTGCTTCAGTATAAAATGAGAGAAAGAGAAATTCAAAAGCAGGGTTCCTTTTGTTTCTTAGCTCCTGTCTGAAAGATATATACGAAACAGATGGCAGACAGACATGTAGAAAATTGGTCAGTGGTACCTGGGCTCACTCCGACAGGAAGTGAATACAAATTAATGTTAAAAAACAAAAAGCTCAGAGAAACAGGTAAACAAAAAGTGCCAGGAAAAAAGACAGACGAGAAAGGAAAATGCTTCTGCTCGAAAAACTCATAAAAGGGCTTGATAGTTGTCATGGTAACTGTCAAAATTTGTTATATGAATAAAACAAATATGCAATTGGTATTTCTAATCTGATCTTAAGGGTGTGAACACTGAATAACTGCACGGTTCTGCAAGGTTCCTACGAAGCAGCCTAGTAAGAAGGGCTGTTTCATCCAAGGAACATAACACAAGTGGATCAAGGATTGCTTAGGTTTTTTTGCTGGGGGTGTTTTTTAATCTGATTGTATATTCCAGAATATCGATCAGCTTGCATTAGAGGCCAAGGAAATAAGATTAGGAGGATTAGGAAAAACTAACTGTGAGACGGGCCCTTGTTAGCAATGCGCCTACAGCATTTCTTTTAGCCCACATCCTCTTTATTTTACAGTTTGGCAGTTCTTCTGATACATTATTACGTTAGCACTTGTACCACTGCTACACACTGGGAGATCAGCATGTTTTCAGAGAACATTAGATGCATTTAACAGTGAGCTCTTACTTAGCTGCACTCGTCTCCAGAGTGTAGGTTTTGTTGTCCCAGTCATCTGGATCTGGGGCATATACCTTCCCCAGTGCTGCATTCGCTATCCTTCCTGTTCAAGGTAAACACACACACACTGACTCAGTCTGGACAGAATCTGCTGATGCCAACACTTATCTTTTTCGTCCCTCTCTTCTCCTTATCTTGCATCCTTGTGTTCTGTTCTACTTATTATGCTCATAACTGTGGAGTCCCACTGCTGGAATGAATAGGCTCTCAGTGCTCCACTTCAGAGAGCGTGGAGCTTAAGGAAGCGAGGCTATCTCAGTATGGATTATGTTATTATCGACCTGCAGTGCCAGAGTACTGCAGCTGGGTAAACAATGGCAGCCTGGATGAGTCACGCTGCTCCTGTTTTCCACAATTACCAAAAATGTCATGTAGCTGAGTGTGTGATCAAAACACTAACAAGCCAATGTGCCTAACCAACTTACCTGGAGGGTAGAAACACTATAAAGAAATAAGAATCATGATTCTTATCATATTGTGATGTTCAGATGAGCTTTAGGCATAGGGTTGGCAGGGGAAGACTCTGCTGGGAGCTTCAGAAAGGATGTGACAATGATATTACCATAAGAAAACACTGCTAGAATGTAATAGAAAGAAAGCAATTATGAATTCCAGACTACTCTAAGCACGTATGGTGGTGAAAACTTTCCCCTAGAGCTGTAGCCTCAGTTTTCCCTCTTGACTCAAGCTCTCCTTGCGCTGTAAAAACAAAAAATCAGGGGCAAAAAGAAGAGAACAAGCATCTCACCCTTGTAGCTATGTACGTAGACATCTTTCTCTCCTGCCTGATGGGCGTTATCATTATGATCGCCAATAGTGATGGTGAGAGTGTTTGTGGCTGTCATCGGTGGCTCGCCGCTGTCAATCATAATAACAGGCAAGTGGAACTCACTCTGCCTTTCCCTGTCGAATCTCCGCAGAGCGGTGAGCGTGGCAGAGCCATTCCCATGGTCCTGTAGGTGGAAGTCAGTAGAGTACACAGAGGGCAGGGAGAGATAAAAAGGAGGCCCTTGCTCTGGGGAGTCTTTGTCAGTGACATACAGAAGAGTTGAACTCCTATTGAGCCAGACCACTTGAGGCACTGGACTGTTCTCCCACAGCATGGGAATGTAGGCTGTCTCCAGCTCTGGCCCGTTGTCATTCACATCTAGCAATGGCAAGCGGACCGTGACACTGCCACTCAATGGCGGGGTACCCCGGTCTGTCGCCATGACGACCAGCTCATAACCTGCCACTGTCTCTCGATCCAGCGGCCTAGCGACTGTGACCACACCTGCACCGCTGACTGCAAAATGTCCATACGGGTCTGACTCGGGGAGAATACTGTACGAAATGTCACCATTCGGACCAGAGTCGGAGTCAGAGGCCACAACCTGGATGACGCTGGTTCCTTCAGTTACATCCTCCGGCAAAGGAGACAGCAGATACGAGTCTGGGGTAAAAACAGGGGCATTATCATTCTCATCCTCCACCAGAACCAGACAGTGGATCTGGCTGGAAAAGTCAGTGTCCTCCACTTTGATGGTGAGGTTAAACCTTTGCTCCCCTGGCTGCTCAAAGTCCAGCTTTTTCTTCAGCCTCAGAGTGCCGCTCTGCTCCAGTCTGTGGCTAACCATGTAGAATCTCTGCTCAGGGTCTCCTGCCATCACACTGAAGGCCAAATGTCCGTATGAGCCGGCATCGGGATCCACAGCACTAAGCTCCAGGATAGGAGCGTCTTCATTTGTGCTCTCAGGTACACGAGCGCCGCACCAGTCCTCTCTAAACTTTGGCACATGGTCGTTGATGTCCGTCACCACTATAGTGACGGTAGCGGTACCCGTCATGCCGCCACCATCCCGAGCCTCTACCACCATACGGTGCGTGTCGGCATGCTCACGATCGAGGCCCTCTGCTGCCACAGAGATGGTCCCAGTGCTGGAATCAATCATGAAAAGATCTGCACCGTCTGCATTTTGTGAATTTTCCGTGATTTTGTAGGTGAGGATTGCATTTTGGCCTACGGCTGCATCATCAAGGTCTACAGCCATCATTTCCACAACTAATGTTCCAGGAGGGGAGTTCTCAGCTACACTGCTGTGGCAGTTATCAGGCGCACATGAAAAAGTGGGGGCGTTGTCATTGATGTCCCACACGTTGATGATAACATCCGTAAAGCCGGTAAGTCCCTCGCCCTCCTCGTCAGTTGCCATGACAACAAAGCGCCAGACAGCACGCTCTTCTCTGTCCAGGGTGTGCTGGACGTACATCTCCCCCGTGATGTCGTTGATCATGAAGTGTGACTCCGCCCCTTGGCCATGAATGGAATACCGTATGGCACCCTGGTCTGCATCTTTGTCTGGGTCAGTAGCTGTCACCTGCAGAGATAACGACAACTTCCTGAGAAAATGGATATTCATTCATCCAGTCAACCCCAAATTACTGCTTCCTCTTATCTCACCTCAGCCGTCACCCAAATCTTCTTTGCTTTCGGATTTTTTTAGACAGCCCATTTAAGTGTTTGCACTTTTCCCTGACCACCCAAATTAAAGCAATAAGCTCTGATCGGGCATGTTTCTTATAACTGGCGTCGGAGTAAGTCTGACAGCTGCACTGCTGAATTTCCCCGCACAACATCTATCTCTGTAACTTAAATGAAATTTCTAGAACGTTTTAAGCTAGGGTAAAGCACTAACAGTAGATAAACTGAAATAACATGTCACATTTTAAAATTGTGATCATTACTTAGCCGCAGCTATGGCCACACTAAGAAGGCGGTGTTTTAAGGATTATTACAGATGCTTAAATTACAGTAATTACTGAAAGAAGCACAGTATGTGTGTAGCCTCGTACCTGTAATACAAACACGGGTGACCCATCAAGCTCCTCTGTGACAGATCCGTAGTACTCATTCATGGAAAACACAGGCGCCTCATCATTCTTATTAACCACAGTAACTACCACCGCAGCGTAGTCTTCCCATTTCCCATCTGAGGCGAGAATCAGAAGCTTGTACCTCTTCTGCTGCTCATAGTCCAATGGCTGTGCAATAAAGATTGTCCCAACCTCTGGCTCGATGTCAAAGACACCACCTTTGTTGCCAGATGTTATCTGGTAGCGCAGCTTGGCGTTGGCCCCTGCGGCAGGAATTAAAAATGCATGTTTGAAAATGTGTTTAGTATCATTTTTACAATGTAGTAGAATTCACAGTGGGCTTTGTTCATGTCATTATTTCTTAAATCTCTGCATGCTGATACCTCACTATTGTCCCTTTTCATTTGTTGTTGCATTCCTCCAAAAACAAAAGGGTGTAACCACAAGGGTATTACACCTCATTTCCTCTAAGACCTGACTATTAGTAGGTTTTCATGTCTTCCTTTCTTCTTTTGATTACTTAATTAAATGGAAACTTTGTACCTCGTCTCCCTGGCTTTAATCAGATGCTAATTAAAAAAAAGAGTGTCGAAAAAAGTAAAAGGGAACATGAGAGCGAAAAGCAGCATAATGCGCTCTGATAGTTCTCCCTAGGGAATGATTGTGAGGCTTGGGAGAGGGTGGGGGGAGGATTGTAGTTGTAGGAAGTCAATATCTGAAGCTATGTGTTGTGTCTCTATGGTCACCACCCGGTGTGGTGGTTTAATACTGGAATATTTAAGATAATCTCCTGCAATGTACAGTCTTTGCTTTCAATCATTTTGTTGGGTTAAAGTAGCTTCAATCCCATGTAAATACACTAATCTGTACTATTAACACAACCCTTACTGACAAAGTGCTCCCTGTCTCCCACAGGGCCCTGGTAGGCTTATTGCGGTCAAACCCAGGGTGGAGTTTTTAAACAAGACAGATTGAGTAGAGCCTCTTAGGCACAAGTGCAACAGTATTGTAACTTTAATGTTGGTGGTTGGAGTTATTCCACAGCTATTCATCATTAGTGCTGCAGCCCAGCCTAAGCTGCACCCCCGCTCCCCATAAATACTTGATTAACGGACCTAAACATGTCTGATAAAGGGATCTTAGGCTACTGCTATACAGAGGATGAGCATCCGCTTTATTGCTTAAATCCCACCCACCCACTGTGTGGGAGCGTGTCACTCTTTTTGGAACATATGTGCCACAGTGCATTACCGAACACTTAAATTACTACTAAATCTAGCACACTGCTTGATTTCAGCAGCATGATTTCAGCAGAGCTCAGACCGGATTGGAAAGGACTGCCCACAGGGTAACTTTATGAATACTGCTACAAATGAGGACCTATCTGAAGTAGTTTTGCTGTTTGCAGAAAGAGCCTGGCCAAACTGCAAACTGGAAATGTCTCTCTCTCTCAAAATCCCCCCATCCTAAATATAAAATATTGGTTGTGGTTGGCTAGCTTCTTTAACCTTTATTTCTAGAAAGTGGAATCAGTAAAAATGCCACGGGACTCAATCGTTCTGATGTCATTTCAAACTTACCTTCATCCTCGTCATTAGCACTAACAGTGACAACAGCCAGGCCCACATCTGCATTCTCATCAACGCCGACTTCATACAGTCGCTGAGCAAACACCGGTTTGTTGTCGTTGACGTCGCTGATGAAAACTCTCACATACGCTGTGTCTGCAAGAATGACAGAATGGCAGAAGATTAAACGGCACGCACAGCTCACACACATACATACTCGAACCATTACTGTAAGTGTGTTACTCTCATTCCATCTGTTTATTGATTCTACAATTCATTGTCACTGTTTAGTGGGGAAGAGGTACTTAACCCAGCACAATGTTGCTCAATGACGTATAAATTAGACAAAACATTACTCACAAAGATCTGCTGTAAATTACATGAATTATTCATTTTGTCAAGAGTTTATTCTTTTTACAGGGGGGACGGTTCTGAAGAGAAAGAGTAACAATAATGGGGCTAAACCTCGTCAACGAGCTACTTTCCTTTTTTTTTTTTAACCGAGCGCAGATAACTAGGAAGGTTAAATATTTATAAGATGACAAGTGTTTGTGTCTTATCTGTGGGCTCCTCATTACATTGTTTATTCCTTTAGTTAAAAAGAGTAAATTATCTGCTCACAGAGCACATGGGTGACATGTTTATTTGGAGCTGCTGCAGTAAAAGATGGCGGAATGTGGCTTTATTTTCTTGGCTTGTTTTTGCATTTGCCTCCTCCGTTTGGTGCATCCCGGGGGTAACACAGAGACAGGTAATGTTTGCAGGGGAGATGAGCCCTTCTGGATGCGGTAGATATGTAGACACAACTAAGGCTCATCGCAAATGCTAAGCAGCCCTGGCAGCCTGAAGAGAGGGTTTTGCTACTCCAAAACACCACCCGGCACTCCTAACACCTCCTTCACAAACAGAGGCAAATACCCCCGTCTAAATACAAATGTCATAGGACGTCATTCTAAACACAGATATTATTACTGCGGAAATGTCACACTGTGAACAAGGTAAACAAACAAAGGCCTTTCTGGTTAAATTGTGAAACGAGAGAGTTAAAAAGGGGAAGAAATAAGGGATCGCTACAAGAAAGAGAGTTGGAAGAAATCTCTGAGCTATTTTCACATGGAAGAGAGTGTTGCTGTCTGGTCATGGCAGTAGAATAAATCAAATTAAAATTCACTTTTCAAAGTCAATCCCAAGGTGTAAATGAATGTATTGCCAATGCAGCCTTTTTAAAACACAGTGCACAGAGGAAGCACTCCTCACAGTTTAGAGTTACAGAGTTTCAGTATTGCCCTGTAGGCATATAGGGAAAGAACAATGCTGCTTTTTATGAACTGAACATCAGACCGGGGCAGAGGTCACCCTAAAGTTAACTCTGCCAAGTTATAAAGTTCCTCGGAATGCCACAGTAGTAAAAAAACAACATATTTTTGCATCAATTTAAGGCACAGGGACACAATGAATCGGAAGTAGCTGTCGCTAATCATTTATGTCATTGTAACAAAAGAGTAATTTACACAAAGCTGGATTCTCAATTGACTTAATTGTCTGGAATAGTTTGACATTTTGGCACACACGCTTTTTCTTGTATAGAGTCAGACGAGTCGATTGAACCCATCAAGTCATTATGTTAAATACAAAGCAAGAGACAGCAGCTTGATACTTCAGCTCTAAAAAACATTCAGAAAATAAACAACCACCAACATCTGTCCAAAGGTAAGAAAAAAAAAGTGTAGCAAAAGAAAAGTGTAACAAATATATCTAAAAAAATGTAACAGTTACAGATTTTTGTGGAATTTATGTGCCTGCTTCTTTCTGGCTGTGTGCCATAACAAGTTTTTGCACAGAACAAATCAAATATAACATTTTAATTAGTGAACTCTAGGGGTTATGATAAGCAAATTAGCCAGCTAGTGCAGCCCCGAGCAGCTACAGCATTAAACTCAGGTAAATTGAACATTAACCATGTAATCCAGTGCTGTGCTGGGAAATCGTGGGGTCCTGCCATTCATTTCGATGTAATTTTGACACATGCCAATCATCATGAAAACATTGTTGAACACCTTGCACACTGCACTCCCCATGGATATGACAAAAGTTTTGACTTGGCCTCCAAACTCCCTAGATGCCACTGCGATGAACCATTTATGAGGCAGGCCAGAACAATCCGGAACAAACCCAGTCTATGGAGGCCCTAGCCTGCAGCCTAAGACCCAAAAGAATTAGGGCTGTGTTAGTGAATGATGATGATGAAGGGGAATATTTGATAGCTCACTAATTAAAGTGATTTTTAGCTCATTTCCACATTGATGATAATTATAACAAATTTAATTTGCCTTGCTTTAGATTTATGTTGCATCTCCACATAGTATATCCAACACTCTGGCTGTTTATGTGCCTTTTGAGATGTGCAGAGACCAGTTCATGCTTGGACTTTTGCACGCTTAATTGTGTGTTAAACAGGTAGACTGATCCATCATCACCAAGTGAGATGAAACAGGATATTTCTGTCTGATGGTTTGATTTTTAGATTTGAGCATAACAAAACTGCACTAGAAGAGACACTTGTTTATTTTATGTCCTTTACTTTTATTTTCACGGATGGGAGGGCGAGACAAAGAGGGGAGGAAAGATTGGTGAGCCATTTTATACATATAAAACAGACTGGATGAGTTAGCAGAACTGCCCAACGACACACACAATATATATATTTAAATATATTTTTTGAGCTTATTTATAATGTTGCCAATAATACATCGTGCAAGAATAGTTGCTTCAGATTTTGAATTTGCCAAACATGAAACTACTTTAATGAAATTGGCAAGAGTTTTAAGTCTAGATAAAAACTTTTTACCTTTTTACCCAGCCAACTATCCAGTCACTCATTCTTAAAATTTCTCACCTGTGTTGGGCTGTTTGTACTTCCCAGGTCGAGCTGACTCTTGGCCATCTTCTGACTGAACCTCCAGTAAGTAGGAGCTACGGGCCTCACGGTCAAAGACAGCTTCTGTGTAGATAATCCCAAGTTCTGGGTCGATACGAAACAGATTATGGTCCCCACTGCTGTCACTCAGCAGAGAGTAAGTGATCTGTGGAGCACAGGGAATTTGAAAATTAAGCTAAAGTAAAGTTTCAAGCAATAACCTGCAGAAACAGCAGAAGTTACAGGCTCTGTAGCTGAAAATGTCAAGAGGGCTAAGCAAATCAATACGCTCCATTCAACCAATATCGCCACAATCAGTGAGACAGCTGATGAAACAGCTCCCAAACCCACTTCAACAAAACTTTGAAAACAGTGGAACAAAAGCTTCCACACTGGTGGGATTGTTGTGTGATGTTACATAATGCTCTTTGTAGTGTAAATGGATGCTTTAGCAGGGAAACAGCAGTCTCTAGATTTTTGTAAAATGATCATAAGTGTATAACCACAAACCTCTCCATTAAAGCCCAGGTCTTTGTCATGGGCGGATACTTGCAGAACTGAAGTCCCTATCTGGGCTCCTTCGGTCACTGAGGCCTCGTAGATGGAGGATGTGAAAAACGGTACGTTGTCATTGACGTCTTAGGATAGAAATGACATAGTCACCGTGACAATGTGTTAATTTCCTGATACCACTCACAATATCCTTTTTCTGCATTCAAAAGTGTAACCACTGATATTTTCTCAAAAATGAAATGAAATATGAGAACAAGAGAACAACACGTTCACCGCATCAGCTATAGAGGTAAATAACTTCTCTTTAGGCAAGACCAAGTAATCCCTCTTATAAGTAATTAGAATCTGTTTTTACTTTTTTAAATAGGTTTTAATACTGTGCCAATTTTATATTGTGTATTTATCCCCAGTGTGCTGCTTGTTAACTTCTTTTGTCTCTGAAGCTACATGTGCAAATATACATTATATTATATTAAATATAATATAATATACACTGTTCCAAAAAATAGTAATGTCAAAGTATCTTACTGTATATTTTACAGTTTTGTATTGTCTTTCTAGAATATCATTAAATTTACATAAGTAGATGTGATTTTACAGATCATTTTCTCACATAACAGACAAATATTTGTGAAATTATGATACATTTCTGAATGTATTTTTACAATCTAAATATGCTTATGTACAAATTATATATTTAAAAAACACGTAAATTGTGTTTTACTATATGTACAGTGATGTTATCTGTTAAATTCAAATGTAATACTATGGAAAAATATATAAAATGATCGAAAATCAATGAGAATAATAATTAAAGGAGTAATTTTGCTGGAAATGTCATGTCATCTAGGTCTGATTCAGTAATTCAGAGGTAACCAGTGAAAATATAATTAATATGAATAAAAACAAAGAAAAACATATAAAACATTGCACGGCCACGCTGTGCTAATTGTATATTTTAAAAAATAAATGTAGAGGTAGGAATTGCAATTAATATAAATCTCAAAGTATTCACAACATTCCTGAACAGAAATAGGCCTCTGCACCTGGGGTGAGGGTGTGGCCATGAAAACAATGTGACATGCCATTGGATGTTGGGACACATAATCATCGGCCAATGAATGTGAACTAACAACCACAATGTCGTGGGTATGGCAGCACTGTAGGAAAACATCCTAATATAAAAGTATTTTACTGCATTTCATAGTTTTGTTCTGTTCTTCTAGAATATCGTCAAAGTTACGTAAATAGACTGATTTCACATTTCAAATGTAAATTAACGTTAAATCACTGTAATGTAATAAAACATAATTTTCATGATTATTAAATGTATCTGTCTGTACATATGCATATTTAGATTGTTAAAATACATTCACAACTGTATCATGATTTCACAAATATCTGTCCGTTATTTGAAAGAGTGAACTGTTGAATTCAAATGTAATGCTATGCAAAAGTATATAACATGATTCCTATAAGCTTGTGTTACATCACATAAGTATTATTATCATTGCTCTTTAGTGCGATCGTAGCTCAAGAGTTGGCAGTTCGCCTTGTGATCAGAAGGTTGCCGGTTCGAGCCCCGGCTCAGACACGCTCGGTGTTGTGTCCGTGGTCAAGTCACTTCACCTACTGGTGATGGGCCGATGGTGCTATATGGCAGCCTCGCCTCTGTCAGTCTGTCCCAGGGTATGCAATCCATTATTATTTAAACCAACTGTTAATTGTATATTTCTGTACATTTACGTATTATGATTCATATTGCCACATTCATTGACGTTGTTTATAGGTAATTTCATTGTTTGATCACGTTAAAATGTTCCTAATCTAAAAGCACTTGGAAAAGGCAGAATCCCATGTAAAATTAGAGCAACAAACTGTATTGTCATTACTGGAAATAACCGTATTTTTATGAGGAAGTTATTTTCTGTTATTTTACGGTAGTATTTTGGCACCCCAGCTGCCGGAATATTACTGTTTTTTTAAGATGTTTTTTTTTTAACAGTGTAATATAATATAATACAATATAATATAATATAATATAACATAATATAATATAATACCAATTAAAATGTACTCAGACACAGTTATTAAATAAATTAATTAACATACATTTCAAGAATTTCCATAAAGTCTGCTGATGTAATGGTGAAATCTATTCAATCAATTAATTATATCAAATGACAAAGACAGCGAGACATGTACCTGTAATATTCACATAAACTCTTGTGAAAGCTGCAAGCGGCACTGCAGCCACATTTTGCGCCCGGACTTGAAGAGAGAAAAATGGTGTGGTCTCATAGTCCAGTGGCTCGGACACCAGAATGGACGCAGAACCATCTTCCCGGTTGGGAGAGAGGTAGAAACGGACGGGCATGTTGGTTTCAGGGACCATCCCATCCTCAAGGTTGTAGGTCACTCTTGGGTCACCCAACTGAGACGTTGCCTTGACTGTCTGAATAGCATCAGAAGTTACATCATGACTGTCTTGAAAACCTGGATTTTAGGTATCAAATCAGTAAGGACTAGCTCCTGAGGCAGAAAGTGATAAATGGAGCATACATACATCTCATGATAGAGCAAACCTCTATCATCTATCATGAGCAAACATCTCATAATAGGAAAAAAAAACATCAGCGAGTTTATGGATATGTAGCTGATCGCTCAGCTTATATAATATCATTCTACAATCTTGCTATGCAAATTTGGAAAACATGTTTTTTTGAGGAGTACAGGCATTCAGGAGTCCCCTGAATGCCTGCTAATTTCACGGTTAAATCACTGCTCAATAATATGAGGTCAATGAGTCAATCCAAGAAATAATTAAAGCATTTAAGCACTTACAGCTAGACATCTTTAAATCTCTGGACAAATCATAGAAGAAAATTATTCTATATTAATTAGTTAGTTTTAAAGATGGTAGTGAGCATATTTTGTAGTTTTGGACAGAGCCAAAATGTTTGTGAAGGACAGCAGGTCTAATTATTGATGTCATCCATAACAGGCTTAACTAAAATGTCTGGTTAGGAGGAAATCATGTTTAACAATTTCATGTGTGATTTTGTATAGTCATCCATTCATCTGTCGATATCTTTCTATCAGTAACTAAATAATAAAAAAAAAATAGTAGTGAAAGGCTCATGGTCACGTTTTCTTTTTTTAATATTAAGTTTTTTCTGTTTTTTAAGTAGTTTCATAGAGTGACTCTTACTTGTAGTCTCACTGTGTTATCTCAGTACTTTTTAGTCTCTGAATTCTTTTCCCATTACTGGGCAGATTATATTAGCCATTTTACAGTGATTAATTATAAACACTTAATCAGAAATCAGCCCCTGAAAATGTTCTGTCCCCTCTGTGTTGAGAGTTAAGCTCCACCCCTGAGCTGATGGGCACATTTTCTAACTTTACACAGAGCCAGGTTAGCTGTTTTTCGCTTCTTTTGCTGAGCTAAGCTTACTAGCTGCAGGATACAGCTCTATAACTAACTCCCAGAGATTGAGTGCTATCAGTCTACTCATTCAAGTCAAGACAGTGTCAAGTCAGCATATTTCCTAAAATGCTAAACTACATTTTCCTTTGAGATTGGTCAAGTAACATTTGTTCACATGTGACAGGTTATAAGCGGTCAGACTGCAGTACGGGTCAGCAGCCTGAACGAAACACAGGTTATATCAAATTCTGATTAAATTTTTGCTTCAATGACTGATTATCTAAGAAAGACATAGCGTAGGATGAAAGTCAAACCTGCTGCCTGAGTCCTAAAATAACCTCTTATCAAGAATTGAGCTGCCTTTTGAAGACCTTGAACAAAAGGACTTTTTTTCCATCTCAGATTGACAGCTATAAATTTTTCACATCAAAGGAGACATTTTCAATGAATTTAATAAGTCTAGTGTCATAAAATTTGCCAAGCACATGGGATTCAATGTCATCTTTCTGCTACAGCATCACATTAGAACTCTTTTACAGGTTTTTCAGCACTGAAGAACCTTCTGAGGCATATTTAAGCTCAGTGTTAGCAGAATGTCTAAATAATGGTCAAATTGCACTGATTCAGGTAAGCAAGCATTCATCTAACGTAAACAGCAAATAATAAGATTAATAAATAATAATAATGATAATAATGATAAAGGGAAACAAACATTGTAACAGAAATTGAAGTTGCTTGCATCCTTACCACTATGGGCGTGTCCCTGGCAGTGTTTTCAGGGATGACAACACTGTAGCTTTCTTTTTCCCACTGTGGAGGCTGGTTCTTCACATTGGTGATGGTGACTGCCAGCTCCACAGAAGTGCTACGATTCCCACCATCAGTTGCTATGATATCCCTTGTAATATAGGTCCGCTGTGAACAAAGGGAAGAGTTCAATGGGGGAAATTATCATCATATTTGATGTTGAAATGATTACTACCCTGAAGTAAGATATTACTTTAATCTTGTGACTCTCAGTGAGAAAATGAGGCCCTGTTGACACCGTTAGCAGCAACTACCACAATGGCAGGTTTCCGTGTTTATATCTATCTGTGCAGACATTTTAGCTGCATTATAAGTGACATTAAAAACTTCCACCATCACCTCTTTGATTATGTGTTTACTCTTTTATTAATTACATATAGGTCCAGAAATGTTTGGACACTGACATAATTGTCAGTTTTTTGTCTGTACTCCACCAAGTTTTAAGGGTCTACAAACATGTTTCCTTTACTGCTTTGAAATTAGTTAGTCGTATACACAGTCACCTGTTGTCTTGGGTAAAACATCATATTTCTTTTAAACCCCTTGAACAGTAAGTTTCATTATTGTTTCTCTTAAACTCTATTGTGCTTGCATACAAAAGCAAAATTGAGAAAATTGTGTCACTGTCCAAAAATGTACAAATCAAGCTATTTTTGTGATAAAAAAAGTTTTTTCATAGCAAAGTGTAATATTTTGCTTAATGTTTAGTAGAAGAGTTAGACCTCTGCGTGACTGTGGGGGCAGCTGTTTCTGGCAGCACAGCAGCACTAAGAAAAACATGTAGATCTGGGCGTTTATACGGATATGTCTTTGTGCGAGCAGATGCAAGCAGCGATAAGCTGTCGATCAGCTAATTGGACGACCCAAACGTGGAAACCATTTAGTTAGACTCAAAACAACAAAAGCAGCAGAATAAGCCATAGAAAAATACATTAAGCCATAATTCTGACTCCATAAAAACCCTTTTGTTACTGTGCCATAATTGAATTCCAAGGACATAAGGGAGTAAATTTGACTTGGGGACTGCATTTCATCAAAGTGGACACCACAAGAAAAAGTGAAAAGAGTCCATTTACCTAAATTAAACAATGAGTAACATTAAAATTACACTCACGCCAAAGTGAAGAAGAAGAACATTTAGAAATGTGTTCTTTTACCCACATATTATGATTGTATTTCATAATAATGACTAAGTCACAGTTACAGAGCTTAAATGAAAAATTGTTCACTATTATTTCACCACGAATTCAATCGTTCAGCTTTAACATTTCGACTACCAGCTGCATTATTCTGTTAATGTAAATCAGGGCCGGCGACTCTATTATTGTGCTGCAGTGGTCAGATAAAAACCAATCTCCCTGAAGTTCAGTATTAGATTTTCTATTTGTGGGACAATCCAATTAGTATTTTTAAAGCAATGCAACTCTTTTCCAAAGCTTGAAACCAGAGAACAAAGATTGCAATCTGCAATGCCCAATATGGACCCAGCAGCTGCTGCTTTTACATTAAATGAATATCTGACTTGGTAATACTTGGAAATTAAATTTGCTGTAATAGTGTCAGATCTCTACCAGAACATATAAAATATTCTGGATACGGTCATGGCAACCTTTTCCATCTTTTCCACTTAATTCTCTGTGGAACCAGTGTACAGTGTGTTGACACGGGATGAGGTCGGCTCTGGCTGTGCATGTCTTAGGGCATAAGAACATTCATAGCTGCTCAGTGGCATATCTCTTCCATTAAAGTGCTTCGAGTCAACTGGGAACAGTGCTTCACATTTTACTGTGAAGTTTGGCTTGAAAATTTAGCCTTAATTCTTTTTCAATGTAATCAGAAACTGCGATGAGAAAATCAAAAAGAACAACGTCCCAGACCAGCGAAGACATTTAACATTTAATGAAGTGCTTTTATGGTTACAGCACAAAGATTGTTGCAGGATCCAAATAACTTCTGAAACCACCCTAAAATATGCAACAGCTTTGTTAGGCGAGGTTTTGTGCTTAGCGTTATCAATTTTGCATGAAGTCAGCAGCAAAATTGCCAGAGACTTCCGACACCAGTGCAGTAAAAAGTATGTTAAATAATAAACAGCCCTATAGTGCAATAGCAGGTTTCTGGCCAAAGAACAGCTCCTGTTGAATAAATTAAGGTGAAAACCGGAAGCCGAGCACTGATAGGTCTCAGAAAGGCTACGACATACTTGTGAAGAATGTAAGAAATAAAAAAATGTGTTACATTACTGGCATTGACATTATAAATCACTTGAAGTTAGCTGACAACACTCAGCTCAGTAAACTTTGAAGATAGCGTTTTTAGGTAGTTTTCATACAGAAGCGAATTATGCATACATGTAAAATAACTTGTATTCTGAAAACAACTGTGTAATTTATCTTATGGGGATTCACCTTTGTATTTCACACTTCTCCAAAGATTGTGGCTTAGTGTTTTCATTTTTCAGAAGCTGTTAGCAGGGAGGTTAACTTTGCATTCATAATCTTCCTCACAGTGTTTCAGTTAATCACTTCAAAATACAAAAATCGTTTGTTGGTGCACACTGTCAGTCTTTTTATCAAAGTCTCAGATGATAAACGACGATGAAAGAAAGCTTTTTTATATATATATATATATCAAAGCCACAGCATTTATAAGAGACAATGAGTTGCAGAGTATGGTAATTAGCTTCTTTTAAACCTGTGCCATTAATTAAAACACTTTTTTGACAGCTACTGCAGGTAAGAGGATGTTTTTGCACATTTGAAGGAAAAGTCTTTGTAACGGAGCACTAGAAAAATGCTAGTCATTAAACAGAACCAAAGGACACACAAGCTGTTAAAATGTATTTTGAATAATTTGTTTAGGCTGAATTAGTCTCCCTCCATCTTCTTTCTCTGTGGTATTTCCACATCCAGCACCTCCGGGAGTAGACATACTCAAGACTGGTAGTGGCAGTTAGAGGCACTTTGAGGTGCCTCATTCATTAACTTTGTTGACACAGACCCACAGGCCACTGTGTGTGTCGTCCTGGTATAACTCATTTTGCGGGGACATAATCTACTTACACAGTCTCATTACGAGGACATGCCTTCGTTGTACGCAAAAAAGTAAATCCCTAAAAATGAAGGTGAAGACCCGGAAAAGAACAGTTAGTGTCTCTGTGTGTGTGTCTGCACTGGCTGACAAAGACCTGTGGTTGACTTGCCTGTGAGATGGGCTGGTTAACATAGACCCATCCAGTGATGGGGTTGACCTGCAGGTACTCAGGCTGCTCCAGAGACATGGCGTAAGTGATAGCTGCATTAGTGCCAAAGTCATCATCGTGAGCAGCAACACGCAGAAAACTGGTACCGACCAAAGTGTCTTCCCTCAAAAAATCTGCACGGGAAAGAAATAACGTATGTGCGCTCACTTTACTGGTCAAAGAACTTGCATTGTAGTAGCTTAGGGCAAAGGATGATGAAGATCCTTAGGAACAAAAATAAAATGTCTCTAAAAACATCCTCAATTAAATCAAATTACTATATAAAGGTGCACAAAGTCAATCAAATTCTCTATGACTTAATATCAGTTTTATTTACTTCTGCATTTTTAATGGTCCTGGTTGTGCCCCTGCTTTATTAATGCTATGCATATTTCATTTGGACATCAACAAGAATAACATTCATCCCAAACTTACACTCATAGCGCAAATTCTCAAACTTGGGGCTGTTATCATTTTGGTCCAGTATTTGGATGGTTAGCTGACAGATGCCGATCAGTGGCTCCTCTGCCCAATCAGTAGCCGTTACTGTGATCGAATACTCTCTTTGCCGCTCCCTGTCGAAGCGCCGGGCTGTCACAATCACTCCTGTACATACAGAATAATGATCAAACATACGCACGGCAATACCACACAGTGCTTCAGCACCCCGGTATTTCCACCAATCGACCCAAGATTTTGTAAACAAGTAAACAATTATGAATTTATTCAGAGAAAGTCGAGTATTCCTTTCAAGTGCGGTGACTTTGCTATTAAATCTTGAGATGAATAAAACTGAGCACGAGCCTAAAAGAAAATGACTGACAGAATAACATGTTGCCTGCCCGTGCCAGGACTTCTGAACAGCTTCTCTATTTGCCTACCCCTTAATTATGTACACTCATTTTTTATAATCACACTGAGCTTCTCCCAAATTTAATCAAATGTTAATCAGTATACAGGTTTTGGCATTTGACTTAAATTCCTAAGAATAACAAGTCAACGTATAACAGTTGATATTGTATCAGTATGCATCCTCCTCACGTCTCCACGCCTCAGCTCAAAATTACCATTAGAGATGACAATTAACATTTAAATACAACACATTCTACCTACAGCAGACTCTCTGCTCTATGTCTAATTGAGACCTCTTTTACCCCAGACGAACTGAAACTGTTCTACCTGTGTCCGGATGGATTCTGAAGGCAGGCATTGCGCTGTCTCTGTGCATTAGGCCATATTTGACTTTTCCATTTGCCCCCTCATCTGCATCCACGGCATGCACTTGCAACACAAAAGTCCCCGTTGGCTGGTTCTCCAGCACCGAAGCCTGTTCACGATATTGCTGGCACTGAGATAGAGAGGGGAAGAGGAAACAAGGAAGGAGAGATAAATGCAAGAAAGTAGTCCTATATAAGGGATTGTATCATCAGAATACGATAATATTAATAAGAAAAAGGGGATCAAAGAAACTAAACTAATTAAGTAGAAGGTCACTACACACACCACACAGGGAGATTCTGCACATGAAACACAATATAGCAGTTATAGATACAGTAGACCACATCTTTGGAAATGAAAACACTTGAACTGATTTCTTTTGAAGAGCCAACAGCGAACAGCTTTGTCTTTGCAAAGAATTCAATCCATTCCCCCTAATGAACATATGCCCCAGATAAAGAGCAGCTCTCTGGAGTCGTTCTTTTTTGTAATCAGATATAAAAGCCAGCTACTCTTTCAACAGAATGACCATGAAAAAAGAAAAACAATAGACAAGGAGGAGCAAGAATGAAATGGAGAGAAGGAGATGGATCAAAGGACGTGAGCATGCAATTAAAAGAAGAATAATGCAAGAGTTCATGGGACGCGATGGCACAGACCGCATGGCCGGAGGCAGCTGTTCATAAAAATCACATAATATAAAGCATAAGGTCATGCTGGCCCAGGTGGTTCTGAGGCATAACTTGATATTCAAACAAATCAAGTTGCCAAGAGTTCAAACCCGCCCGGAAGACCCAGGAGCTCCAGCTCTGCATGAATATGTCTTCTGCCGAAGTTCAAGTCATTCCTAATTAAGGAGGAAGTTAATTAAACAGGTACAGTATATTGTGATGATTTTGCAATTTTTTCCTAAATTAATTGAAATCCCACTAGACTGCCTAAAGATAGAGTGGGTGTGCAGGCTAATCGGAACTCATGGGAAAACAGAGCAGAGAGAGACGGAGGCCAGGGAAATGAGAACAGAGCAAAATATAAGAGTGCTAGAGAGTGAGGCGAGAAGAGGGAGGGAGGAAGGAAAAGGGAACAGCTGAAATGCAATGAGGGGATAAGACTGAGAAAAATACAACAATGGATTATAAAAGGTTCACGTTGACAGCAACAACAAAAGAAGGAATGCCTGAAAGGTCTGACATTTTGGGAAATACATTTACAGACTCTTTTGCTAATAGTTAGCTGAAAAGATCAATACAACTCTCCTTGCATGGCCTGCATGGTGAATATATAGCTTGAACCAGTAAGTAGTTAGCCTATAAAGACTTAAAACAGGTTGGAAGTGTCGACTATCCAATGGTGCTGGAAAAGTCTTGAATAAGAAATAGGTAAACAACCGCCCATAAATACATTTATTTTGAAGGCACTACTTTTCTTCTTTGTCCTTGGCTGTTTTACTTTCCTTCCCTCCTTTCTGATTTTCTCACCCATGACCAATTAGTTATACCTGCTCGTCGATACCCCGTCCTTCTTGTGTGTTTAATTTGTCTTTGCCATCAAGTCTTTGTCAGATCGTCTGCGTCCTTTGCCCACCTCTGAGCTCCTGAGCCTTTGTCCGTCATGCTGTCTACCCTGGTATCTGCCTGCTTTTGCACCTATAGTTGTGCTAAGCTTCCGTGTGTTTTTCCACTTCCATTTTTGTTTATCTTCTTGGATTTAACCATTTTTTTGTAGGGAATAAGTAAAAAACTAAATGTACTAAAAGTACCAGGGTTGTCTTCCTCACCTCCTCAAATATAGGTTTGTTGTTGTTGACATCATCAACCCCAACGATGACCCGGGCAGTCGAAGACAGAGGGTGTGGTCCGCCCGAGGCATTGTCATCTGTGGCCGTTACATTCAGGACGTACTCCAAACCTTGAAGCTTGGGCAGGGGAGTCGAGCGGAGACGGATCAATCCTGCAAAGAGCACAGACCACTTAAATTACTTCTTGTATAGTATATGGTCTACACTAACAGAGTACATACAACCATTCTATAGCTGTTAAGTAGGATGTTATTGCTGCTGAGGAAGTGGACGCATAGTAAGGGATGTGCTATCAATAAGAACACACTAGAAAATGCATACTGCATACTGTTGTTCTAGACGTTGGAAGCAAGATAGAGAGCTGTGAAAATTCAGCTCTCAAGTCCACAGAAAGGTAGAAATCTGATATACAGACTAAATCCAAAAACCAATTTCACAGTAGTGATTTTGTCACATTTCTAATCTAATAATTGCGTGCTTTCCTCTAAAGATGCCCATCCAGCTAAAGCACTTGAGCGAAAACATAAAGCAGTACAGTGAGTCTGGTCAGAAGTTAACGAGGCTCAGCAGATGCCTATTAGCTGTTCCTCTTGCCCCCTTTGTCTGCTTTCATGTAACAGTCAAGATAAAAGGTGGGATAAAAGGATGGAGCATCTGAGTCAACATCTTTCTCGTCAACAGAAATACAAAAACATCAGAGGTTGCAGAATGAGCAAGCAGCCTGTGATGTGGGGAAAACCTATTGAACTGAGAGCATGGGGAGTTTTTTTATTCTCTTGTTGTGTTTCTATTCATCCCCTTCAATGCTCTTGATTAAAGACAACACAGCATGCTGATACACACATATGGGAGCGCCTGACATCCCTCTCTCCTGTATTACTTGTAATTTCACCTGCCCACAGAGCAGAGAAGGATCCAGGTTCTAATGACAATGCATAACATTGACATTGCTGCACCGCTACATTAAAATACGCAAACTGTGGGATGTGCGCAGTAATTGTCTCGCCTTAAATGTCAGCCTTGTTTACAAACGCAACACCAGCTCAACCAGCTATTCAGCTAGCAGCATTCGTTGCATATACAGGAAAAGGGAACCCATATAGTGATAGTGATTTCCCCGCACCCAAAGGATATCAGCCTTAGCATTTTCTTTCTCGGAGGATACACAGAAAGGGTGGAAAGAAATATAAAACGATGACACAAAAGAAAGAGGAGCTGGCGGAGCAGAGCTTGGAGATTGCGAACTATGATAGAGCAGTTGTTGTGAAATTGAATTGAAAGGGTTGGGTGACAAATGTCACAGAGATTGCCACTGGTTTCGGATCAAAGGGTAAATAAAAAAGATAAACTGTGCAGTCCTCAATGCTAGAAGGCTAAGAAACATGTGGAACATTCCTCTCTGTACCTGGAAAAAGCCAAACCAAGGACAGAAATGTCCTAAATAATGTTATAGATTTTATTTATGACCCTAATAATAGAAAGAGCAGCATGCGTATAGGAAATATAGCTTTTATTATCAGCTTTCAATATCTTTTCACACTGCCTTTGAAAATAGAGGCCGTTCCTTGAAAGCGCAATTTGACAGAAAGCCCATCGATTACAATGAGAGCTGAATAATATGACACCTGGTTGGAAAATTAAGAAATATCACCTTTCTGGCTGTCAATGACAAAATTTTCTTCCTCGTTGCCTGCTGTTATGGAGTAGAATATAGCATCGCCATCTGGATCTTTGGCCAGAACTGTTGCAACCAGGGTGTTGGGGCCTGCATCCTCAGAAACGAATGTTCGATATCTGCAAAGAGGAACTCAAGTTTAGAGAAAGTGAGAACACATACTTGGTGGAAGTCAATAATAGAAACCCACAAACAAAGAGACTAGAGATATGAATCATTTACACAGTCCAGGGCATCGAGAAGCTGATTAGACTTATGGTTGTGGCTTTTACTTGTCACTATGATTTAACCTGTCCTCTTAGCTGGCCAGACCAGAGACAAATGATAATGTCTACTGGGATTTTGAAGCCATTGAACAAATGGTGCTTCTACATACCCTGCCCACTGTGGGCCATTTGATCCACTGCCTTTTAAAATGTCAACAGTGATTTGCTTGCTCTGTGGTGCTGGGTAGCAAAATGCCCAGCAAGACACAGGAGACTGATATACCGCTGTGGTACAAAGCACAATGGGGAGGAGATTAACTCTGTGACTAAGAGGACGCACAGATGAAGAGAAGAAAAGAAAAAGGTGAGAAAGGAGCAGCTAGGTGACAAAAACGAAGGCTGTCAGTGAAATGACAAGTAAAGTGACATGTGGGAGTGGGAGAAAAAAGAGAGGAAAAGAGGACGGCTGACAGAGAGGAGCAGGCTATAAGAGGGGGCGGTGTTCTCACAGAGTTCGAGTTGATTCGTCAGCAGAACTCATCCCCTGCGAGATTTTGTGCTGTATCCTCTTCTAATGCGTGTGTGTGTGTAAGTATGCGTGTACGTGGGGTGGGGCTGCGGTGTCTATGGTGAAAAGTCAGAGGTGATTGATGGTTTACAGAAGAACGCTGATGGGTGATTCATCTCCGCCAGCCTCGGCAATCTCCGTGGCAACATGAGTGACCTGTAATCTGTCACCCGGCTCAGAGGCCACCTCTCCGCAGCTCTGAGGGGATGAAACATATACACTCCCTTTGCTTTTCTTCCTGAAGCGTCTTCCTACATCTCACTGAACTGTGAAGTTGTGCTCAGACACGGTACGCCTGCCTGCCTGTCTGTCTGCTTCCCTGCATGTCTGGACATTTTGCATTTCCATGGAGTCTCTCGCTGTCTGTCCCTCACTTCAATCACATTTAGCCACTCTGTGGCTCATTCAGATGCAAACTGAGAGGAAAAAAACACTAGCCCGTCCACTCATCTGTCAGGCAAGTATCTCAATTAATCTGAATGTAAGAGTAATTTCTTAAATGTTAATGTGCACACTCTACCTCCACACGAGTCTCTGTTCTTTTTTGAGCACTACAGCCCAATTCTAATCTGCAGCCTACAGCCTCTCGGTGCACTTGCACATTTACATGGAGGCTCCGCCACATTAAGTGTCATTCCAACCCTACTAGCCTTAAGTGTGAGTGGGTTATGAATCCTTCCAACACTGAGACTGCATCAGTGCAGGCTTACTACCCACAGTGCTGAAAGGTGAAGAGCTTGTTTTGTTTCCTGCATGAAGGAAACTCCACGCATATGATTGTTGTGGTTTAGGGTCTTTACCTTACAATTTAAAGTGCCTTGTTGTGATTTGGTGCTACATAAATAACACTGAACTGAACTGCATTCATACAATTGAGTTATATGTGATTATTTCAGTAGGACTGCATCTGTAATGAAGAAAAATGAAATGGCTTCCCTTAAAACAAAAAACCCACAAGTTTTTTGTTTTTAAATCTTACAGTAAAACATTGTTGCTTCATTTGTTCCTTTTTGCTTTCAGCAACCAAATCTTAACTTTATTCTGCTGAATGTATCTGAAATATTCTGTTCAGCACTTTCCACCTTTTTTTAAAGTGCTTTATAAATAAAGATTACTATTTTCCATTCTAGTTATAGAGGTCAAGAAGAAGTTGGAGAAAAGAATGAAGAAAAGTAGAATAATTTCAACAAATGCTGAATACTGTCTGTGCTTTAAATGATTGAATACAATTCAAATGGAGCACACACTTTTTTCAGTAGAAGATAGACATCATCTTAATAGACCTACTTGGCACATTCTCACAGAAAGCACTGTTACTATTAAATAATGGCGGGTCTTCCCAAAGCTTGCTGGTATATTCTACACTACCCCTTAATTAAGAGACTCTCTGCAGACACAAGTGTGACTCAACACAGAGTTTCACTCATCACTGAGTTGGAGGAAGTAGCAGTCGAATTCGAATTGGGCCCCTGCTCGCTTCCCTCACAGCATTTATCTACATCTCAGAAAGCCATAGTGTGAGGAAGCGCCTAACACATGCTACCTGGCAAAACGTCTGCATTTCTAACTATCTGTCTGCTGGGAAGAATATTTGCCTGACTGCCGACAGGCTTCTCTGTTTATCTGCATATCTGACTGGCTGTCTCCTGTCTACTCGCAGTGTATGTTTTGGCATTCTCTACTTGCTTGCCCTGCAACCGTGTTTCAGTGTGTTTTTCTTTTCAGTTTTATGTTTGTCTGCCTACATCTCCACCTTTCTGCCCACCTCATTGTTTGGCTGTGTGTCTAGCCAGTCACTGAGACTGACACCTGACAATGCAACAAGAGCAGGTAACAGAGGTCTGCAACAGTCTTGTGTGAAGGTCATTGAAACATGACTGACAGGACAAGCAGCTTACTTGTTCGATAGAATAAATGTAGCAGAGCCACAGTGACAGTTGCTGCCCACCCACTTATACAGCTTTGCCAAAAAGCCACTCTGGGACACACTGGATTGCATCCATATGTCAGTTTACTGCATACCTTTGGAAAAGGCCAAAAATAAAACCCAGAGAGTGTGAAGTGAATGCTCGAATTCACTACAATATTGGACCACAAACATTTTGAGCTATCCATCAGAACATGCTGTGAAACTAACAATGTCACACTTTGTGATTAATGTGAGTAACAGGCTGTTTTGATGCCAGATGGCTGTGATTAACACGCCAAATAAAACATATTGAGTTTGTCTTATGCTGGTGGATTCACTACAGCAGTTTGGAGACGAGTTGGCCACTATTCACAACAGGACTCCCAGCATCAAATATTATTGCAACGGATAGCCTCAAGGACGGCAGGTCTGTGATGTATGATGTAACAGCCCATATGTCTGTGATGCAACTACCTCGTCTGCTCAAAGAGTAAAGCTTTGATAAACTCAAATATGATCAGCTGGTGGATCAGAATTTAAGCAGTGGCAGCAATGGCAACATTATTTAAACTCTGCTTGAGTTTGATGTTAAAAAATGTTCAATTCTGCATAAAGAAAAATGCAACAACACAAAAACATCCATGCATTGGATATTTTTTATAGCCATTTATTTATTTATTTTTTCATTGCACTTTTGTATCTCAGCCTTAGTTTTTTGATGCAGCTGTTTTATGTTTTCAATGAATAGTTGCAAATTAAGATGATAAACCACTGATTTTGGTTTGTGATGGGGAAAAAAAGACTACTTACACAGGCTGGGAGAATTCGGGGGCTTCATCGTTGACATTCGCCATCCTCACACGGACGGTGGCAGTGCCAGAGTGAGGTTCGTCCCCACTGTCCACCGCCATCACCACAAACTCATACAGATGATTAGGCCTCTCATAGTCAAGCCGTCTCGCTGGGAAAACAGTCCCATGGGGTGAAATGCTGAAGTCCGGGCTCAGGGTGTAATAGGTGAGTTCAGCATTTAACCCTGAGTCACAGTCCGTGGCTAACACTGGCAGGGGGAAAGACATCACACGAGAGCCATCAATTACGAGTTAATCGAAAAGGGCTGATGAGATGTGATCAGCTCATGAATATGTTGACATCTGTGTAGATCATTATCTCTTTATGGCCTTGCTAAACATGCGATAAATCACGAGCTATGACAGCTACTATTACTTGAACAGAAACGGTGCCCTTCCAGAATGATTACTATCATTTGACAATACGAGCTTAAAGACAGCAAAAAGACAGAGTGGAATGCACAGTGTTTGTGTGTGGATTTGGAAATGATTTTATTCTGGGGTAACTATAGAGAAGAAACAAGTATAGATTGGTTTCCAATGTGTGGTGTGATTTTCTCTAAGAGTATAGCCACAAACACTGTGTGAGTTTCACTTAAAATCCCTGTTTCATGCACATCCCCTCAAGCTTATAACAATTGTCTACTGCATATTCTTTTGATGTGTGTATTTTCTGTGTGTCAAGTATCTGCACCAGCAAGCAGCCTGTGTGTGTCAGTGCCATCTGAACATCTTGTAATACATTTCCAGACAGGTAATTCACTACGCACCCTTTGCATTTAACTGTTACAGTGTGACTGACTCATTAAAAGGTAAAGACAAAGTGAAAGGGAAGTAAATCTCCTTTGAACCTTGCTGTTACTGGCTCAGTCTGCACAGTTTCTTTTATCTTCTTCAATCGAGTTTAGCTATAGTTTGGTCCATACGTCTTTGGACAGTGATACGTTTTTCTAAGTCGGTCTATGTACACCACCACAGTGCATTTTAAATCAAACAATCAAAATGTGATTTTATACACAGTCCTACTTTTTCAGAGGCTCAAAAGTAATTGGACAAACTAACATAACTATAAATAGATAAATTGTTTCAATACTTGGGTGGAAAATCCTTTGTAGTCAATTACTGCTTGAAGTCTAGAACCCAGTGGCATCACCAAATGCTCTGTTTCCTCCCTTGAGATGCTCTGCCAGGGATTTTCTGCAGCTGCCTTCAATTGCTGCATGTTTGTGGGTCTCTTTGGCCTCGATTTTGTCTTCAGCAACTGAAAATCATGCTCTATTGGGTTGAGATAAGATAAGCTATTTGGCCATTAAAGAATATCCCATTTCTCTGTCTTAAGAAACTCTTGGGTTGTTTTTGTGGTAGCTTTAGGTCATTATCCATTTGGAGTGTGAAGCACCATCCTATCAATTTTGCTCAGAGAACAGGGCTCTTTAAACTTTAGAATTAATTCTGCTAATTTTATCAGTAGTCACATCGTCAATAAACACCTGACCCGGTTCGACTGGCAGCAACATATTCCTCCACCATGCTTGACAGATGATGTGGTATGCTTTGGATTGAGAGCTGTTCTTTTTCTTCTCCATACTTTTCGCTTCCCATCATTCTGGTACAAGATCGTTATGGTTTCTAAAGTTTTTTTCCCCCAGACTGTGCTACCTTAGATGTGTCCTGACAAAGTCTAATCTGGTGTAACCACTGGTTCCCACCATGTTGTAAACCCTCTGTATTTCCATTCATGAATTATTTATTCCCTGATTGTGGACTTTTGTGTTCTTGACTTGTTTGTATATTGTGAAGAAGACGCACTGTAATAGACATTTCATTCCATCACTTTGACATTTTAGTTACCTGTGCAGTTCACCAGTTTAAGTTACCTTGTTAATCTAAATTAGGGTGGTTTTACAGAATGATACAGTCCTATAACTGCACTGAATATCAGCTATAGTCCTGTTGCTGCATAAAGGTCTCCCTTTTATACTTCTGCTTTTCAACCCTTTAAGATGACACTTTGTCTCCATTTTCTTTTCATCTTTGATTCCTCTGCTGCCACCACACTGGTTATGTTATTTTTTTCTCGGTGCATCGGTTTGTATTGGTTGCCATTGTCTCCTGCCACTGGCTTTGCAGTGCCAACAGTCTTTACTGCTCCAGGCTGTTTATTCGAATGTTTTGAGATTAAATTTGTTCCATTTTTCTCAGTCAGAATGCACCAGAAACAATTGCCCAGCTTGAGATTCCCACTGTAGCCAGTGGGGTAAAGAAGTCCCAGAGGCACAGCAACATTTGACAATAACTAAAGAGAGAGCAATGTGAAAGGCCAAACAAATAGCCCCGAATAATGTTTTGTTTTGGGGTTTGTTTTTGCATATTATGTGGCGTGTTTAACATTTCAAGGGTTAACTTTGTGAGTTAAATATCACGCATGGTGAAAGAATCCCTTTCAGATAGTTCTGTATCTGTGGCTGTGGCTAAATGCTGAATCTCATACATACAGAATCCCAAAACACTCAGATCTCATGAGTGCAGTTAAAAGAGTAATTTTAATCACCAGCGACAGTGGCAAAAGTGTGTGAGAGATACAGGGTCATGAATTATGAAGCAAACAACTGTATCTGATTAAAAACACACCACACTCTGTTTCTACACTTCCCTCAATAGGTTTCTTAATTAGTGTGTATTTTTACAAGTTAAGCAGTGATGACAGCAAAATATATTCTTTCAACCTCATAATTAAAAATTATAAGCTAGACCCATGCAGTAATAGATAAACTGCCATTATTCATACAAAACGTAATAAATCAAAATGTATGGTGGGGTTTTTTTAGCAGCTACACTGGTTCAGTATGTAACAGATTATGATGTAAATACAAAACACTGTCACTGGGAAACTCAAGGTCAGACGAGAAACTCTTCTGTTAAAATTCAGTTGCTGTTTTACCCTGGGAAAAAGTTACTTTTTATAAAGTTTCTTTCTTTAATTCAAAAAGAACCAGATGGATGTGACATATGGGGTCAGAGGATTCTCACCCTGCAGCAGGGATGTTGCCGTGGTTACAGTCTCGGGGACTCCATCCACACTATAGATGGACTGAAGAAATTCTGGGACACAATCATTCTCATCCGTTATCAACACCTGAACCTGATTAGTGCCGGCGTGATGGGATAAGAGAGGAGAGGAGAGGAGAGGAGAGGAGAAAAGAGGAGAGAGGAGAGGAGAAAAGAGGAGAGAGGAGAGGAGTCATACAATCAGTATATAAGAAGACAAAATTAAGCTTTTGTTATCAACTCTCAATTCTAGAAAACAACCATATGAAGGTTTCTGTACAGGAAGCTGACCCGAAAACTTAATCTAAATTGCATTTTATAGCTCCCCAAGTTGCCAGTTCAACACATTCTTTATCTTCCACTCCATGATTTTCTTGAGTCAAAAATAGAAATGTTCTTAGCATGTGTGTGCCTCACTGTGCGCATTTGCGACAAAGGCCCTTAGTCGCCCCTCCACCCTACAAGCTCCCTGTCACCACTGTGTGTAAAGTGTGAAGTGACAGCTGAGTAATAGTCCTGAAATAGCTGGGATAGGTTTTCCCAGTTTCCATCTCTTATTCCACATCATGCAGCTGAGCAGAAGGAGGTTGTGCCCGCTAAATCTGCGGTACAAAGTAAGAGGCTGACATGATAATTGGGCAACAAAATCTTTTCAATTAATAATTGAAATCACGCTGCAGTTGTAAATAATTTATCTAGAAATATTCATTTATGAAGGATATTTTCAGATTTTGATTTCTTGTGCCTAAGAGGGTGCTATATTTTGCAGCGTTCATCTCTAGATAACAATTGACAAAAAGCACTTAGTGTGAGACATGAAGGCGAAGAGTGAAACCGCAGAACAAAACTTCACTTGGGTCACCAGTCTACTTGTTAACATTTAAAAACCATTCAGGCGTGCCACTGCTGTAGACAGTTGCAAACTATGCTGCTCCTCTTTTGTGGTTATTGCCAAGCAGTGTGATGTCAACAGGTCACTGTCGTTAACCGTTATGAGCTATTTAGATGAAAACCTGCCTGCCTCGGAGTGTTGTGGCAGTCCAGTGGGAGAGCGCGACAGACAAAATCATCCAAACAGCAGAACATATTTTGTTATTTCATTTAATTCTCCAAAGTAATAGTAAATGCCTGAGTCGCAGTCACAAACATCACAGTGGACCTCAGCTTTGGCCTCAGATTACAACAGAGCTTGAACTCTTACATGACTCCTATTTGGTGCCCGTATCTCTGTCTAATTAAACTAACCTCTGTTGCAGCGCTGAGGCTGCCTGGCTCTTCACTGGCTCGCACCATCAGAAGGTAGCGTCGCTGGTCATTCTCATAATCCAGTGTCCTGGTCAGGCTGATCTCCCCCGTCTCCTGCTGAATGCTAAAAAGGCTACTGGGATTGATCAGCAGACTATAGCTGATTTGCTGCTTCTGGAAGGAGATAGCAAACACCACCAGGAAGCTGTAGAACAAAGAGAAAGCGATTAAAAGAAATGGAAAAAAGAGTCTTTATTGTTTGATTTTAGCTGCAGCCTTGTTGAATTAGAATCGAAATCCTCTTCTCCTACATCAGCACTGTGCTGTAATGAAATCAATTATTGTATGGCCCATTGGCTATGTGCTATAAACACAGTCAATCAGTGATCGTCAGTTCTGTGTAATAATATGATACTATTATGTAGATATCAGTGTTTGTTTTGACAGTGAAGAGAGTTTGCATTCCCTAATAGTGTGTGATGATAATAAGTCAGTTCGTGCTTGAGTGCACTGCTGTGAACAAATGAATATTTATTAACAAATTCTTAACAAGTTATGCTTGAGATCTGACACCTTTTGTGTGTTTTTATGCATGTCTGCATTCATTATTGTAGGACTTGTGTCAGCAGCTTATGTCATAGCAGAGCTATACATACTGGAATTTCAGTGATTTACATTATTATGCTAAAGTCTGCATGTGTAACTGTCCTCATGTGAGTCACTCCGTGAGACAGCACATCGTCTCATGCCTGCATTCATCTTAGTCTTTGTTAATTTACAGAAATTAAGTGTATTAAAAATATGTCTTCTATATTGTTGCATTTTTAATGTTGTGCTTGCAGTATTGGGCAATTAAACATACCGAGGCAGCAATGAAGAATCTGACACAAAGTGTTTGCTGATAACCAGATGGGAACAGATGAAGATCTAAAAAGGCCTGGCATATGTGTTTAACAATAAATGATTTGTAAAGATATAATAATTTCAGCTTTACAGAATGAATATAACACAGAAGAAGAAGAAAAGCATTTTTCATGATATTTTGCTCCTAATATGCAGCTGGAACGTATCCCTGAGTATGTTTATAAGAGGATGCAAACACAGGCAGTACTCACGGCTGTCCCTCAGGTGTGTTTTCTGGTATTGAAATGGCATAGCTTGTATTGGTGAATTGCGGCGCTCTAGCTCCCGCCACCACAGAGAGCATGGCAGGGGCACTGCGGCTCCCCATGCCGTCAAGGGCCACCACGCTTAACAAGTACTCCCTCTCCCTCTGAAGTACCAGCCCTGTGGTCACCACCTGGCCTGTCTTCTTGTCAACAGCAAAGCAGCCATCACCGCCTACAGGGAAATACAATGACATTATTTTCCACAACTGGATCCAAACCAATGCACGGGCGATCGCCTGAATGCAAACACAGAAATGTTTCCTGAATAGCCTTTTGAAAGGGATTTCTGTCTTACTGTGTTTGTGGAATTAAGATTTATACAATCTGTTAAGCTCTAATAGAATTAATAAATATGATTTATGTATAAACACATTTAATTTTATTCATTCTGTGCAATTCCTTAATCATAATAGTCAACAACTGTTGTCACGTTTAATCATTTTTGGACTTTTTACTTATATTAAAATCATTTGATAGTTTATTCACTGTCAACAAGAACTTCAATTATTTTTAACTCTTATTTGTTTTTAGGCAGTCTGATAGATATTTAACAGCAACTGCATTTTTCATTTCACAGACACTTTGGACCAAAGTAATGAACTAATGACAGGAAATTGAAGGTAGTGTAAAAGAATTCAGATCATAAACAGTTTAAACTCTTAAAAATTACATCTTAGTTACTATAAAGCATGTTAGTATATACCTTAATGTATATTTGCTCTTCACATTTAGATGTCAGAATCACAGCATACTGAGAAGAGAAGGGAACCAAGCACAGATCCTTTAGGGACCCCAGATGCCATGAAGTAATGATTGCATTCCCTCACTTATTATTTTGAAAGAACACCATGTGAAACTAAGGAGCAGCTCTGTGCTCAAAATGACGATAAGCTTGAATAGAGGGGCCAGGAATATTTGGTGGCTCATCAAAAACCTCATATATATATATATATATATATATATATATATATATATATATATATATATATATATACATATATATATATAAAGTCAAAGCACCGGTTCTGCTCGGTGAGAATTGATGACTGGTTCAGGTCAGGTCTCACTGATATGACTTCCATTACTGACGGCAGTGCAGTGTCAGTTGAAATTTCAGCCTTGGTCCTCAGTAGTTTGCTTGTTCTCAAGGCTTATACTGACAAAGAAGCCTTTCCAAGCTCTACATTTTAAATTGTAAATAGCGATTTTTCATATTCAAAAATATTCATATTAAAAAATAGCCAGAAAATCTTTCCTGTGGAATTTAGAAACTAAATTACAGCTGACTTTTTATTTATTGACCTTACACCTTACCTTACAGTTTTAAATTATTTAACCCTTGTATGGTGTTCGGGTCTGTGAGAACCGTTTTCAGTTTTTTTCAAAAGAAAAATTAAAGAATTAATTATTTTTTCAACCTGAAATTCATTGGCTTTGGCTTATTTTCTGTGAAGAACATAAATCCGAACTAATTTTCAATGACCTCATACGGTACCTCCCCCCACGCATTTACATTACATACAAGGTGTTCGGGTCCACTGGACCCAGGTCTAATAAAAGTGTTGAAAGTGTAGGTCCTGTGTTCCCACACTCTGTCTTCCTCCTTTCTGGTGCTGCTGATAGTGTTTTCTTCCCCTCCTGCTCCCGCACAAAGTTGCAACATTGTTGAAAATTCAACTATAAACACCGTCTGCTCTGACATCTCACACACATTTTGCCCTCTTTCTTGAGGGATCCAAATTTTATTTTCTCATACCCTGTCCCACCTGCAAATTAGGGGCATAATACTATAAATAAGACTTTGCCAGTGTGGTTCTTTATCACAACTGATCAAGTTGACAAAAGATTATCTGCTGCGAGGGCCATCCAATTGATTTTGGAAGAGAGAGAGGCTTCTGATGATGATGTTGACAAAGAGGTTTCAGAATATTTCGCATTTCTGAAAATTCAGAGTCTGACAGTGACTTTGAAGAAGAGGATGAGGTTGAGCACCATTTAGTAACAAAACGAAGATGAGTACCCCATCTGCAGCCAGCTCCAGGACCAGAACAAGCCCACCAGACAGCAAGTGAAGAAATATGGATGTCAATAACTGGTGAAATTGAATGGTCTTCTTGCCCAAGAAATGAGCCACCCTGCAGAGCTGTTACTGTGATAAGCCAGGGCCAACACGGCTGACAGTTACTCATGTGCAGGACATCAAGTCTTCATTTGAGCTTTTCATCCCAGATTCCATCCAGAAATTTTTTCTGGATTGCAGTAATCTAGAAGGAAGGTGTGTTTTTGGAGAGAGGTGGAAGGAGATGGACCAAATTCATCTAAGAACCCCAAAGGCCAACTTTGGGGTTCTTATCCTTGCAGGAGTTTTCAGGTCCAAAGGGGAATCGACAGAATCCCTGTGGGATGCAGAAACCAGCAAGAACCTTTCCGTGCATCAATGTCTCTGGAAAACTTCCACAAAATTTCCAGGATTATCCGTTTTGATAACCGAGACGACAGACCAGCTCGACGGCAGAGAGACAAGCTAGCTGCCATCAGGACAGTGTGGGATAAGTGTGTGCACCACCTCCCCCTGTTTTACAACCCTGGGCCTAATGTCACCATTGATGAGCAGCTGATCCAATTTAGTTGTGAAACATATTGCTTCACGTGTAAATGTGTTGTGTCTTTCCACTCACTCCACTTGATTATAACTGATTTATTTTTTTATAACATTTTATTTAAAAAAAAACAAAAAAAACGAGAAGCACATTAATTCATAAATGTGATCTAACAAAGGTAGAGGGAAAAAATTAACCATGTTTGCTGTTCATATGGCTTGTAATTGGGATGAAGTAAACATCTGTTGAGTAATTTAACATAAAATTGTTTGATAGTGTTAATTTGGAAAGCCAAAACTCTAGCGGGTCCACCAGACCCATGAACACTGGCTGAGTAACAAAAATACGAACACCACACAAGGGTTAAATATGTTTTATTTTATTCTGGTATAAATTGGTCATTAATAATATAAATGGGGGTTAGGAATAATTGTTGTTTTATTGTTGTTTGCAACAAACAAGTGTCAGAAATGGAACTGAGGATCAGTTTAGGAATGAGAAGGTACATGCACATCTTGCACTTTGTGTTGTACTATCTGGATGACCATCGTGTAATTAAATAAATTATGATTAAATTCTTGTATAAAAAGAAAATCTTAGAGTAGTAGAGGTTCACTAATCTGCAAAACACTGCATCTACAAGTTGTGGAACAACTTCAGAATAATGTTTGTCAGCACAATCTCGTGAAGGCTTTGAATATCTCATCATCTAGCTCGTCTACAGTAAATAATATCATCACAAAATTCCAAAATTCTGGATAAACCCATGTGTGCAAGCTGAAAATCAGTCCTCAGGATCTTCAAGCTCGCAGCCAGCACTGCATGTGCTCGAGGAAGATTCCAGAAATCACTATTTGTGGACACAGTGTGCCATTCCAAACTGTGTCCACAAATACAGGATAAAGCTCTATCATACAGTCTTCTTCAGTTCAGAACGGAAGAATCCTCTTGGATGATATAAGAAACGTCTTCACAAATCAAAAAGAAGTTCAGCCACCTTCCTTTAAAGCACTTGAGATGATACGCAGCGGTAAACACGGCTCTGTTCCAACGTAACTGAGACATGCGGCTGCCATCAAAGCCAAAATGGCTTTATTTTTTTATTAAAATGGTACATTATCTACATTTAAACATTTTAATTTATCCTGTTTAATACTGTAAATAAACTAAGGGGTTATGAAATGTTTAAATGATTGCATTCTGTTTAAATTTACATTTTATGTAGTGTCCCCACTTTATGCCTTGGGGATTGCAGTAATTAATAAGTTTTATAATATTCAGGCTGTTGACAAATGTTATAAAATGCCAAATCCAACACTGTGTTCTTAATTCTCTCAATAATGTGACTTAATAATATGAACCAAGCCAACTTGTAAATATTGGAGACAAAGATTTTTAAAATCACACAGAAAAAAAGCCATAAAATAGGCAATAAAAATGTATTAATACACAATGAAGTAACAGAACAATGCATATGGGAATGACTCAAAATGAACCACGGTGCTAATGTTTATTGTAACAAAGGAAATGTCTCCCTTTCAGCAGTATGCCTTAATGACTTATTGATGGGGTTTTTTAAATTATTTTGGAAATATATGGAGGTTTTGGGATCAGAGGAATAAATCAGGCAGTGGTTACACAGGTTTGATAAGATTTGTTAGGATTGTGAGAAATATAGCGTATGACCAAACTCCTTTTTATATACTCTTTAGACATTCTTAGTTATGACTTTCACCTTCTAAACATTAGTAATTATACTGACGAGTGGCTACTTTTACTTTCCAATTTAAGTTTTCATCGAGCTACTCAATTTCTATTTTCCTTAAGTTATAAAACATTTTTGTCTGACTGCGGTGTTTGTAGAAATTTTAATTAGCAGCTATGGAGAAATGTTTTAATTACTGAGTCCCATTGTTGTTATGATCATCCTGCCATTGGTTTCCCACTCTTCCACAGACTGACAGCCGGTAGGAGCAATGCATCAACAAAGGTATCAGTGTGCCAAAGGCAGTGAAGGAAGAATGCTAGCAAGTAAACATGGAAGTAATCAATGTAAGACTCTAAATATTTTAAAAAAGATGGGTGAAAAAATCCGTCCAACACTATTGTTAAACCACAAGGATGCACACCATGCATTAGGATGAGGAAGGCTGTGTGTAAACATAACCAAGTGTTTCTATACAAAAAAAAACAAAAGCAAAAAACTCTGGAGGGCACTTTTTTACTTTTTCTGCTGCCGTTGAATACTAAAAAAAATTGGGTCAATCAGGGTGACACTGATCAACTGAAGGCTGGCTACTGTCATCTCATCTCATCTTCAAGTTTTTAAAATTAAGCACAGGATAAGAGGGTCGTTTTTTACTGTTTTTTTTTTAATCTAGTTCTTTTAAGTTTATGTTAGCTGCTTTGACAAATGTCGCTGCTTATATGAGTTCTCAGCATAGACAAGGGGCGAGACAAAGACAAGGGCCGCTTTGTAGTATTTGTGGTTTAAAGTCAAAACGTGAAGCTGTGCGATGTACTAATGCGAGTCAGAGGGAAGTCAGTAGTGTTTTGTAAAGCCCCATTGGCAAGATTAGCACATCCCCCAATCTCTGACATGTGAACAAACCTCTATCCCCTCAACCACCAGGGGGTCTACTATGGCAGACTTCCAACAGCCAAATGCGTGTATGAGTATTTTAGCGTGTGTGTCTGCAGAATTTACTCTGCGTATGCAACATGGAGAATTAGAGAGATAGATAGAGTGCATGATAAGTGCATAAACAAATGTGCGAAGGCCTCTGGCTGTGTGTGTGTGTGTGTGTGTGTGTGTGTGTGTGTGTGTGTGTGTGTGTGTGTGTGTGTGTGTGTGTGTGTGTCTGACTGCTGCGATTGTGTATGTGTGTGTAGAAAAAGAAAGAGGGACAGAGATACAGAAGAAAAAAGAAATAGGGTGACAGAGAGATAGAGAATCTAACGGACACCTAAAGAACCTATAAATGCATGAATGAATGTGTGAATGCCTCTGGCTGTCATGTCTGAGAACTGGTGTCTGACTACTTGCATTTATTTTCAAGTCTCTATAGCTTGTCAACTTATTTTAACAACAACACAATCTATTTTAATACAACTTACCTTCTATATGCGTGTGTGTGTGTGTGTGTGTGTGTGTGTGTGTGTGTGTGTGTGTGTGTGTGTGTGTGTGTGTGTGTGTGTGTGTGTGTGTGTGTGTGAACAGCAGAAAGCTTACCATCTGACAAAAAGTATTCCACCTCTCCACTTTTACCCTCATCCCCATCATGAGCCTGGAGCTGGTAGACAAACGTTCCCGCAGGGGCCTCAGGGGATACGACAGCCAGGTAAGGGTACGGCTTCATACTCCACTCAGGGACGTTGTCATTGACATCAGTGATCTTCAACTTCACCTTGTTCAGGTACCAGTCTGGGCCTGGAGGATAGTGCAGAGATAGTGATGGAGCTCTGGTTACAAAAAGTGACAGCTGTCATGTAACTGAGTGTGCAGCAGGGAGACATGTTGCCAGGGGAATGTGAAGCGCCAACAAGCATAGAGTCAACTAAGGGTACAGGTATGTGAGATATACATCCTCTCCAGTAGATAGCAAAAACCAGGACTGCATGATTAAACTAAATGTTAATGGGTTTTTTTTCTGTGCCTGTACTGTGAAACTGATACCGCTACAGTCTCAATTCAGCTCAGAGGTCTGGTCAAAGTCAATTACCACACTATCTTTAACTTAGTAATTTAACGGCTATCTTTCCACTTTCTTTTGCTACACCATAGCTGCCAGAAGCTCAGGAAATTGTTGTAAGTGGATGTCAGGAGGTATGTTTGGCCCCAGGGTTGAGGACGGTGGATATGACATCATCCATTCATTCTCCATCAGGGTTTCCATCCAAGCATCCAGACACCTTGGTTCCCATGGGAGAGAGCCTCAGCCACTGTCTCATCTACCATGTCTAGGGTAAAGCTACCTTGATCTTCCCACAGGGGCGTGGGGATGATGCCTCACGACTGCAGGCACTTTGTCGCCTGCACAGTGCCTCACTGAAGTGAATAAGAAGATTCCAGGAATCCAATTACCAACTCGCTCAACCTAAGCCGGGGCAGACAGCAAGAGAGCACAACAGCACCCAAGGAGAGGCGGTGTAAAACTGTGTCTCTATGACAGAAGCATAGCGTGACTTTTCCTGGAACTGATAGTAAGGGATCGTTATCCACATTAAACACAATGACACAATCTGGAAACAATGTTCACAAGAAAAACTCGCGACACTGTCACAGGCCCCAATCTAGGACACATTTTCTGCAGAATCTATTCCTGCGATGTGGAGCAAGTCACAGAATTGTAGGCTAAGACACTATTTTCGCAAATATTGGCTGTGATCTTGTGTCAACGTGGCATGAAGGAATATGTCAGAAGAGGTGCCAAACAGTTCAGTAGACTGCAATACACAGAGGCCATCTGCCTCACCCCAGAAAAGAAAAAAACCCCTGCCAGGACAAACACATTGACACACACAAATGCATGCACATACAGATCTGAACACAACCCCACACATGCGCAAGCAATCCCGTCTCAAACACACACTTGCATGTCTCTTTCTATCTTCCTGTCTTTCTCTCACAAACACACACCATGGACACTTAGGAACAGAGGTGAGTTACCTAAAGGCTAAAAGTAACTATGGATTTCAAATCCCATTATGTAAAAGGTTTCATGTTTCTATCCACAGGCTATGTATGTACTTTTTAATCCAAGACAAAAGCAGCAGGAGTGTGCGATGCATCCTTTCACTACCTGAGGGCTGCCTCGACAGATGTGCTGTCTGTATAAAGCAGTTCTACCTAGCTGGTTTCCATAATGTTCTGCAACACAATGTCTTTCCAAAGTCTATTATAGCTGATAATGTAAAACTATATACCTCTAATGAGTACATGCACACAGCAAATGGTATGAAGTCTTCAAACTGCATGAAAATATTTGACAGCACCTTGTGTTGGCTCAAATGAGTTGGAAAAGAGAAGGTGGATGCGGAGATCACAATTCCTATTTCTTTTGGAACTCTTTTACAGTTAAGATGCGTTTTGATGAAAAATGCAACGTTACACTCCATACTAGCTCGTGAGTGTTCACAACTGAAACACAATAGCTATAAAGTGTGTGACAGCTCCTAAAAGGATTGTTAGAGGGATAATAACAGAGAGAGGAAGAAGCTAGAGGAGAGAATTAATCTCGCTTTCTGCTCAGGCTTTAAAGTTGCTCTGTGGAGAGGAAAGTTCTGACTGGGATCTGACGATAGTTCGTTTTGGATAAATAGCCACTGTATCGTGGGGGCAGAGAAACTAATCAATGTTCAGATGCTATCTCCTAAAATGTTGACAGCGGCAATTTATGCGCTTTAAGCCAGATCATCCTGCTCTGTAAGACGGAACAATCCTTTCGTGATGAATAATGAGAAAGGATAAAGATTCTATTGCAAAGTAGACGGGTTTAAAAGGCACTTAATCAAAAGAAATCAGAGCTCCAGCACTTAACATTTAGTTGACTATCAAATCTTTGCGGGGAGTGGTGCAAGACACATTCCTCGCCTCCTGCTTGTTGGTGTCTTTCCCAGGCATGTCTCTGTGGTAATGGTGGTGATGATTTTACAAGGCTCCATCTAATTAGCTTGTTACAGAGAGACTAATCAGAGCCAAGGCAGATAATTAGAGCCTATCAGCTCTGGAATGATAATGAAGAATGTAGTAGTAAGTGCGTATGAGTGTGTTTGTGTTGTATGCGTGTACGCGTTTGCGTGTGCAAGGTGAGAGTCCATACGTGTGTACGGGCAAAAGAGAGTGCACGCCGCATGTTCCGAGGCTGCAAATGCATGCGACTCCTCTCTGATCTAAATAGGGAGATGCTGTGAATGATGCCCTGTGAGCACCAAACCGACACGAGTTGCCTTACCTGACCAAGACAAAAGATGTGATCAAATAATGGGCAGGGGCTCACAGGCTCCACTGGATCTTTTAATGTCAAATATGCTTTCTGTGCCCAGTGTGATGAAAGGCTGGTCTATATTTTACAATAGAATCCCATATGGATAAGAGCATATGCTGGATGACTAACATAATAATGTATCATAAAAAGTTGGATGGCAGAGGTGCAATGTGTGGTTGGCAAAGGCTCAGTAAGTACAATGGTGTAGCTCCAAGTGAATGCGCACACGTCTGTGCAGTATTATGCATGTGTGTTCTATCACTGCAAGCCATTCTGTTGATGTTTCCTGCTGTTAATCCTCTCCTTGGGTACTTGCTATATAAAGCTGCTAAGTGGCTTGCCTGTATGAAAAAAAGTTGTCTCAAGTGCTTCTGTGCACATATACACTGCCCACAGTACAAGGACAGTGAGGGTGTGTGGGAAGGGGATGAGAGGAAACAGAGTAAAGGAGAGAGGCACAGCTACAGAAACACAAATATCTACAGAGAGAAGGAAAGAGACATAGAGAGGGAAGAAGGAGGCAGCGTGGTAGAAGGAGCATTGTGTGATGGTTAGCACAGAACGCCAAATAACATTGCAAAGACAAGAGCACAGGGGAAGCACAACACACAGCGTAGCACAACAAAAGATGGTGGGAGAATCTATGTTTGGAAAGAAAACATACAGTAGCGGACCGTGAGAGGAGAAAATTAAGACAGAACACACAGTATAATTAACAACCGTTTTTTTCTAATGCATCCCCTGTTCCTTGTACTCTCATCGAGGGGAGAAATTAAGATACAAATATTTCTGTGTGGAATTAAGCAAATTGCGTCTGCAAGCATAAATATCAATGGCCCGTGTGAGACGTGGAATTTCAGGGGTGCTTTTTTAGCAGCAAGTGAATGGAAAATGAAAATCAGCTCAAAGGGGAAGTAATGAGGTACATTAGCCAAATGTTTGCAGTGTTAAGGAGGCTCTTTTCAAAGCCGCCCACCACACCCCCCCATCTCTGTGCTTAAATCAGAGTGTGAAGCCATCAGCAGGAGATCAACACGCTAAAAGCACTGGGGACAAAAATCTATTAACTCAGGGATTCCGGTGCCGCACACCACGGACTCTGCTCGGCTCAGAATGGCTGACACGCTAAGCATGTAAATACACATGCAGGCACTTTCATCCCAGAACAATTAGAAATGGTAGACGACCTCAAGTTCTGCTCATTTCTTCCAGTCCGAAATCCGCATCACTGCAGAAATTGTCAAAAACTGTGTTCAATGAAGCGGTAGGTACGTTTTTTTGCAGACTTTGCAGCAATATCATCATTTATCTGTAGGTACTATACACCCAAACTATACTCAAAAATTTAAAAAGCAGTATTAAAATGAAAAAAGTTTTGATATAGGGTTTTGTATTTTTATTTTTTCAATGGCTATTAGGCTTTAAATGAGAGCAGGCCATTTGAGAACACGTGTAGAATTTTGTTTGCAGCTGGCTTCCTGACATAAGCAAGACCTTCCCTAAAAAGACCTCATCTGGATAACAGAACAGCATCTTTTGCTCTGTCAGCAGTAATGATGCCTTGATGGATTCCGTGTGCATAATGCACCCTATCCGATCAGAGATTCTACCTTCTGCTAAAGCCAGATTCTGTGCTGTTCCCAGTTGATGTCTCTCTTTTTCTGTTTGATTTTTATGTTGTCTACAGTCAAAAATCAGACACATAATAACATTCCTCCACTGCCTTTGAAATGAGGTGTGGGTCAAATCCAGTCCTCTTATGCTTGTGGGGGGGCTCAGCTTTAACGCAGCAGGAGAGCTGCTAGGGCTTGCCATCAGCTTCATATGTCTGGGGTCGGCATCTGTCCATCTTTGGTTTTAGATGGATTAAGCTGAAAGCTTTTATTGCACTCGCAGAAGGTTAACAAGACACTGTAAATTCAAGTTGCACCACCTTCTCTTTACCCTGTGTCCTCTGCTATGCTTCTGAAAGTATTTCCAGCAGAGCTCTTTTTTTATGCCCAATCATACTGCTGACCTGTTGCCAATTAGCATTAATAATGGAATACGCTACCAGGTTTTATTTTGTAATTGTCCAGCCTTTATTACCTCAGCTGGGTGACACAAGGTTTGATTTGCATCCCAACTGTTTTGGAAATTGAGTTTTACATTTATGGAAAATCTTACATTAAGTATAAAAAACACAGTAAATCAACATATTGTGCTGATAATGAAGTTGTAGTACTTACATACATCACACTCCTAAAATGTTTATCAATGCTCAATTTCTTAAAAGCTCTATAAAATCTAAAGAAAATTCAGTGATTCTCAAATTATATATAATTATTTATTTATTTGCTACACATAATACCAGTCCTGAGAAAACATCTATTGTTTGATTTTTTCAGTTTATACAATTAAATGTTTGTGTCTGTACTGTTTTCAGTTTTAGGATATTTGGTGTTTAAATGATTGTATGCTGGGATTAACACCACTGTGGAGGACCCATCCAGCTTTACTAGTGACTCACAGTACTTAAGTCAATAATAAGAGTATTAATGCTTTTCGGAAATACAAAAATTAGGTATTAATAATTTTTCAGTCTGTCTCTCAAATTTCTGGTGTCAGACCCATAACCTTGTTAGAGCCTGATTGATATACTGGCAGGGTCAATGTTAGGTATTTGCCAAGATATCGGTACCAGCATTTGTAACAGAAATAGAAAAGTCCAGAGAGATTGGAGAAACACCCTTCAAATATCTTATAAGTGTGGACATTACATAGTTTACCCGCCAGAGTGGTTGCCCCATGATCAGAAGGTTGGGGGTTCAACTCCACTGAATGGCTACCCTGTGGTACCCCTGAGCCTGGTACCGTCCCTACACACTGCTCCCCGGGCGCTGCATCGGTGGCTGCCCACTGCTTCACTGGATGAATGGGTTAAATGCAGAGGAGTAATTTCCCTACGGGGATTAACACATACACACATTATTAGCATGCACTCTGCAACTTCCCTGTTGGTAACGCAACAAAATACAACCAGCTGAGGTAAGCATCACTAGCCAAAGTGTAAATGAGTAACTGTACATAACTGCCATATTACCTTAGTAAAGACATTGTAACTACAGGTAACAAACGTCAGGGAAATCTGTCTATGTTTTGTGTGTCCGAAAGAAAGAGAATATATCAGCTGCTACATCAGATTTTCAATTCACCAATTACCAGTATCATTGTTAAAATTCCTCTGAACCCCTGTATAGGTATCCAATAATATATTATTGGATACCTATACAGGGGTTCAGAGGAATTTATTATTCTGTATTCTGTATTCTGTATTATTCTGTATTCTGTATTCTGTAATACTGTATTTAGGTATACCTAAATACAGTATTACAGACTCACACACTCAAGAACAATTTCTTCCCAAAGGCCATAACCACCCTTAACTCATACACACACCAATAACACAGACCCCCTCCCCAGTTTTCTATTTCCCTCTATAATCCTGTGCAATACCAAATTCTATGTGCAATAACCAGAATTGTATATACATAACACTATTGTACATTTTATATTTTTTTTTCTGTTAATACTGTTCATATGTATATATGTGGCCCCCCCAATTTATTTGCACTGAGTTGGAGATGCTCTGTATCTCACTGTACAACTGTATAGTGACAATAAAGGCATTCTATTCTATTCTATTCTATTCTATTCTATTCTATTAGCATGGTTAACTGTTACTTTTACCTTGAACTTAAATATTAAATAGCTTAAGTATTAGACATCTTTGCTATCAAAGTCACTTACCAAATTAAACATGATGGGCTGAACACACATTTAATAGGCTGATGTGTCTGAGGACTTGGACCTCCACCCACCATGTTCTGTTACATGATTGTGTTAAACATGCTGGAACAAAGTGGCTGTGTTTGCATAGCGCTTTATTCCCTTCTGAATTGTTTTTACTGAAGCCATAGGGTACCCGTGATTGCAACAGCTTCTCTTTTTCTTTCTTTCTTTTTTGTCTTTTGCAGCCACTTTTTCTTGTCTGCATCTGTTTCTCTAAATCTGGGCTGAATTTCAGGGAAGGCTAGGTGGGTGGGGGTGTTAAGGCAAATACACAGAACACAAGCAAACTAAGGAAACCAATTTTACAAAAGAAAATGCTGCAAACTGCAAATCACATTTACTGAAAGAGATGCAAATACAGCAAAAAAATGACAAATATTGCAGAAAGAGTAAAATATTTTTAAAAGGCACTATAGAGACAAATGGGATGGGATACACTTGTTGTTTTAACTTTAAAACTGCCTTCTGTTCACATTTTCTGTTTAGGTCTATCTCTTTTCATTCAGTTTCCACATGCTTCTCTATTGATTTGGTACTTTAATTCTTGAACAGCACTTTACAACTTTTATGCCAGAGAAAAGCGCTTTATAAATACTTACTTAGTTATTTACTTACACGGTTCTTGTTGCCACGTTACCACTAGACAAAACTATTTTTTAAATGTTTGTTTGTTTGAGCACAGGATTCAGATGTAATCTCAGATACTTGCTGTTAACCCTGCAACCTTTGTAGCATTTGGCTGTTTTTTTCTTTTGTGAGTTTGTTTTCTATTGTAGGGTTTGTGTGGGCATCTGAACAGGTTGTTTTGGATTTAAGTGTAAAGTGTGTGGCACAAATCATTTTACAAACATACCTATGTGTAAATTTTTAGTATTCCATTAATTGCCCAGCCATATCCTGAGCAGTATAATCGGTTTAGAAGATGGATGGATGGATCTTTTCTAGCTGGCCCCTGACAGCTACAGTCTCTTTTCTGGTGCCTGGGTTCATGTTTCTTGTATTCCAGCCAAACGAATTCTAAAACTTCTTCCATCCCTTTTGTTTGTTGCTTTGAGCTGAGAAAAAATGTGCCCTATTCACTTCTATTCACCCGCACAAAAGAGGAGGATTTAGTGAGGAGCAAGTGTTGAATAGAGATATACTGGTAGTGTGCAGCCTTCTGGGAAAGGAAAATAAATAATTTAGCTAAACATTTTCAATTTCACTTAAAACAACTGTGGTTTATGAATTACTCTTTTTGGTTTTGCATATAAAAATAACAACATTTAATAAGTTTAATTTAACAATTTTGTTAAATAAGCTTAACAAAATTGCTTTAAAATATTTCATGTCTCCAGCAAGCTTTCATATCCACAAGATATTTTTCATCTAATTACTTTCAAACAGTAATGCTCATTAAATAATAAATACCACAATTCTGCAGTTTATTCAGCATAATCAAGCATAACCTCAACCAATTTATCAGTGAATACAGTATTAAAGTCTCAGAAAACACAAGCTGACCTCTGACTCACTGACTCCTCTTTTTATTGCCTGCTGTATGCGATGCTTCGGACCAGGAGAAAAAGTTGTAGCGTCACATTACCCTCACCTCCATCCTCATTTCCTCAGTGATGTGTGTGCTTCTCTCTAGAGCCACAGGCAAGGCCAGAAGTAGCTTCCCGGCATTCACATGACGAGAGCTATATGCATCATGCACTTCTATCTTTGGGATCCTCCACAATTCTGCAGCTTAAGGCTTAAACCCCAGGAAGACCTTTCATTGCAGGCACTACCCACACACTTTCAGTCAAAAGCAGCCTGTTTTTAAAAATGCAATATATGGTATAAGACCAGTGCTATACAATCGTAAAATTCACGGTAAATTCTAACTAGCTAAAACAACTGTTTTCCCTCTCTTGACAAGCCAGACTCTAGAGTTAATTGACTATAAATGGAAGTCTTTTCAAGACCTCCTTTGGTATAGCCTTTGCCACCCATAAACTGAATGTAGATTTGAAAGTGTCTTTGAACATTTGTATGATACAGATATTTCACTGTTCATTTTGTCACTGGGTTAAACAAAATGCCATAGACTGTATACAAATTATGGACACAGGCACTGTGGTAACACCCCAGTTTTACATTTTGTTACTGTGAACCAGGACAGATCTAATGGAGAACCCAAGGACAATGCATGTTCATATAACTCAGAAATCATACCTTGCTTTATTAGCTATTTCACTCGGAATGGGACCATAGTTTATAATATATACACCATGCTGTGTTAAATAAGATCTGAAAACAGCAAGTGACAAAGTAAACGCATTAGGAAATTGTTTACTGAGGCATTTGATTGAGGATGGCATTTGAATGAATGTTGAAATCTCTTCTTTTCACACTTTTCTGGCCAAGTGGCAAAGTATAGATTGGGTGAAATTTAAATGTTTAGCCATGCAGTATTTTTTTTATGAGGAAAAGGTTTTGTTTGGTATTCATATCACAAGATATGTTAAGGTCAAGGTCAAGGTCAAATTTATTTATATAGCACATTTCAAACAGCCGATGCTGCACAAAGTGCTTAACAATATAAAAATGGTATTAAAAAGCAACAATGTAATACAATAATAACAATAAAAACAATAATAGGACAATAAAAGAATTAAAACAATAACTAAACTAATTCAAATAAGACCAAAATGCTTGGGTCATAGTGTGTTAAAAGCCAGGGCATAGAAATGTGTCTTTAGTAATGATTTAAATTGCTCAAGTGTTTGTACAGATCTAATATTTAAGGGGAGACTATTCCAAAGTCTGCGACCTGCCACAGAGAAGGATCTATCACCACGGGATTTGAGATTAGTCCGTAGGATGGACAGCATTAGTTTTGAGCTAGACCTCGTGGTTTTTCCTGGAGCATAGGCAGAGAGGAGCTCAGACAGGTAAGGAGGGGCTCGGGCATTAAGTGACTTAAAAATAAAAAGTAAAAGTTTAAATTGGATCCTGTAGGAGACAGGAAGCCAGTGTAAAGAAGCTAAAACTGGGGTTATATGCTCTCTCCGTTTGGTACCAGTTAGCAGGCGAGCAGCTGCATTTTGAACAATCTGAAGACGATGGATGGAGGCCTGATCTAGACCATAATACAATGAATTGCAGTAGTCTAATCTGCAAGTAAGAAAAAGGTGAATAACACGCTCAAAGACGTTAGCTGGAAGGTATGGCTTTACCTTGGCTAGCTGTCTTAACTGAAAAAAACAGGACTGAACTACTGCACTCACCTGCTTATTCACTTTAAAAGAACCATCAATGTAGACACCGAGGTTTTTTACATGAGTTTTACAATACGAGGAAAGGGCGCCCAGAGTGCTGTCGATATGATTAAAGTTGCCAAAAATGACAACCTCAGTTTTATTTTCATTTATCTTTAAAAAATTTAATGACAACCAGCCTGCAAGACAGGAACATAACATGCTATATCAGGATTTTAATAAAGAGTTTACTTGTAAACTGTGTTTTATTTGCATGTAAAGACGTGTTTGGCCTCCTTTTTAATACAGCTAAACAAGTTTTATTGATCATTTTGAAGATTTAATTATCTACATTTTAAATTAGCGATGATGCTGATTATTGCAAAGATATTTCTCTAAAGTCATATTGCACCAGTAGCCACAAAATTTGGTCTACACAATTAATTTCAGGGCATTTAATGTTTCATATACAGCGTCATAAATATGGAACTACGGTCACTCTGTACCAAAAAGAAGCTCCCAAGATGTCCTAATGGGAGGAGCTGCATACATTAATGTAAAATTAAAAACTGCACTTACTGCTGAGTAGTCATGTAGTCATACCGCTGCTCCATTGAAAGTGTGCTGACATATTGCATCGGTGTGTGGTTCTCCAGCTGCACCACAGCACACAGAAAGGCACTCCAGAGGGTCATCAACATGGCCCAAAAAATCATTGGACATCCTCTTCCCTCCCTGAAGGACCTGTACAGCACTCGCTGTCTCAAGAGGGCACGCAGCATCCTACGGGACTGCACACACCCAGGACACCGGGTGCTTAAGCTGCTGCCGTCTGGCAGGAGGTTCAGGCTGCTGAGGTCCCGAACAAATAGACTCAAGGACAGCTTTTACAACAGGGCAATAGCCCTGATCAATGCAAATAGCTGACCTGAACGACACCACTGAACGACACAGGAAATCATTCCTGCCTGTGGCCATCTCCCTGTACAACGCATCCACTTAACACACTGTTTGCTGCTACAACTACACATGTTTCTTTTCCAAATATTTATTTATAAGTGACTTATGTATGTATGTATGTATATATATGTATATATTGTACTATTCTTAGTTAGCATATTGTCTGTCTTGTCTTAATGTTGGTTTATAATGGAGCACTGTAACAAAAAATAATTTCCCCCAGGGATCAATAAAGTATTCTGATTCTGATTCTGATTCTGATTCTGACCTGACTGGATACCTCCCTGGACTTTTTTAGGGGGGAGGTAACAATGTTTAAAACAATAACAATAATATTTATATTTATAACAAGGTGCAATAATAATTAATGTACAATAATAACAGTGTGCAATACACATACACTTATTCTTCTTTTTTATACTAAGTTAATATACTGTGTTGTGTTGTTTGTTGCGTTGTGATGTGTCATCTCGTGTCGTGTTGTTTTATATGTAGTGCCGACGTAGGACAGTTTTTCCAATTTCATTGTACTACTGTACTATGTATGATTGTGCAATGACAATAAAGAGTTATCTTATCTTATCTTATGTGCAAGTGTTTGGGGTTACAGCATCAACTACTCTGATGGTATGTGCCCTCTTCCAAAATATGCTAATTTTGAAAGCCCGAGGTGCATGCTCCTTCTGTTTGACATTCAGTTAGCGCAGTATGTTAAAACATGAGACAGCAAAAATAGGGTCGTGGGTGATGTCTGTCTGGATGTTGTTTTTCTTACGACACCCCTTGCTAAATTTTTCATTTTAAATTTAGTTCAGTTTTTGTCAATAATTATGATCTTTATTATTTATGTAAATTCTGCATTTTAAAGGCTCAATGAGGATCATATATTATTCTTCAAGCATCTTATGTTATTCTTCAAAGTTAATTTTTTCATCAAAGTGGGGTTTTTTTTCCAATGTTGTACTAGTTAATGAGAAACTGATGAAAGCCAGAATGCCCTCAGAGGGTCAAACATCTTCAAGGAAGGATGGTGTAATATGAAGTCCGTATAATGAAGTATTCACAACTTTAAGTGGACATAACTTAAACATTTGAAGGCTACAGATCATTTTGGTGCTTGCCTTGCTTTCACTTATATTGTCTGGTGTAAAAGCCTCTTTTGCAATAAAACTGTAAATTCCTGCCTGAATGAGAATTAATAATAAATTCTTCAGCATTTCTGTTGAAAAAAAACCAAACATGCATGAGCACAAGTGCAGTTTTTTTTTCTTCTTTTTTTGGCTGTACCATGCAAAACTTCAAAGTAGTAACATGCTGACCAGATATCATTTGAACATGAACTGACAGAAGAGTGGAGAAGCAAAAAATACATCCATGATGGGCACGTTAGTCACATTCAAAGTGACTCATCAAATCCCTGCAAGCGATAAAGATGAGAATATAAATTTGCCCAGCTGAGGTAATCAAAACGTCATGTCTTTACTCAAAAACTTCTTCCTTGCTTCTGTCTGTGGAACCTTTGCTGGTTTTATCTCAGTAACCTGGCCCAATTGAATATATAATACAAAAAGGGTTTAGCTGTAACACTTTTTTATATTGTGGTAAGAAATGATGGCATGGTGATTATTAATGTAGACTTAGTATTTGAAACTTGTTTCATAAACTATCTATGAACATCTGGATGGCTATTGTAAAGTAACAGATGTTAAACCTTGTAAACTATTAACAGGTTGTAAATGCTGTGTAGGGCACTTATAAACATCTGGGTGACTAGCGTACGGTTGAACGTGATGTTTACAGTAGTCACTTTACAGAAGTGAAAGCATGGGGGAAAAGCTATTATGCGAACAAAGATGGAGGAAGAAATGAATCTTATGTTTGGACAAACAGTGGGGTTGAAGTATTCCTCAATACATGAAATATCTGTCTGTGTGTGCTGTGTGTGCAGGAGCTGAGCAAACAAATTTGGCATACAGGTGCATCCTGGGCCCCTGAAGGTTCTCATCTATATTAGATATTATGATGTTACACATGTTGCCTAGCAACCACCTGCGAACAGACTAAAATGGTTTGCTTCTTTGCTCATACAACACCTCATTGTTTTTAATTAGGGCTGGGTATCGTCACTGACTTCTAGAATGGATTCTTTGCCGATTCACAAGGTCCTGAATTGATTCGATCCACGATTCGATTCAATTCGATTCGATTCGATTTGAATCGGAGAAATTTTGCCTCAGACAGTCAGAAATATTATAATTCTGCTGACTTATCAGTACATATCGATATTTTTTATATCTATAAAAAGAAAGCTGACACTTGTGAGACTTTATCAAAGGTGTGAGCATCACAGCAGATGTCTTTGTGTCAAAGTAACTGAGGATAAAACACAGAAAAACATGAAGGCAGTTTTCCTGGTCTGGGTTTTTATAGCAGATGACCTTAAAAATATTGTGCAGTCAAAAAGAAGTGAAGCAGAGCAAAGTTAAAGAGGTTTGATTAGAGACACAGCTAAGCATTTTGCAATTTTGCATAATTTGTTTACATTTGTTCAGTATTGAACAGCAGAAATGAGGCTTTATTGTCGGAAGTAAGTTAAAAAACAAACAAACAAACCAGCGGCTGGTGGGTAATAAGTAAGCGAATAATGCAAAAAACAGAGATTTTTAGATGGGAAACTATTCCTGAGAGAGAGAAAGAGAGAGAGCTCTACATGAAGTGAGATTTTATCGTGGTGGAAGCACAACAGCAAAAGTAAGAGGAAATTCGTGACGATGTTTATGTGAAGCGAAATGTGAAGCATAGTTTGGATCTTCTTTGGCTGCTGGTTCAGTCAATATTGTTGTTTTTTGTTTTGTTTTGTTTTTGGGGTTTTTTTGCCTGTCCCGTTTGGATCTTTAGCCGTCAGAATTGTTGTCTGAAGGCCAAGAAAGATGCCAAGTGGATTTATTTTACCAAGTGGATCATCATGGCCTTGCCATATTGATCCATTTGATTGACCTTTATTATAATTATGTATTTATTTTATTTTTCGTTTTTTAAAGACGGGACAGACATGATTGGGGGATAGGACAGGGAGAAAGAATGACAGAAAGAGAGGGAGAGAAAGAAAAATAGAGGGGGGAAGAGATGGTGAGAAAGGGGGGAAGAAAAAAAAAGAAAAACAAACAAAACACCTGGATCACCTGTATGGAGATAAAAAAAAACAGAAGAGACAACAAACAACAAAGAGCAACATAATAAAAACAACACCATCACAATAAACTAGCTAACAGTAGATATTACATGTTATTGTTGTTGTTGTTTTTTCTTTTTTTTTTCTTTTTTAATTTCACCTGTTGAGAATGAAAAAAGAAAACAAGCAGAAGAAAACGAGAGCAATAGAATAAACAACATCACGATGATATATGGGAATATAACTAAATACTAAATATTAAACATTATTGTGCAGCACGTAAGATCGACAGCGCACAGTGTGCTTTGAGGTAGGAGCCAAAAAGGGTGTCGTTTGTGTGTGTGAGCACCTGTGTGTACACCTGTGAGCATGGACGCGCTTGTTTTTAAAAGGTTCCTTCATGTAATGATCTGCTAGAGCAGGGGTGTCAAACTCAAATACACAGTGGGCCAAAATTCAAAACTGGAACAAAGTCGTGGGCTAACAGTAATATTTATTAAAAAAAAATTCTTCCTCCAGATATAAAAATGAATCTTTTCTTATGGACTCAAACAAGTTTTGCTGAAAAACTGAATTTGGAACAAGCAAAGCTTAATACTAAACAATATATATATTAGCTGTATAATACCAGTAGGCCAGCCAAATTTGGCCCGCGGGCCAGAGTTTTGCAGTGACGTGCCCGTGAGCTCCGCCGGCAGCCAGCTGCGCCAGAGTGACCGAGCCCCAGGCCGAGAGGCCGAGGGCACCCCACCCCCGAAGTGGCCCGAGCGAGCCCCAGGCTCCAGGCCCCGACAAGCCGCCACCAAGGAGTGAGCCGGTGTGTCAGTCAATATTGTTTGGAAAGAGATAAAACCTGCAGCTTCAGAATCTAGCACAAAAAGGATGTAAACACAAAGCGCCCGCCGATGCTTCAAAATCAGTGAGCTGTCGGCTTTCAGCCCCGACGGCGTGTCCGTGTCCGCTTACGTGTACGTGCCGTCGGGTGAGAAAGGCGACATCTCACTGATTCGGATGCGTTGGGTCTGCGTTTTGTGTTTACGTCTTTGTGCAGAATCCGTGTACCTGCTTTCATTTACTGTTTTAGCTGTTTGGTGGTTGGAAGTTTAACCTGAGATTCTGGCGTTTCGGGCAAAATAAATTTATATTTAAAAATCGATTCAGGATTTTAATGAATCGATATCACATTATCCTAGCCAGAATCGATTTAAATCGATCATCAAAACCCACCCCTATTTTTAATCTGATCTATAGCTATAAAAGCTGGACTATCGTTTATCGTTTATTTATGTATATAGTACATTTAATTACAACAATAGTGTTGGCCAAAGTGCTGTATAAAGATAGAAATTACACAATAAAATGAAGTAACAAAATCAAATAGCATCAATATCAAATAGCAAATGCCAAATAACAGATAAATAAGTAAATAGGTACATAACTCTCATGCTGCGTTAGAAGCCAATGAGTAAAAATTTGTTTTGAGATTGGATTTAAAAAGGTAGGGGACAGCAGGGGCCTTTCTAGTGTGGAGAGGTAAATCATTCCACAATTTAGGTGCCGCGACTGCAAACGCACGATCACCTCTATGAACCAGCTTCGGCTTTGGTATCACAAGGAGCAAAAGATCACCTGATCTAAGAGCTCCAGGGGGCCAATGAGGCTGCAGTAATTCAGACAGATACTCTGAGGCCTGTCCATTCAGTGCTTTGTAAGTCACCAATAAAATTTTATACTTAATTCTAAAGCGGACAGAGAGCCAGTGGAGTAAGGCAAGCATATGTTTGTATCTCTTTGTTCAAGTCAAGAGATGAGCAGACTGACAGAAGCGAGGCTGCCATTTCGCACCATCGGCCCCTCTGGCCATCACCAGTAGACGGTAGGTGAAGTGTCTTGCCCAAGGACACAAAGACCGAGACTGTCCGAGCCGGGGATCGAACCGGCAACCTTCCGAAAAGACGAGCCAACTCTTGAGCCACGATCGCCCTCTACTAAAATGCGCAGATCAAGATCTGAGGTACTAGAACTATATATGATATACCGTGCTGCCTAGCAACCACCTAGCAATGGGCTAACGGGCCAGTTTCCATCTTTATGCAAACATTGTATCATTTTAGTTTCACAAACAACAGCACAAACAAGCCAAACATTACTTTAGCATAGCCACATTCTATTAAAAAGATTCTGAAACAAAAAAATATTGATAGATTATAAAGTGATTAATTAGTATAATTAAAACTGATTGAATGTAATTTTAATAATTTTTAGAAAAAAATAACAATTTACTACTAAGTTTAATTGACTATAATTATTATTATTTACTTCAAAAATTATGCTTTATTGTTTCGCCCACAATGTAGAATTGTGGGCAATTCTACATAAATAAATTCTACATAAATACACTTCATGTGGTTTTTAGCGTGGTATGTCCAGGATTACTCCTCAATTCAAAAAAACCCCCTAGGTTTGGGTTTGCTTGTCAGTTGGGAAGGCTGAAAAGCTATTGAGCATGGGCTAAAAGAAAGTTCGTCATCCAAAATATTCCTAAGAAATACATAAATTGTCAAGGTTGATCAGGAACTCCACTAACCTTTCATACAGTCAGAAGGCATTTTTGTGCGGTGAGGCAGGAGAAATCTTATTTTCTAAACCTTGGAGATATAAATTTCATACCATCTTTAATCATTCTGATATGCAATCTTCTCATAGTTTATTTAAGCACAAGTAAAGGGGAGATTACTTTCAAGTCAAAAGCTTTAAATTGAGCCAGTTCCAATTTCCATCCCAGCAAAATGTTTGGCATGCTCTTAAAAGCAGTGTTAGTCATTCTGTCATGGATCTTTTTAGTCATGCTGTTATATTCGTCGCATAGAAAAGTCCGATACACAAAGAACTCTGTCAAGAGAAGACACATTACATTTGTTTTATGGTTGATTTTTGTTTATTTGTTTTTTGTTGACATAACCTAAAAAACGGTCTCATACGTGACATCAAAATTTTTTTAAGACTGTCAAAAAATCTGGACGTTAGAGGCCACGTTCATTAGAACACAGATGAGAGTTTCTTTTCTTCCTTCTTTATGTCCTTTATATACAAAGGGCACTTTATTGATTGTTGACTTTGTGTCTAGATAATAGAGTTGAAAAATGTGCTATTTGTTTCTGAAAGCCTCAATGGGAATAACAGTTTTAAGTGTCTATACACAAAGAAACAAGCTACCAAAGTCAATGATGAGGTCTACTGACAAAACCCACAGTAGAAGGATTTTCTGCTTTGCTTTCACACAGATGATCATGGTTACTGCGGCACATGAGCTTCATTTATATTTAGACAATTAACTCTTCTGACAGTTTTCTTTTTGCTGCTTCCACATCTACCTTGGCCACAGCGTGTTGCAATAAAGAGAAATGATTATTCACAGAGGTAATGACCTATTACACACCACTGGCTTGAAGCCTTTCAGCTTTATTGAGAATTAAATAAAACATTTACAATAAAACGATTTTACATTTTACCGAACAGTCCTTGACTTTGTCCACCTTGTTACAGAAATTCACATATATGTGCCAACATTTATTTAACCCTGTTGCAATAGCATATGGTATATTGTTTTGATTGGTACAGAAAGAAGTGCTGAATGAATAAGCTTTGTGTGTGCTGAGTTTTACAGCACTGAGAAGGTGTGGATGACAACAGGGAAGGACAAACCACTGTCCCATCAGTACTGGAGGGAGCTCAGAAAGGTCAGTGGACTTCATTAATAAAACAGCGTATACGCACAAAATCTGCGTGTAAATCATGCATAGGCATGCTTCGCACACAAATCAGCGATTTATCAATATTTTCGTACCTAAATTTGTTTGTAAAGTACAAACAACACGAGGGTGTGTTGGTCTGCTTGATGGATGAAGTCCTCCTTGATATATGAGCAATGCCTATCTTTTGCAGCTCCTATATATTGACATTTCCACCCCCTTCTTGTCCAAAACAGGAGCACAGATTACCACTGGTACTGTTGTAGTTTTCATGTCCCACATCTTCTCCATTTCTCTTTCCTTCTATGTTCATATTTTGAGAGTTTTTCTATAACTTTCAGAGAGATTTCTTTCAGTGAGGACAGATGTCGATAAGCAGACAAGTCAGCTCTATTAGTCTTGATTTCTTTATCAGTTTGTATTGATATATCCCATAGTACAGCAGCCTCATCACTTTCAGTTACCATTGAGGGTATGTGTTCATAATAACATTTATCTGATATCTATTTTTTGTTCTTCTGGCATAGCTGGTGGTTGGCTTGTTTTCCATTATTTGTATCACTGGCATGTTGAGCTCCCTTTGAGCTCTATTCTGGATTTAGCAGCTTTGTAACGTAGTGGTAATGTTTTCTTAGTTCTTTCATGGTCTCTAGCTATCTTAAGGAGATTATCCTCTTTGTTTTTGAGGTATGTCCCAGCCAGTCATTGTTCTTATAATGATAATAATAATAATCATAATAATTTTTTTAGGGTTTTCCAAAACCTCGTTAGCCACAAAATGCTTAGAACTACACAGTAAAAAAATGGAGTGTCAATATTTCAGAGTAAACCTATTTTAACCTAGATAGAGTATTTACAACTCTAAGAGGAGTAAACCAGCTCTAACATCAGAGTTAAAAGTCAGTGTAAAGTTTGTTAGTCACACAGTGAAGATTTAACTCCACACAGTGTTGATTATTACCAGTCCGCAGGCGTGTGCGGCCTCAGAGCTCTAATGCGCAGGGAATTTTCTCCGAAGAGCTGCCACAGTCAGGTAAGTGAAGTTAACATTCCCAGACTGGTAACATTGTTTAAAAAGGTATTTTTAAACTAAATAGCTCTTTATAGTTTCACTGATGTCGAGTGAGGAAATGTTAGCAGCATTTACCCATAGGTTTAATGGCATTCCAGTAGCTACATGCTAGCAGTTGCTAAAAGTTCAGATGTTCGTTATCTTCTCACTGCGTTAATATGAACCTAAAACATTTTAACTATGTATTTCTTCTAAATGCTGTCTAAATAATATCATTGTCACATGTCAAATCGCACAGTTTGAACAACTAAATTACCGTTTATTAGTAAGCTAATAATCGCTAATTAGCTTACGTAAGCGAACATACTTTCAGAAAAAGTGGGTAACATTACCATAAAGTTAACTTTACTGGTTTATATTATTTTAAGCAAATACCAAAGGCATACACTACTTTAGAGTTTTGCTCATTATTTAGTAAGAAATATGTATTTTGTGTAAATTAACTGATAGCAATGTTAATGGCATGTTAAGTAATATTAAGTAATGTTTCTATTTTATAGAAAGGTTTAAGACTACGCAAAAACCAAATCTCTGAGAGATGCAACCAGAAGACGGATGAGAAACATACTTGAGGCTGAGATGACAGAATAACATGGGTAAGAATCAAAAATGTAAGATATAAAGAAACATTTTAAACATTGTATTATTTTTAATTGTGATGTTTAATGCCAATTATTGAATTTATACATTAGGACATCTCCCCCTAAAAGCGTAAGAGTGATGTATGCGCAGGGCATTGTTGCTCTGTCTCCATATCTGGAAGACCCATATTCACAACATGGATATGTAAGTAAAGGGAACTTTTCAACATTAAATACATAATTGCCCTCAGAAATGTTGATAACATAGTCCTTCTTCGTTTATTTAATTACATAGAAACATTACTACAATCCAGAGAGCAGTTCAGGATACATTGCATGGCGGTTGAAGACCATTCAAAGAAAAGCTGTGGAGGAAAGAAGCGTCTCAGTTTGCAAATCTCCCAAAAGTAAGTTCACTTATCATTTAAATGATACTGATGTAATTTGTAGGCAGGATTCAATCATACACCTCTCTATGTTCTGTATTTTTGCATTACAGATAGAACAAGATTTCTGACTCCTGTTTTGTGAGGTCACTGGGAGCAAATTCTTGGAGAGGTGGCTCACCAATCTCAAAGCAAAGGTTGTAAAGGAAAGTCATAGACTTGTCCCCACCTCAGAGTTCTTGGAGTTAATGTGCAATGCTGAGTCAGGTACTGAAGTTGAGAATGGTATGATTGTGACTGTTTTTATTTGCCATTGTTGGTTATATAGGTAATTCTGTCAATTCAATGTATTTTTGGAATAATTCTTTGTTTATTCGTCTGTAGGCTGGGACAGTGACTTGTCTACTATCTTGCTGCTGCTACATCTGCTACCACCATCTGCACAAGGGCGAAAGAGACCAGGAAAGATGTCTGCATCTCAAGCTGTCAATAACCTCATCAAATTCCCAAAGGTATGTTGTTTAAAATATACTTTCCATCACCTCTATTTTCATGGACAGTGAGTTGAGCTAATCTACTGTCAGAGGATAGTCACTTAATACTGTTGTTTAATGTGTTGTTGTAGGCTGGAACCAGTGTACAGCAGCATCTGACTTACCCGAAGCAGTCAGCCCTACCTTCTTATTCAGGGATCCACAAGAAGCAGCATTCACACCTTCATTGTGATTGAGAAGCATGCACTTCCATGTAAAGCGACAGGTTCAGTAGGAGCCCTTGATGAACTCTTTAGGGCCCACTATGTCTTATTATGGCCCAACTTTTTTACTTTTCTGCAAACAACTACGACATTGGGGAAATGTCATATTGCTTTCTCTAGTGAGCATCATAGAACTGTGAATTGTAAAGGTTTGTTACGTTAATTAAATGACATTGAAATGAGAAACATAATAAATGCTGTTACTTTAACCTGTATATTTGTTGTTATTTCCATAATGTAGGATAGATCACAGTTATTTAGTAATATAGCATCATAAGATGAATATGAAAAAATCACACTACAGAGAAATAAAAACGATATATTATTACACATCAGAGTGCTATTATTAAACTAAATTTTGAGTAAAAATAGCTCTATAAAGTGTAATCAAATTTCTCTGAACAGTGTGAATAACCCTCAGTGTTAAATATTTTTACACATTTTGTTGTTAATTTTGACACTAAATTGAGTACAATTAACACTGAAAAGTTAACACTGGCCATAGAGTAAATTTAACTCTAATTTTAAGTGGGACCAAATGTTATCTGAAGCAGAGTTAAAATCAACTCTGTAAGTGTAAAATTGACACTTGGTTTTTTACTGTGTACACATTTTTTACAGCTACACAAAAAAAGATAAATATAAATGCATTTAAAGAAAACAAAATACTAAATCAAAGGATGTAAGTTTTAATTTAAACTTGTATTCATTATCTCATCTTAAATTATCTCCCATCCATACATTTTCCTGTACTTATCCATTTCAGGGTCACAGGTTAGAGTGTGTGTGTGTGTGTGTGTGTGTGTGTGTGTGTGTGTGTGTGTGTGTGTGTGTGTGTGTGTGTGTGTGTGTGTGTGTGTGTGTCTGTCTTTGGACTGTGGGAGGACGCAAACCCACACAGACGAGGAGAATTTGCAAGCTCCACAAAGAAAAGCACAGGCCTTCGATAGTTTAAACACCGTTATCTTATCTTTTGTTAACAATTACTTCCATCATCACTGAATATCATCACTTACAGTCACATTTCTTGGTACTTTCCCACGGATGCTGTTTTTTTGTTGTTGTTGTTGTTGTTTTCTTTTGTTTTTTACGCTGCAGTGATCATTTCAGGCTGACAGACCACATGCTCTGTGTCCTCCACCTTTTTCTTATTTTTCCTCTAGTCTGTTAGTCTTTTTTATATTTGGACTTTCATGTCTGCAACCTTTGTTTTTTTACTTAATCCACAGTGAGTGTCTCATGGGAAATGATATGCTTGTGGTGGACCACTAGAGGGCTCCACTCACACCCAGTGTAAAGGAAGTGTGTTCCGTGTTTTGTGGCGCGATATGGAGTTGTTGTTGAGAGACGAATAAAGAAGGAGTGAGGACTGAGAGCTCTGTGTCGTTAATGCTTACCTCCACATTGGTGACCCCGGACTCGAGCATGCAACGGGCCGCAGATAACACAGACCCCGCTATGGATATATCAGCGGCCGCCGGACCTCCGCCTCCTGTTTCAGCTACGTTCGCTGTGGCGCTGAAACTGCCGGACTTTTGGCTCCATGACCCCCCGTCATGGTTTGTACATGTGGAGGCTCAGTTCGCCCTTCGCGGCATCTCGGCTGACGACACGAAGTATCACCATGTGGTGGCCTCGCTCGACCCGCTGGCCACCCGCCGCGCGATGGCGCTCCTCCGGGACCCACCCACCCAAGGGAAATACGCCGCCCTCAAAGAGCTGCTTCTTCGGCGCTATGCCCTCTCTGACGCTGAACGAGCCGACAAGCTCCTCAACCTGTCAGGCTGAGGTGGCGGTACTGCGCTCGAGCTCATGGAGAACATGCTATCGTTGCTCGGGCCAGATGACGGTGGTTTCCTCTTCGCCCACCTCTTCCTCCGCCAACTACCGGCCGCCGTGAGAGCTGTCCTCGCGAACTCTCCACTTCTGCCTGCGAAGGATTATCGCTCCCTGGCTGAAGAAGCGGATCGCATTCTCCTGGCTAGCCGCACTTTCGACGTTCACGCCCTGGCTACGGACACGCCGGCGGCACCTTCCACGCCTCCACCTGCCTCCCCCGGAGCATCCGCCCCCTTGCTGACGGCAGGGATTGCTACACGCCGTCGCCGCGGAAAGAGCATCTGTTTCTACCATCAGCGTTTTGGCGACAGGGCGCGTCGCTGCCTGCCGCCTTGCGCTTTCACGGCCCAGGGAAACGGACCCGCCAGCGCGCCGTAGCGGCCGCGACCGCTGGCAATACAGAAAGGCTGCTCTTCATAGAGGACTCGCGCTCCGGGAGACGTTTTCTTGTGGACTCCGGCTCCCAGAAGAGCCTCCTTCCCCCTACCGCTGCCGACGGACTAGCAGCGAACTGTGGGCCGCAGCTCATTGCAGCTAATGGCTCTCCCATCAAAACGTTTGGGGAAAGGTTGGTGACTGTTTGTTTTCATGGCCGGGATTTCCAGTGGAACTTTGTTGTTGCTGCTAGCTCTGTACCTATTTTGGGAGCTGATTTCCTGTGTGCTAATGGACTGCTTGTCGATGTGGCTAACAGACGTTTAATCGATGCTGTTTCGTTTTCTTCGCTACCCTGTTTTACCCGGGCCGCCGAGCCCCTGATTCGAGCTAATGTAGTGACCTCCGGGGATGCTTTTCAGCGCTTGCTTTTACAGTTTCCATCGCTGTCTGTCCCTAATTTCTCTAACACGGTAACGAAGCATGGGGTTGAGCATTATATTCCCACGGTCGGGCCCCCGGTGTTCGCACGCGCGCGCCGCCTCGACCCCGCGAAACTGTCCGTCGCTCGGGAAGAGTTTGCAGCCATGGAGCGCCTTGGCATTGTACAGCGTTCGAACAGTGCATGGGCCTCTCCGCTTCACATGGTGCCCAAATCGGACGGTCGGTGGCGGCCATGCGGAGATTTCCGCCGTTTAAATAATGCCACGGACAATGACCGTTACCCCATCCCCCACATTCAGGATTTTTCTGCCAATCTCGCGGGAACATCGATTTTTTCTAAAATTGACTTGGTGCGGGGGTATCACCAGGTTCCCGTGCGCGCCGAAGACGTTCCTAAAACCGCTGTCATTACCCCCTTCGGCTTGTTCGAGTTTTTGCGCATGCCGTTTGGCCTGAAAGGTGCTGCCCAGACCTTTCAGCGGCTGATGGACTCCGTTTTGCGTGGGCTGCCGTTCGTTTTTGTTTATCTGGACGATATATTGGTGGCCAGCTGCTCAGCAAGCCAGCACGAGTCCCATCTGCGCCAGGTTTTCCAGCGTTTGGCAGCGCACGGCCTGATCATCAACCCTTCCAAGTGCCAGTTTGGGTTGCCTGTTCTGGATTTCCTCGGGCACCGCATTTCCGCTGAAGGTGTGGTTCCGTTGCCCGACAGAGTCCAGGCCGTTTCGGTTTTTCCGCGTCCCACGTCAGTTAAAGCGCTGCAGGAGTTCTTGGGGATGATAAATTTTTACAACCGCTTTCTCCCCAGAGCTGCCCACCTGCTACAGCCACTCTATGCTGCCTTAAAGGGTAAAACAGCCAAAGATCCGGTTGACTGGCTGCCAGAACGCGTCCGTGCGTTTTCCGCAGCTAAGTCTGCGCTGGCTGACGCCGCCCTGCTGGCCCACCCGCTTCCGTCGGCAGAGATCGCGTTGACCACCGACGCCTCTGACGTGGCAGTGGGTGGGGTGTTGGAACAGCGGGTTTCAGGTCTCTGGCAACCGCTCGCCTTTTTCAGTCGTACGCTCAGGGATGCTGAACGCAGGTACAGTGTTTTTGACAGGGAGTTGCTGGCCCTGCACCTCGCGACACGACATTTTCGTTTTTTCCTCGAGGGTCGCAACTTTACTGCGTACGTTGACCACAAACCTTTGACGTTTGCGATGTCCAAGGTCTCTGACCCATGGAGCGCACGCCAGCAGCGCCAGTTGGCGGCCGTTTCAGAGTTTACTACAGACATTCAGCATGTGGCTGGTAAGTCCAATCACGTCGCTGACTGTCTCTCACGTGTGTTGGTTTCTCCGGTGTATGTTGGCATCGACTACGCTGCCATGGCCGCCGAGCAACGTGCTGACCCGGACGTCCTTGCCCTTCAGTCAACGAAAACGGGCCTCGTGCTGGAGGACACCCCGGTGTGGGACGGCGGTCCGCACCTTCTTTGCGACATTTCCACCGGCCGCCCCCGCCCGGTGGTTCCCCGTTCGTGGCGTCGTCGTGTTTTTGACTCGGTGCATGCCCTCTCTCATCCCGGCGTACGGGCCTCGGTCAAGCTGGTCAGCGCCAGGTTTGTTTGGCCGGGCCTTCGCAAGACGGTGAAAGAATGGGCGGCGGTTTGTATCCCATGCCAACGCTCGAAAATCCACCGGCACACACAGGCACCCCTCGAACCTTTCCGTGTCCCAGGTAGGCGTTTCGATCACGTTCATGTGGACTTGGTTGGTCCCTTGCCGCAGTCACAGGGTTTCACGCACCTTTTGACTGTGGTGGACCGCACAACCAGGTGGCCGGAGGCGGTACCCCTGGCGTCCACGACAGCGGCGACGGTGGCCAGGGCATTTTTGTCAACGTGGGTTTCACGTTTCGGCCCCCCTGCTGACATTACCTCGGACAGGGGCCCCCAGTTTGTTTCCGAGCTTTGGTCTGCTATGGCTGACAGCCTGGGAGTCAAGGTCCACCGCACCACAGCATACCACCCGCAAGCTAATGGGATGTGCGAACGGTTTCACCGGTCACTTAAGGCCGCGCTCCGGGCTTCCTTAACGAGTGGCGACTGGGTCGACCGTCTTCCGTGGGTTTTGCTGGGATTGCGTAGCGCGGTTAAAGAAGACCTCGGGGTTTCCCCGGCTGAACTGGTCCTCGGCCAGCCTCTCCGGGTCCCTGGGGAATTCTTACCTGAGAGCCCTCCCCCATGTTTCGATACCTCTTTGTTGCCTTTTCGCCCCCCAAGAGACTCATTTCCTGTTCCTGGTCCTGTGCACCACTGCCTGCCTGACACTTTTGTTCCGAGTTCGTTGGACTCTGCTCGTTTTGTTTTCGTCAGGCACGATGCCCATAGGACTCCGCTGCGTCCACCATATGACGGGCCATACAGGGTTCTTAAACCAGGCAACAAACATTTCATTTTGGACTTTGGCGGTCGGGAGGAAGTTGTCTCTGTTGACAGGCTTAAGCCTGCATATGTTATGCAAGAGGATCAGGTGGTCCCGGCCCAGGCCCCTCGCCGCGGCCGCCCACCTGCCACCGAGCTGATGGATTCTGTTTTTCCCCCCAGGAGCGACCCAAAATCAACGGAGTCGTCTGCAGCTTTTTCTGACCGCCAGTGCCAGCCTCGCTCCCGGGCTGGGTTGCCCTCTGTCGTTTCCCCACCCCCCCAGTTCAGCCGTTCCGGCCGTTTGCTTAAGCCCCGGATCCTGGACTAGTTCTGCTGGGTGTTCGGGGGGGGCATGTGTGGTGGACCACTAGAGGGCTCCACTCACACCCAGTGTAAAGGAAGTGTGTTCCGTGTTTTGTGGCGCGATATGGAGTTGTTGTTGAGAGACGAATAAAGAAGGAGTGAGGACTGAGAGCTCTGTGTCGTTAATGCTTACCTCCACATGCTCGTCTTTTTTGTTTTGTTTGCTTTGTTTTCTTTTACCATCTTACTTCCACTTACAAAGCATTTCAAGACTTTGCCCCTTTTCTTACTCAACGTTCTGGTTCATGCCCTGGTCACCTTTTGCATGGATGATAGTAATTCTACTCTCTCTGGTGTCTGCAAAAAAACCCCATCTTAATCTGCTCCCAATTAGACAGAACTCTGCAGCAAGGATCACATCCACACCAAGTTCACAGATCATACTACTGGTCATCCAGCTTTATTAGCTCCCCATTCTCCAGTGAATCCAATACACAGTTCTGTTTGTCACTTTCAAAGCTCTCCACAACTTGGACCCCTCTTATCTATCAAATTTCCATCATCCTCACACCCTTTCCCGTGCTCCCGTGCCCCAGTCGTTCGCCTGACTGGCCCTTGTTTCAGGCTTGAGACCATGGTTGCCACAACCATCATCTATTCCACCTTCATCAGCCAGGCACTCTGTTACACAGTTGCATCTCAGCGCAACACCCACCTGTTCACATCTGCATATCAACTATAACCCTCATGTTTCAATCATTATTCCTGGACTTTAGAGCTTTCTAGCTTTTGTGTTATTAATGTTGATTTTGTTGTTAATTCTGTGTTGTAATGTGACGTAAGGTGAAAGGTGCCAAAAAATAACATTTATTTATTTATTTGTAATTTCTTGGATACATTTCTTAAAACCTTTCACCCTTTTCTTAAATCCTGAAACACAACCAACCAGCCAACTTGTAAAACTATATTTCTTTTAAATACCCTCTGACAGTGTGCTCAAATTCCCATGTTTTCAGATCACACACATAACTAACTCGAATAACATTTGAGCATTTATTATACACGACATCAGAAAATGTCAAGGACATCTAAGTCAAGTCCTCTTTGATTGTTTTGCAAGTCTCCAAAAATACAAACACACTTTACATTTCATCCACTTCTCAGTACCAGCTTCTTTTAGTAAACCGCATCCACATCATTCAAGACTTAAGATTCTGGATCCCTAGTTTGTGAGTAGTAATTAGTGATTACTTTGTGATATGCTCTTTAAAAACATCGAGTTTTTTTATTTCAGTTTGATACTTGTAAAATTGTGACGTGATGTCTAATTTTCCCCTACTTCACAAACACTCCTTCCAAAAACTTTCTTGAAATGAATTCCAAGAGTCACATTTTTTCACAATTGCTAAGACGTATTTTTCAAAAGATTCCTCCCTTTTCTCAAAACTGGAAACACAAAAGCCATTTTTCAGACTACATTCACAAAACCTTCTGGCAAAACCACTCACATCAAAACAGTTTTATCTGTGCTCAAAACCACACAATGTTTTCAGAACATGCACATACGCACGCACACATACACACAGCCCGTATAAATAATGACACTACTGAGCATTCATTATATACTACATCAAAAAACAGGGGGTATGCAGCTCACAAAAAGAAAATCAATGTAACATTCCTGCAATTCAGTCAAAAATTCAGTGATTATGGTGACTATCTGCTGAGATTAGGTTACATTCTTTATCTCTTATTATCCTGCTTCCCATATTCCCATGTATACTATTCCAGTGTACTATGATTTACTCACAAAAGTGGCCACTTTCTTATTTATCAATGACAAGTAAATCAGAGAATGTGGCAAAGCCTATACACCTTGATTAGGTATATACAGCGTAAACATTTTTTGATCTATATTGTCCAGTACATTAAGTGTATTTTAAAATGTGTTTATAGTTTTGCAGAATAACTAAATGGGAGACTATGCAAAGGCTTTGACACAAGAGTGAGTGATTCAATGGTTCACTGGTTCAGAGCACCAAGCGTTCAGGATTTTGTATTTTAGAAATTTAGAGAAAATGTTATGCCCTCTGGTAGCTTAGCTTACTAACTTTAGTTAAGCTTGACAAAAGTGTGACTTTTTATTCTGCCACTGGCACCTTATGGTCACAGGTAGCCACATAACTGGATAGTTCAAAATCTTATCAAATACCAAATAGTGTCAGAATTACACAAATTATTTATACAAACTGCACCAATTGCAAAGATATGAACTGAAGGATATCGTATCTTATGCAGGTATAAATTCCAGCCAATTCACCAAAGGTTTATTGACATACTATGTAGCTGTGCTGCTGCCTGGTGTGGTTAAAAACAACAGTGATTCAGGCAATAAGCAAAACACAGTTGTGCTGTATTTGGAAAAGCAGGAAAAAAGAGCTGAAGGTCACTTTAAATGCGCTGCATAGCTTTTTTATGTATATAAAATATTGATCATAGTCCCTTATCCTTGAAGATAAAACCGTTAACAATGCATCAGCAATGCCAGCAATAGTCAAAACAGACAGCAGAGAAGTACCACCAACACACATGAAAAAAAGAAAACACTGCAAATCCTCCTAACATTTCAACAAATGTTAAATACATCATCAAAGCCAACAGAAGCCTGTGCTCCCAGCAAATCAATATTAGCCCCTACAGCATAATGAGGGCAGTAACAGGTTGACTGTTGAATGCAAGATAATTAGGCTTTCAGTTGTTTCTTAAAAGAATATACAGCGTTGCTGTTCACATTTCTTCAGGCAGGTGGCTTCAGTGTTTAAAGACCCTGGATGAAAAATGCTTTTTGTGCTTTGTCTAGGCTGTGAAAGAGTTTTCTCTTTGGGCTTTCTCTAACATTAATGAAGATTGGAAGTTGAAGTCGCCCTCACGGGAGCTATAGACAGTCCATTTATTGCGTGAGAATAAACTGTTAAAGCATATCTCGGCTCATTTCTATAAAGACCTGTCTACTCGCTGAGCCTTTGATGGGCAGATGAAGAAAACTAAACAACTGGAGCTTCCTGGTGGATATTTGAAAATGAAATTCAAAGTCCAAGTGATTGACAGTGTGTGGGATACCTTGTATTTTCTCAAATCAAATTAAACTGGGGAGGAATAACTGTACACACTGGTATTAGGTTAGATTTACATAAGCGCTCCATTAGTAGTCAAGTATTGTAACTTCGCAGCTATGTGTTATATAGATAATTAGAGCTGGTTGTGAAGTGTGCTTTCTATTCTCAAATTTGAGATGGAACGATACGGCTGCATTTCAAATTGACACTTGGGGTGGAACTAATATTTACTCAAGCATATGTACAGTACAGTTTACAGTGTTCTCACCCACCCTTCCACTCAGCAGCCCACCACCCTGTGAATAACATGATGCACAGTGGCACATATGCACACCCTGTCATACAGTTCGCAGTCATTTGGAAAATTGGCAAGGGGACTTTATCTAAATGACACTGCAAGACTGAATATTCCAGTGCAATCTCTCAGTAAGAGGATCTGATATAAATTGTTTGGACTCTCAGTGCCCTGCTTCACACCTTGCTTTGGGCTTTTATTTGGCTGCCTGGAGCAAGGAATATGCGGTGTAGTTTGGTTTGTTTTTTCTCTAACTTGTACTCACCATGCATGCGTTTTTGGGTATAGTTTACACAGAAGTTCATTTGTGTCTTGTTTGTGCATTCATGTGGCGTGTGTGGGCTTTCATGTGTAAGCATATCTATATCTGCCTGCATGCATGGTGCTTCATTTTGGCATCTATGGGCCATACATGCGTGACCAATCAGCTCACAATCACCTGCGGTTAAGTGGAAAGTATACAGTGTTCCAACCAACCCAACTGTAAACAAGAGAAGAGAAGAGAAGAGGAAATACCGGTTGATACCAGACTGCTCTCTTCCATTCCAACCAGAAAGGTGTACGGTTCATAGCAGAGGCTTTCATTTGGTCATTAGTCTCTATCAGCTCCCGTCTGTTAGTGTTAGTATGTGTCAGAGAGCTATCTTTCTCACTCTCCAAGGTTTGATGATGGAGAGGTAATTTCAGCTTTATGGCGGTGTGACTCTAATGATGAGGAAGCCATAGCTGAAAGCATGCAAAGGCAGTGAGAAGTGCTTTCTGTCTTTCCCCACATGTATATACAAAAAGACACATCTGAGCTTTTTATGTGTACATAGGAAGTATGTATGTGTGGATACAAACGGGAAAGGTTCCAACTTGTACTGCTGTCCCCATCACTGAATAGGCTTTTAATGGAGAGTAATGAGGAGCACTTTTGTGGCAGATGTGCCCTCCCTGCAACAGCGTTTTACCCCGAGACTTTAAAAACTGACCCGAGTGAGACGTCAGCAGGCACCAGTCTCTCCTTGCTTGGTACGTGTTGCAGGAATTTGAACAGGCTGTTGACCAAGTTTGCCTCGAGCACCTCGCTGCACCCAAGCAAGTAAGAGTAAGTATCATTTCAGCATAGCACCTAGAGTCACATTAAATGACAAAAGCCCTAGCAGTGTTGGCCAGGCCCAAAATCTGTTACAGGGCCATCTTCTTCACTGGAGTGTGAAATTATTTTAGCTCTTTCCTCATTATAGGATTTTAAAATGCATTATAGTTAGGGCCTTTATGGTGTGCCGCAGCATTAATTCAATTTGCCCCATTCACGCTTTCTTATTATCACTCTCAGTTCAAGCTACAGGGGGAGGAAGCTGCTGAGCAGTGCTCCCCAGCCTTATCTATAAAGGATATAAACTACACTACCCAGCTCAATCAGAGCCAGCCTGGACTGTTCCATCCATTTTTCCTCTGACTCCCCTCTCCCTCGTTCTGGATGCTTCTTTCTGTGGTGACCTCCATCTTTCTTTCGATCGTCTATCCCTCTCTCCATTTCCTTCTGAGTTGGTGATTGATGGGGGTGGTCCAAGGAGCACTTTCGATATCTTTCCATAGACACACTCGTGTAGGCAAACCAACAAACACACAGCCTGTGCACGAGCTCAGATGCTACACACATGAATACAAACGCAAAACCAGGGCCAGGCAGAAGCAACAGAGGCAGCCGCACAGGTTTAATGGGAAAACAAGCCACAGTGTATGGGTGAGACAGCATTAATCTATCACTGAAACCAGAACTGGACTGTGTTTGTTTAGCACACCATAGAAGGAGGCATTCCGGGAACACCCCATCACTATCTGTTATGTGCAAAAGTACAATAATGTATTGAGCACAGCAAATGTGTTCCTGCGGAAGTACAGCAGATTAGTATGGAGCAGCTGCGTGAAGCGGGACTTGAGCTCTGACAGTGCTCCTCCACACTTGCATGAATGCACTTCGATTAAACACACACAGACATGTTTTGTCCATGTGTGTTTAGACAAAGATGCACAGTAACATGCTATACACTATACTAGTCCACATGCATTAAACTGTAACTCAGCATGCGATTGCAGGCAGGCTTACTGGCAATGGGGGAAGAGGAAGAGAGGATAAACTCCTCATTTAGATATCTAATCCCGTGAGCAGTCTGTCCTGTGTGGACCATCATCTCCCGTCATTAGCAGCAGGCCAGCAAGATTAAAAAAGATCAATGTTTATCACCCACTGTGTGCGAGGAAATCCAAGTCTTAAACCTCCCCATGTCATCACAATTAATCACAATATCTGCTATCACAGCTATGTTAACAACAGAAATTCATGATTATAGTAAATTCATAATCAACCTTAATGCCCCAAATCTGTGATAATGTTCACACGCTCACAGTGGATGAGCTCATACTAACATTATTAAAAGTAGTAACACTCCATCAGTTGGATTTAGTGTAAATATAGGGTGATCTTGCACTCAATCCAAATATTAAGACAAGCTGAGTGACTCATTTGTAACTTTGAACGCACAATTATTCACGGGGCGGACTGAACATTTATGGTAAGATCCTCAATTTAGTGTTTGACAAACGCAGCCATTTCTCAGTTAGAGATATCCATCAAAACTAACTTATCGCACATTCACACAATTAATTATTGAAATTACTCGATTAAATGGCAGCTGCAGTGTCAGGGCAGAAAGGGCAGAAGTAATTATGAGTCGATAACTTGTGAAAAATGACATGCAAAACTGTGGACAGAGCCTAGGCAACAGAGTTCTTGCAGAATAAGAAAGCTGAAAGCAAAACTGAAAGGATCCCTTTCCCTGCCATTTTCTTTATTTAATTTTCAACAAAAGCGGGTTTAAGAGCTGCAGGAAACTTAATTCTAATTCTTGATCCTTAATGCGTGGCAGTGGTGCATGCTTCCCTGTTTCCACAGCAAGGCTGGCACTACTTATGACACCGTAACATCCCTATCCCATCCTTCTCAGCACATCATAAGACTGTGGAGACCATATGGTCTGATTAGTCGACAGAATTAAGCTCTACACTGTCGAGGCAGCGAGAAAGATAGATGAGGAGAAAAAAAAAAGCCTTGCACGTTCAGTGGTTCCGCTGAGAACAGACACAAATTCGTAGCTGGAACACATTTAGAGAAATAAAAACGCATGCTCCACAAGCACATGCCTGAGCCAAGATTGGAACAGATAAAGCAGAAATGTCCAAGTACAGAAAGGAGGAACATAACAGAAGCATACAACAGACAGATCAGGAAACAATCAGAACAAATACTGTCTTTTGTGTGTCACCCACAATCTTAAGATCCTTTGTCTGCATATCATTCTTCATCTCTGCAACTGTCTCAAACTCTAATTTTAAACATCCATATAGCAATGTAGCATGTAGCTGCTCTCCCCCCTCGATGCCCATCAGCCCTGAGAGGCACTACATTATCTCCACATCTAAGACACCTGCTCCTGCAATCAGTTGGACTCTCTCTCTCTCTCTGTCTGTTTTTCTGCAATGGATTAAATAACCGAACCATGAGATGGACATCATCTTCAAACACATCTTCTAATCTGGGCCTCAATTCCCTAGTCTTCTCTATAGTCTTTTTGATCGCCAGTGAGACGAAACTTTTGCAACCCTTTTTCTTCACTCTACCATCTCATTTTGGATGGCACTGATTTTCATCTTCTTAACAAAAGGATGTGAAAATTGGTGCCACGCAATTACTACAATTTCTGCAATTTGCCCGCTTTGCTCCAAAGCAAAGTTCACGGCATGTCAAAACATCTCACTAGGAAACTTGGCCAGCCATGTGATCTTTTGCACAGCATTAAGAAATCTCCTTGTTCACAGTTCACCCGGCAGAGATTTCAAAGTTGTCCATGTCCTGTGTGTTTTTCAGTGCCTTCTTGAGCCACCGAATGCAGGGCTGCAACCATTGTTATGCTCAGTTAATTGGACCTTTGGGTACAAAAGGTTGAAAAATTCAAGACCAAATAGATAAATAAGCACGAGCACTGAATTCCCACGACATATCCCAGCGCTAGCTCCAATTTTCCTTTGCTCATTCTAGCCTATAGGCAGGCTTGTCTGAAAGGCTGATTCATTAGAGTGCTTCAGGACAGTTCTATCAGCCCTTCGACTCAATCACACACCTACCTCTCTGCCAGTTTGTAAACTATCAGCAACAGTCTGTCACAGCCTGTTCGGCGACATATAAATTGTTGTTTAAAGTGATGTTTTGTGACTGTGAGCAAAACTGCTCCTAGTTAATCAATACCACAAAATCAATTCAGCTCTCTGGGGAAATGTCACATAGAGACTACCCAGCATGCAAAGGTGGGGCAAAAACAAAAGTTTTAGATGGATGGAGGAAGTGGCAGATGAGGCAGCGAGCCAATGAGCTAAAGCATAACCGGTTCATTACAAATCATTCCGCATTAAGGGAAACAAGGCAAACACAATAGCAGATGATTAAATTATGTCAACAAAACCCCCAAACTCACACCTTTGTTTCCCGCTAAGCTGGTGTCAGAGCATCATGGATTAGATTTATTAAAACAAAAGCTTCTCCACTGGTGATAAGCTTCTTGTTCAATGTGTGAGCTGTGCTCATTTATCACACAGGTAGACATCGGGCTGCACAGAGGAATACTGAGAATCTGTGCTATTGGAGGTCAGCAAGACATTTACCTGACAGCGCCTGCCTCTGTGCAATGTCTTGAGCTGACAATGTCTGTGGTAATGGGCATCAATAATGCAGACCCTTGGCCGAATAAAAACTCCCTGTCGCCATGACTATCCTCACAGCCCTGTGCGACAGCACATATGCTTGCACTCATCTCCTGCTGCACCACACACAACATGTGTGATATACAGTATGAGTGTGGGCTGAATGCCTACGTTTCTGTAATTCCAAGATGGCCCACAGAATAACAGAAATAGTCCACATTTCTTGAGCTTTAATTATTTTTGGGGGCTGACATTGAGTAAACGTCTTAACTTCCTTCCTTAACAGCTTGTTCTGGTACACGGGGTTTACCAGTCTGACCCCAGATCAGAGCAATGTGTGATCTTAAACTTTAGTTAAAGGCCAGACGTGACAAAATCACATTAAACGCCAACTAAAAACTGCAGTTCTTGAAATGGTCACTTGGGGGCTGGTTCCAAGAACGATTCAATCCACATACATCCCATTTTAAATATGATAGCAAGCTGATACAAAAATAATTATTTCAGTCCCTAAAGATAATTTTCCCTTAGTGACACATTCATCCCAATTGTAAAGACAGTTATGCAGTCACCTCCACCCCAGCTGAACACTGACATTTTAAAGGCAGAGTGGCTAAAGCTAAAGCTACACAATGCTCAGAGCCAACCACAAGACAGCAGCCTCAGTGAGAGTCTTAGGTATGAGCAGTGAAAAGATCAAAGCAATTACGAGGAAAATTATGGAGACGAGTGAAAAAGAGAAAAGGGCGGATGTCTTGTTATCTGGTGAGGTTCTAAACATACTAGAAGATGATGTAAGTAACTGACATTTGGTTTGTTATATAAATCTGTTGCACCTACTTTTGTTTGGTAAGGTAAAAAATGTCAAGGTGACTGTACAGCAACTCATTCTTAGTTATTTATTTGTAACAGCGCTCCTTCTTATAGCTGAGTACTTTATTTTCAGTTGTTTCAGTCAGAGATCTACTTTACTGAGATCTGGGGGAAATAGTAAAGTTTTAACTATTTATTTCATTGTGAAAAGAATATTTTGTGTTGTTTTTTCTTTGTATATGCTGTAAATTACAGCGCTTAAGAAAAGAAACTCTAAACTGGCAAACACTCTTTATTGACAGGCCAAAAGAACTGGACAAGAAAATTGCAATCACTGCATCTCTAATAATTATAACCCTGTGATAGACTGCCCAGGGTGTGCCTTGATTTCTGCCTTGTGACAGTGAGTCTGACTGAGCAAGTGATTGGGAAAATGTGTAGATGGATTAAAAAAGACAATTTTAAATAAAAATAATAATATCTAGAATTCGCAACTCCAGGCGAAGGTGTTGGGATACTTGCTACTTGCAGACTCGGACTGTGGCTTGCTGTCGATGGGAGCAAAAAGTTGTTGATAAACAGCTTGTTTATGAAAACAGGTGTGCCTAATAAAGAGGCAGACATTCTGAAATTGAAGTGTGTTTCTGTTAATCATACTGTAGGTTCATGGGAGCATGGTGAAAAAAGTGGGCCATGCTGTAGTCGAACTCACAACCTTCAGCTTCCAAAACGTTAAAGAACATGTATTAACCCACTAACTCAAACGGCAACGCAACAAAACTCAAAACTTGCATGTCCCACATGAGTTAGTGGAAAGTGTGCCACAGCAGGCTGCAGCCACACTATGGTGAGACACAGGTCAAACAGTCCACCAAGGATATTCAAATCAATGTGGCGTGACACGAGAAAAGTAGCCCTTTTCTCTCGGTATAATCAAACAGCTTGTTGCTGTACAGTGAACATAAGTGTACCTAACAAAGTGGCACAGTGTCCTTTTAGAGTAGTATCATTCCATAGAGCATACAGCTCTGCTTGATCATGAAGAGTGCCCCATGGTACACTTGAACTCAGAACCTTGAGAATACAAAGGAAGAAGAAGTGAGCAGTAATACTACTATGCACCGAAGCAGCGGCAGGACCAGTGCACAAACGAGCCAGTCATTCTGAGGTACGAACAGCGTCTCTACGACAAACGGTTACTACTACTACTAATAATAATAATAATAAATCCATCCATTTGCTTCTGCGTATCCTTTTTCAGGGTTGTGTGTGTCGTGTCGTGTCGCCTCTCACCCAGTTGTCTTTGGGCGAGAGGCGGGGTACACCCTGGACAGGTTGCCAGTGTGTCACAGGGCTAACACATAGACAGAGACAACCATTCAAACTCACATTCACAACTATGGGCAATTTAGAGTTTCCAATTAACCTATCCCCACTAAGTGCATGTCTTTGGACTGTGGGAAGAAGCCGGAGTACCCAGGAAGAACCCACGCAAACACAAAACATGCAAACTCCACACAGAAAGACCCCGGCCTGATGGTGGAATTGAACTCAGGAACTTATTGCTGTGAGGCAACAGTGCTAACCATCGTGCTGCCCCGAAAAATGAAGCCAATTCACAGACCAGTAAGTGAGTAAGTGGCAGTCAATAATTGTCAAGATTCAAAGCTAGTTACAGCTAGTTCTGAGCTAGTTTAAAAAAGACAAATATAAATCCTGAACTTTTCAGTCAGCAATAGCATAGCAAAAAACGGTAATTGTGGCTAAAGAAGGGCACTGACTGACTGTTTACAGTGGGGCAAAAAAGTATTTAGTCAGCCACCGATTGTGCAAGTTCCCCCACTTAAAATGATGACAGAGGTCAGTAATTTGCACCAGAGGTACACTTCAACTGTGAGAGACAGAATGTGAAAAAAAATGATCCTACCATGAATCCACATGGTAGGATTTGTAAAGAATTGATTCGTAAATTAGGGTGGACAATAAGTATTTGGTCACCTCAAACAAGGAAAATCTCTGGCTCTCACAGACCTGTAACGTCTTCTGTAAGAAGCTTTTCTGTCCCCCACTCGTTACCTGTATGAATGGCACCTGTTTGAACTCATCATCTGTATAAAAGACACCTGTCCACAGCCTCAAACAGTCAGACTCCAAACTCCGCCATGGCCAAGACCAAAGAGCTTTCGAAGGACACCAGGAAAAGTATTGTAGACCTGCACCAGACTGGGAAGAGTGAATCTACAATAGGCAAGCAGCTTGGTGTGAAAAAATCAACTGTGGGAGCAATCATCAGAAAATGGAAGACATACAAGACCACTGATAATCTCCCTCGATCTGGGGCTCCACGCAAGATCTCATCCCGTGGGGTCAAAATGATCATGAGAACGGTGAGCAAAGATCCCAGAACCACATGGGGGGACCTGGTGAATGACCTGCAGAGAGCTGGGACCAAAGTAACAAAGGTCACCATCAGTAACACACTACAACGGCAGGGAATCAAATCCCGCAGTGCCAGACGTGTTCTGCTGCTGAAGCCAGTGCATGTCCAGGCCCGTCTGAAGTTTGCCAGAGAGCACATGGATGATACAGCAGAGGATTGGGAGAATGTCATGTGGTCAGATGAAACCAAAGTAGAACTTTTTGGTATAAACTCAACTCGTCGTGTTTGGAGGAAGAAGAATACTGAGTTGCATCCCAAGAACACCATACCTACTGTGAAGCATGGGGGTGGAAACATCATGCTATGGGGCTGTTTTTCTGCCAAGGGGACAGGACGACTGATCCGTGTTAAGGACAGAATGAATGGGGCCATGTATCGTGAGATTTTGAGCCAAAACCTCCTTCCATCAGTGAGAACTTTGAAGATGAAACGAGGCTGGGTCTTCCAACATGACAATGATCCAAAACACACCGCCCGGGCAACAAAGGAGTGGCTCCGTAAGAAGCATTTGAAAGTCCTGGAGTGGCCTAGCCAGTCTCCAGACCTCAACCCCATAGAAAATCTGTGGCGGGAGTTGAAAGTCCGTGTTGCTCGGCGACAGCCCCAAAACATCACTGCTCTCGAGAAGATCTGCATGGAGGAATGGGCCAAAATACCAGCTACTGTGTGTGCAAACCTGGTAAAGACCTATAGTAAACGTTTGACCTCTGTTATTGCCAACAAAGGTTATGTTACAAAGTATTGAGTTGTATTTTTGTTATTGACCAAATACTTATTTTCCACCCTGATTTACGAATAAATTCTTTACAAATCCTACCATGTGGATTCATGGATTTTTTTTTTCACATTCTGTCTCTCACAGTTGAAGTGTACCTCTGGTGCAAATTACTGACCTCTGTCATCATTTTAGGAGGGGGAACTTGCACAATCGGTGGCTGACTAAATACTTTTTTGCCCCACTGTATATGGAAAAAATGTGGTACGTATTATTTATTAATATTATTAATGTTTATAAATAATATTTATTAAGTCTTATACCATTTACTCCTTTAAGTACCAATTTCTAATATGCAATATTGTAGGAGAAAATTGTGAATGCAGCCATTTTAAAGTATTTTTTTTCCATTTGTTTTTCATTTGAGAGAAAATCCATTAAAACTTGAACGTTATGTCAGCAGAGAGTAACTGGTTTCATTTGTAGTTGTCACACTGGTTGCTTTGAGTTCTCTCCAACAAGAGTCAGCGTTACTATTATTAATCATGACAGTTATGTTCCCCTCACTTTAAACAAAGCAGTTTAGGTTACCCAAACCAAATCACCGGTTTTCAAACAATCCTTAACAGAAAACCGCATAAAAACAAATAATGAATACATTGGATAGAGGATCTTGTTCTTCTGTATCGAAAATCTCTGACAACCCCGCAAAAAGATTTTATCCAAAAGAACACTCTAACAAAATAACTGTCAAGAAAAGGCATGTTTTATCCTGCATGTCGGTGCTTATATAACAATTAGGCGAACGTGACGTTAAACGTTAAAAATAAAATCATTAGAAACAACTAGAAAAGGCATAGATTTCCATTCCTCCAAGCTTTTTTCCACTGTGCTCCTGTGATGCTTGTATTCGATGCGCCAGTCGTTTAGCTGTTTCACATGGAGGGCTCTGTGTAGAACTTTTCTGCCCTCATCCTACCCACTGTAAAAATGATCCCACTTAGTCCCACATATAATTTTCTGTTAAAGATAGCACTGCTATAGGATCAGCAGTAGGATCAGTATCTGCAGATAACCCAGCTTAAGGTGTAGAACTTTGTTCTGAGAGAGAAAAAGTTCAACCGAACATCTTTGCTTTCTCTCTTCGTGCCACTCCAAAGGGCAGATCATACTTTCCTCCTCATCTTCCTTCCATTTGCCCCCAACAATCTTCAGACAAATACGAGCACACGTTGCCCTTTTCGCAGCTACACAGCGCTATATTTTTTCCCCACCCCCCTGTGCCCTGTAGCCATCCATTCAGCACTACAGACTAGAGTACGTGCACACCTCATTCCCCTACTGCCACCCCAACAGTTTCTCACTTCTCCCCTCTAACCATCTGACAATTATTTTTCACCAAGCTGACCTCTCATCAGCAGTATACAACTCCCTGTCTCTCATCTGGCTGCCCTCTACTTATTTTCAGTGAAGCTTAAAAGGGTGCGGAAAGCAACAATCTCACACATTGGCATGTATTTACACACTTCTTCCATCTTTTTCTGCCTCCGTGCTTCTCTGTTTCTTTTTTATTTCATGTTCGGTTTTGACACCTTTGCCTCACTTAACTTTCGTGATCTTAAAGCCACGCGGTGTAACCATGCCCTTAGCATTTAAGTTTGTCCTGACCTTTCTGTGTCCCTGAAAGTAATGTCTTGTATCCACATTAAATATCTCTTCAAGATGTGCACTAGAGCTCCTTTCCTTCTTCTCTCTGCTCTTGTTCTTACTACTTAATCCCATCTTTTTTAAAAAGCGGCACCTACACCCTCTTCCTTTCTCGTGTCAGATACATGAGAGGACTGTAGAGAAGAGAGGATGGCGAGGATGTTGCTTAGACACATACGTTTGATATCTGAGAGACCACAGAGCAGAAATATAATGCTGCAGGCATGTTATGGCTCCACAGCATTTGTCAGACGCAATGAATCTGAGAATCTTTGCCATGGGGAATCTGGATACCAAAAAGCCAATTGCAAGATTTAACATGAAGCAGACTGGTACACAAACAAATTTACAGAATCACATGTGTAGATGAAAAATAATCCCCATCTATACGCGCATGCAACCATATGTACATGCTCACGATCACTAGAGGCAATATTTTTAACGAAATTTAATAAATGCAGACAGCTTTTTGTGAAATTGTTTTCTACTTACACAAACAGCCCCTCAGTCACAAATTACAAACAAAAATGAGATCTCTTCTCAATTCATTTCACATCACAAGGGGAATATGCAAATATAGCTGGGGGGCGGGGGCAAGTAGGAAAAGGGGAAATTGGATTAAAGACAGCATGAGGCAAGATGCTGACTATGAGACTGAGACAGGAAGAAAGACGAGGGTGGAGGAGAGAAAAAGAAAGAGTGCAGGAGACAGTTCTCTTACAAAATGGGCTGAGAAGAGGTGATTACCACAAACTGAATGCCACCCTTCCCACAGATACCCAAAGGAGCGGGAGAAACCACTTCAATATTCCCCATTCCAACTCACAAAGGAATGCACCACTTGCTCGATACTCCTCCTAACCCGTCAAATACCATTAACAGATTCCCACTCAGGTGCAAAGAAAGGGATTCTTCGAATGGGACAACCAAAAGGAAAAATTCTCCACCGCAAATCTAAAGTGACATCCTCTGTGGGGCAGCAAAAATCCTTTACAAGTGAAGCTGTAGAGGTCCCTCACTCCCTCTTCACAAAACAACACCACATAACCATTTTCTGTGAGTCATGAGTCATGGCCTACTTCCATTGCTTTTACTTTTTTTCTTATACCGCTGGTTTGATACATAGAAGCTATGTCAGAAAAATATCATTGTTTTCTCTGGGGATTTCTGCTCTACTGAATATAGTTTAGAAGGTAAATATTTCTCCAACATTAGCAGGGGATCTAGTCAAGGAGAAAGCAAGGATGCTTTGATTGGCCCCCGAGAAAGAACAAACTTCTTAAATAAACACAGCGATGCTACTGTGTGCTAAATGTGATGCAACACAGCTGAAGGACTAGTGTCAAAGCTTGTCCTGAAATCCTGACTGCGTGCCTTCGGTAAGGCTCAAATTTGATCCTAATTTGATCTATGTGCATACACTCGCCATACATAATGCTGATGATGAGATGCACAAAATGCTTTGCTTGCACAGTTAAATAAAGTTTGGAGCAAAGTATAATTAAATGAGAAGAGATTATGCAAAAAAATCTTTTCTGATTGTTTACTTTTACAAAACAGAAAGTAATTCCTAACTTTGCGGGTGTAATTAAAAAAGTAAGTGGTGTAATGAACCACGGCGCTACGATGGTGGTACGTAATACGAGGACATTTCTTCAGAAATCAGCAAGAGTAATAAACAAGTCCCAACTTGTTAAAAATGGAAGCAGTCAGACACGACAGTATGTTGGATGATTACATTAACTTTTGTTGCAGAAAATACCAATCACAGCGATGACTAATTATATGAGATGGGATCACAGCACTACATATCAGTAGGGTAATTTCAATCGAGTTCATGAGACTCAACAGCATTCCAGTTATGATCAATGGGTTTCCACCCGAAAAGATGTTGGTACTTTGTTAACGTGGCACAATGTGCGGCACTGTGTGGCAAAGCCAGAACAACAAAGCTATGTAGATTTGCTGCTGGTGCGAGAAGGAAAGAGCAGTGAATGATTTACCTTACAGTAACTCGTGCATATAAATGAACAGATAAACAACTAGGTATATAAGTTAAGCCTTAGCACTTCCCTGGGTTTCCCTGAGTGGAGATCACAAGTATCTCTGATTAATTGTAATCTGCACTACAAGTTCCCTACAAGTTCCCCAAGTGGGCTATTAGTGGGCTACTGACAAAAACCCTGTCATCATATTCCTGGATGACAAACAGCAGTTCCGAATTATATCCTGAAGTAAAAATTTTTTACATGATAATCTCAAATTAAAACAATATTCAACTTTAATCCAAGTAAAACATTTTCCCATCACTGCAAAAACTCAAGCAGAATGCTTAGTGTTCAAACATTTCATGTCGTAGACTCATGCATGGAGCAAAGGCTGAGTTTTTGGTAAGCGGATGCTCTTCTGGGTAAATATGTACGTGAGGATGGACCCCTGCTGAGAGTAATCAAGAAACACTGTTCCCCTAATCTGCAGTGTGCCAGAATAATTTATCCGAGATGCATTTTCATTATCATTTCATAAAATGAAAAGGATCTCCATCCAGAGGAGCGCTATAGTCCTGGTTAAAAAAACAAACAAACAAATGAATCACTGCAAGTATGCCTTACAACACATAGACTATCATGCGATCTGTGTACTGGTCATACACAGAGTACACTGAGTTTTTGCTTGCTCTTTGAAAATGCTATGAAGGAAGAACAATTACAAAAATGCTGGAGATTTCTTTGCTTTGACATCTGGGAAGGTGGAACTGTTACTGAAGGTAATACACGAGTATAAGGTGGTCAGGCTGGTGTAAGAACACAGACAGGCTGTTGTTCCAAAGAAAATGCAGTGACGTATTAGATCATGACCGAAAAATCCTCCACTGGCAAAGGAAAGCCGTGACATTGAGAAAGGAATACCTGCACAAGAAGGATGAAATCACAAAAGGTATCTGAGCCTAGCTTTAATGTTCTGGTTTATTTTTTATGACTGATAAGACCCAGTAAGGAAGCAATAGGTGTCATTATTTCCAGTAGTCTGTCTGCCCATCCAGACTAAAACAAAATCCCAGCACTGCCAAAGTAAAACAGCAGCATTTTACACATTTTACAACAAAAAGGCTGTGGCATTGATGCAACCAGAGTGTCAAACTAGACTTTTTATCTCCTTTTTCAACAGCACTAATAACAGCTCTTCTGATGACTCTAATCATAAGGCAGTACCCACAGCAAATCCATTAACATAAGAAAGCCTTACACCAGTGTGATTAGTATTTCATGGCCACATTAACTAGTTAATGGACACATTCACTACACATTTAGAAAATCTGCATTCCCCCGCTAATTACAGAGAGTACTTATTGTCCCACATGGACTTTAACCTGTGTGTTCTTGGAATCATCCACCGAAGCGTGCATTAAGCTGTAAAAACAATAAATAAATCACACATTTAATCTGCGAGCAATGGCTTATGGTAGCAATGGGAATAGAAGTAGTGGTTAAAAATACAAGACGGAAACATCAGTAGTGTTGCTCAAAATGAACAGAGGCTTGATTTTTTTCACGAGTACTGTTACAGCCATATACAGGAACTGAGGCCATGCACAAACTTACAACAAGAGAGTGGAATCCCACATTGTTGCAGCTGCAACGAGCAACCTGCATCATTATAAAAGTAATGCAGAACTTTATCTTTGTACAGTTTGTTAAAATGCATTTTCAAGCTCTAGGATTTATCTCCATGGCCTTGTTTTTCAATTCAATTCAATTCAAATTTATTTATATAGCGCCAAATCACAACAGTCGCCTCAAGGCGCTTTATATTGTACAGTAGATCGCACAATAATAGATACAGAGGAAAAACCCAACAATCATATGACCCTCTATGAGCAGCACTTTGGCGACAGTGGGAAGGAAAAACTCCCTTTTAACAGGAAGAAACCTCCGGCAGAACCAGGCTCAGGGAGGGGCGGGGCCATCTGAGAATGCTGTTGATTATTTTTCCACATCACAGACATTTTCTTTCTTTCTTTTTAAGGTGAGCGTTAAATGTTCCTTCCTGGAATGCTGTTTGATCTGTTTATTAGACTGCTGTCTGACAGCTTTCTATTTGACATTCAGCAGGTGACCATCAGCGCCACGGATGGCTCAGTGCCACGGAGAGTTCAATAAGTAAAATAACTCAAGATGACACAACGCATGGGGCCTCATTAAAAATGTTGTTTTTGTGCCTGAGGTCAGTCTTCATGTGACTATCCAGCCTCATAATTGCACACAAACATATACAAAGAGAGAAACACAATTTAGAAAACATCTCACTCCTTCTTTCTCTAATGTCTCCAAGAGCACTCTCCTTTAACTTTGAGACACAGCACTAATTTGCTGCAGTACCAAAGCAGATCCTAATGCAAAACCACACGGGATATTAGGTGAAACCTCTAAAAATAAAAAATGGACTCATTCTATCAGAGATGTGTGTATGCAAGGATTGGGAGTGAGACGAGCAGAAGAAAGGCCTGTCCTCCCAGACTGCCGTCAGGATTCTGTCTGGCAAGCTGTAGTCACAGGATAAAGGACATGCCATGCCTTTGATCAGGAGAGGAGAGTTTTGCAGGTGAGAGAGGTAAAATGGAGGAAGATCTGAATATCTGTCAGACTGGAGCGGCTGAATTCTGTTACGCATCAGATTTCTGACTGTTTTTGCTTGTTCTGGGGGGGGGGGGGGGGGGGGAATAAAAAAAACTGCAGACACCCTTTACAAGAATGTGTCCCAATCAGCCATGCAATTACCATCCAGAACATGCTGTGCAATGAAGCAGCAGCAGGCAATTCAAATGAAAACAGTGCAAACTGTTTCCTGCTCACTGTGCAGCTCAATTACAAAGCAAATCAATTTGATCCCCTTATTTTATTTTATTTTTTTTACTTGTTTTTAAGCTCGACGGTAAACTTTTGGAGCAGCAAAACAGAACTCGAATATCTGATGCACACACGACTTTCACCTTCCCTCCGATATTTGAAAGGTTTCCTGACTGTAGCAGAGCTTCTTCAAATCCCTGGGACTAGAGAGTGAATGAGAGGAGGATTAGAGGGGTAATGTGAGTAGATGAGAGAGTGAGGGTCGCTGTGATTTGCCACTCTGCAAGGATTAGCTCGGAAAACATCTTCACAGTCACAAACTATGTCAATCAAGGATGTGATTCAGTCAGTTTAAAAAAAATTAAGTAAAATAAATCTTTAACCTAAAAAATACTCTTCTTCTCGTTGCCACAAGTGTGCCCCATATCGCTCACCATTATTTAAATATCGTATCCATATCAAAATAACTGGAAGAGCCATCTAACAATGTCTCCACTGAGTGTGTCACTAATGGGGATTCTGGATGTATAGATGCCATGTGGCACACCTGTGGAATAAGCCTATAGGCTGCAGCTACACCTACCGCCCTGAATGAATGCACTCCAGATGTCAGGCCTATTCAGGGGGCTCCTCTGATGAGGGGTGAGCGGGTCCAGATGGCGGCACAGTTTTACCATGTGCTTATAATGTGCAAGCATTCCGTTTAAATAGGGCATTATCACCACAATGGAAATAATTACAGTCAACAGAAAGGGGGGTGGGAGAGAAACATGGCCTAAGTTTAGCGCCGATTAACAGAAGAATAATCAACGCACCTCTTTTATCTTGAATCTTTACAGTGAGCTCCACGAACGGCTCTGCCTCCCTATCCAGCCTCCTGGTTATTGTGATATCTCCGCTGTCGCGGCCCACGCTGACCGGAGAGCTCTCTGACTCCGGGTAAATCAACTCGTAGCTGGCTGATTGAAATCTGGTGGGACTCAAGCTCGTTATGACCGAGCCGATGCTGGCGTCTTCGGACACGTTAAGAGAAACCACGGAGCCAGGGTCAAGTAATGCCCTCGGCGAACGCCCTGCCCTCGCTGTCCCCGCTAATTCAGCAGGACGCGTCGCCCACCGCTGTGGAGCGACAGTAACCAACACAGCCTTACTGGTCAGAGGGGGCCATCCGTGGTCTCTGGCATAAACGCAGAATTTGACTTTAGAAGGGAGCCCCAGGATTGAGTCGACCAGTAAAACTTCGCCTGTTTTCGGGACAACATAGAAACTGCCATTTTGGGGGACAGAGATATACGTCAACTCTGCGTTTTTTCCGCTGTCTGCGTCGACAGCCTCCAGCCTGTAAACTACACTACGGAGGGCAGTGGTGTCATGTAAACTTATGTGAATGTTGTCTGCACTGCGAAAAGTCGGTTTGTGATCGTTGGTATCCAAAACGTCCACTTTTACCGACGCAACATCGAAGACGATAGACCCAGGTGCGCAGGTCTGGCAGCACAGACCTAAGCTCAGCAGGTATTCTGAGCGAGTCTCTCTGTCTAAAACCCTGGAAGTTCTGAGCAATACACTTCCCCGCTTGTGGTGAGCGAAGGCTCGGAAAGCTTCACTGCCGTTTCCATACAGTTTGAAGTGCGTTCCGGAGACCGGGCACCATTTTTGCGCGGTGATGCGCCTCACCGGAATAATCAGTCCGTTTACTTTAGAACACGGCGGTGAGTTCTCAAAAACATGCCCGTGGAAGAAAGGCAGTCGCTCCTGTGCTTCATATCCAGCAGCTGGCGTCAGAAGGCAGCATAACAAAACACCCCAAATCATGTTGGTGGCAAGTTATGTACCCCCGAGTGTCTCAGAGGGGTTGGTAGGAAATCCTTAAAAAAGAAAGGAAACACACTTGAGAAACATTTCCTTCATAGCCATCCACGGTGCGGTCCTTCCAGGAGAGCCCTCTGAACTTTAAGCTGTTTCATCCTGGGAGATCCGCCTTTCGGCTCCATGTAACACGGCAGCGTGCAGGCAGCCCACAGCGCTGCAGGCAGTTTGTTGTGTTCGCACCCAGCGTTCAGCACTAGAGCACCGGACAGCGCCAAGCGCGGGGGCGTGGCGGCGCACGGGGACGGAGCTCCTCGGTGCACCCCACCCTGTGTGATGGTCAGGAGGGTCTCTGCCTCAAACCTCTGCACGGCGGCACAGCGTGAGCACGCGCAGCCGTCCGAGCGGTGTGCCACATAAATCCGCTCTCTCGACTGAAGGATAATCACTCGTGCTTCCTGTCCAGAGAAAGTCGATAGAAAGCAGATCCACCATTTCCCTAGACGCTAAATAAACAGCGGTCTTCAAACACGGCAGTTAGAGGTGCCTTGCTCGAGAACACTGGCGCACAAGTTATGAGGAATTATCCATGCAGCACTCCCATGTGTTCAGTCCGTTCACAAGTCTTCTCTGAACTTTAGATTACTCTTCTTATCAGGCATTACATTTCTGAGCTGCTCGCACTCATGGCGCAGAGAGACAAAATAAACTGAAAATGCACCAATATGAATGCAAATCCGAGGATCTGGGCTGTTAAACTGTGTAAACATGACTGCTTTACGACGGGCTGTGCTGAGTAGCGTCTTTGCCTCTAGCGTTATGGCGTTATGCACACCAGAGTTCAAATTAAGACTGTCACCCTGATTGCTCTTCCTTTCCCTCCCCACTCTGCTGGTGTGCCACGCACCCACATCGCTCTAAACCTAATCTGTAGGGGTCTACTGCTAATTCTCACAACTCCCCTCACCTCTCTGTAAGTGGAGAGTCAGAAGAGTAAACACTGTATGAAGCTTTGAGTTGTCGGAAAGATAAGAAAATAATGGGCTAGAGAGCAAGCTCTGTTGAGCTTGTCTCCCATGTCATGTCAGCCTTTTACCTTGAAATGCACGCAGATCAATATTTATATGCCTTGGGGGTGTGATGTTACGCTGGGTATGTAATTCAATGCCATGCATTGCTTCTATGCTCATGCTCTTGCCAGAATCTGTATTCAGTTTGAAAATTCATCAAAGCTCCCGCTGAAAGATTCTTATCAATTCAAAACCACAATCCATCATAGCAATTTTAGCCAAATCCACTCTACAGTAAACTGTTCTTTTCAGGCAATAACTCTGGTAACTGGCAGCGAGCCTCCAGACAATTCTGAATCACAGCCTGCAGCTGGAGCACAAAGCTCATATTGGTTGCTTGTTGTATTCCTTTATGTGGCACCAGCTCTAGGCTCTAGGCTGTGTCACCAGGACACGTGAGCCATCCCACACTCTCGCTGGTGTTTTTACAATCTCTGACCACAGGAGGGAAAGGCATATCAAAACGTGTCCACCAAAATAACCCCAGAGCATTCTATGACAGGGAGCCCATTGATGGGAAATGACCTCATGCAATATTATCAGTGTTTCCATTGAAGGTGAAATTGTGATACCTGAAACAGACACTGTCAGGGAGGACTCTGTGCGCTCTGTTGAGCTCGGCAACTTTTCTTTGAACTTCCTAAGTGCTTCATGAATGCAAATCAAATCCTGTCTTTTATCATGTTGTCTCACATGGTGAAATTCACCGTGACTGCCAGCATGGGAGATAGTGTAGCAGAGGCTAATTCAATCACCGGGGCCAGGCCAGAGTGTGAGGGATAGTTTACTTGAGGGTTGCGGCAGTTATCTACAGAGATGAAATGCCAACATACAACACATCAAAACAACAAAGCTGTAATGAATTTAAAAAAATAAAAATAATGAAACTGTCTCATTATCCCTCTACTCTAACAGATAACTCAGAGCTGCAGGGTATTTCCAAAAAAAGAAAGAAAGAAAAAACTCATGCTGAAGAAAGCAGCAAGTGAACATTAGAAAGCTTCATGCTTACTTAATGAATAATTGACCAAATCTATTCCCGTCATTCAAATAGAGGCAGACATAGCTTTTGAAGGCAAAGTTTGCAGCCTAGCATTTCAAATACTCCTCAGAGACAAATGAAGGATAGGACTGAAGGAAAGGCATATGTTCTATAAATTGATGTCAATGTCTGTCATTCTTCTGGCAAAAATGGGCTCAAAACATCCTGAAAAGATGAAAGTTAGTGTTAAGAGGATTTAGTACAAACATCAGTTAACAGGCAGTTAGGGCCCAACATGAAATAGAGTAGGCTGATGTTTTTAAAAACGAGTCATTCAGCAAAAGTCGATGAAATAATTGCCTTAAACAGGCAGGTTTATTAAAAGGAACGGCAGGACATTTACAATGGATGACTAAGCATTCAGCTCTCAGGTTACTAATCGCTAGTGAACGTTTATGGGGAACATTTATGTAAACTCTCCCCCCACTAGTTTTCCTGGAAAAGCTGCAAAGAGCCTTTTCTGGAAACACAATGATGCCCGACAGGAGCAGCATGGTGTGCTCTGTAGCACCGTTCGTTTAAGTGTTCCTGTGTATATGGTACCCTAAGGACATTTTCCCTCATCACAACCTGAAGGCAAAAAAGCAGTTAAAAGAGCTGAATAAATATAAAAACATTTCACTTATGTGTTAGGTACAGCTAATTAGATATGATCTGTGATCCCCTTGTGGCTTCTACCTATTAGTGTAGGATTTAAGCTCGGCAGTAGAAACCATAACTGTTTATTAACACAGATATTAATTATGGGGAAACGTGAGCGATCAAGTTCAGATGGTATCTTCGCCAATAATAGTACTGGAAGTTTTGAAAATGACAAATAAAAAAATCATACTAAAAAAACAACCAAACCAAACCATCTCATTACCGACTGTCTATTCTGAGCCTTTTAACTCAGAACAGTATACCCCCTAAAAGCTGACGCTCATTCACAGGATGAATGAATAAGTTTAATAAAATGAGTACAACAGCAGCCACTTTGAAGGAAAAAGCCCCAAATAATCTATTGATTAATGCAAGGCTTGTTTTGGTAGAAAAAGGAGGGGGAAAACGAGCCACTTCAGGGCCACATCATGTCTGTGGAGACATTTTATTATATCTACATTCTGATTAGTGGGGCCTAGGGCTTTCTCGGTGATTAGCGCACTAAGAAATAATCACTGAGTTGAACAGTATCTCCTTGTAGCCCGGAACAATCACGACTTTTTATTAGCACATTAAAAGATTTCTCACATCACGAAAAGACACAGGAGATAGTGACTGCAAAATAAAAGAAAAAAGAAAATGAGCACTGCTGCTCAATAGTCCCTCTCACTCTGCCGGACTAAAAGGTGAAATTTTTAAGAGGCAGTGGTGATGTTCTCTTTGAAATGCAGTTTGGAGAGTGAGAACATTACCTCGGATGAACACTGAAGCTCCACAGTTCTTTTTCTCAGTTAATTATCCGAGCAGGCCCCCGACATTAGGCAGGTTTCCATTACTCGACCAGTTCAAGGTAATGAACTGATGGTGTACATTCAATAATGTGCTATTTATGAAGCTGAGAGGATTATGAGCGACCCATTGGGGAAAATATGAAAATACTGCAGGCTTCACGAGGAGAGGAGGATAATAACTTCGTCAGACACGGTGTTCCTGTAGCATCTTCCATTTGATTTACAAATGAGCCCAAAACCAAAAGCTTGCCACCCCCTCATTATCTGTGGTCGGATTAGAGGGTCCAGCCCTCTAATCTTCCACCTCGAACTCTGTGAAAACAGAAAAGACTAGCTGTATTTTCTCCGGTGCGTTAAATCACGAGCTCTATTGTTTCTTTCTTTTTAATTTTTTCTTCAGTGTAACAACGTTAAGTGGGGTCTTAATAAGAATGGCTCTAAATGGACATTGTACCCATACATCACACGATATTACCTTCCAAAAGAAGGTCCCTTACCCAGGCAGAGGCCCTGCGGTTCATCATGCCTGTTGTCCAGGGGGAAGAAACGTTATAAAGTCAGTTTAGGAGCTGTTTTCCAGCAGGAACTATCATTTAATAAATAATGAGAGAGACTTTCTGCAGCTGTTAGAACATAAATTTCAGCACTATTTTACAACATGCAGGCTAAAAAACAAAACCCTGGCTGTACAGGTTTTTTACATTCTATATGTGTGTGTTAGCTTAAAGTTGACTGTATATCTGAATGGCTAGTGTGAGCATTTTTCCACCCGTGAGTAGTTGAAAAGCACAGTTTGACATTTTTGTTTTTTGTTAACATTAAAACAAATGAGTATGCTAGCATACCCAGGTACGAATATGGATGCTTTTCGTCTCGGATGCCGTAAATCGTCCTTTTCTTTCTTGTTTGTTCTATATCCCTCCAACTATCCATCTTTTCAGCCTTCTGCACATTTTCAATGAGGCAGTAATGTCAACTGACATCCCCCATTACTGTTCATTTCGAAGCTACAGTTTGCTCAGTCACAGTGAAAGGCCTAAGGCGCCCCCATCTGTGTTTTCAGAGTGCTGCAACGTGGTCAACAGTCCTGCACTCAACGACTGTAAGCGAAGCAAGTGTAAAATTAGTAAGAAAAATCCTGACAGACACTTCAAAAGTTCAAACTGAGCTGAGGGGTAAGAAACTACATATCACCACTATAAACTGTACAAATTAAAAAAACTACTGACTGGATTAGAATCTAAACTAAAGTAAGATCCTGAGGAGATATACTTGTAATAAAATGAAACCCGTTAAAAAGTGGAGAAAGCAATGAAGCAACAAACTTCAAAAGGCTTGGGGAAATAGCTGACACCACTTACACACGAGCTGCATGTGCACAGCAGCTAATTTAAGTTCTTTGATTAATTGCAGTCCTTTACAATATTAAAATATTTTTTCTGGCACAAAACAATCAAGTCGTTTAACAGTAAAAAGCCAGTTTAATTGCAGAATATATTGACAGTACAATACAGCAATAAAAAAAACTGCCATAATGCTTCTATTTTTACATGACTTACACAGCTGCTGCTCAGCTCGTCAAACAGAACAGCAACAGGGCACAGTACAGTAACAATGACAATGACACGACATACAGACAGGCTCACAGAGCACTGCACCCGTCATTCTCCACGGGCTAGGGATGTGTTAATTAAGAAATGTACAATATAATAATAAACATAAACCAAGAACCGAGACACAGAGCATTCGATGACTGGGTTTGAAAGGGACTGGTTGTCACACAGGGAGAAGAAAGCACAGCCACCAAAACAAAAATAAAAACTAAAAAATATGGATTACTTTGCATGTATGCACTTCATACATAACGTTAAATGACTTGACATTGTCCATGATCTCTCATTACTCTGTCTGGCCTTCATTTACCACATTATATCCTCTTTATTACTTGTGCCTTATTTCACGTATTACATGAGCGCCGGTGTATTTCAATACAGAGCTTCAATGTGTCCTCCCTCGCTACCGAAGGATCCTAGGACCAGACCTGTCGTCTGTTACTGTCTTGCGGAGCTTCACCCCCCGGCGTATAGATACCAGCATATCTATGTCCTCCTGACTGACAGAGGACGCCCCCTGAGGCGCAAACTGAGCGGGATCCCCTGACAGTGAGCTAGGGAAGGGGAACTGACCCTCACCGAGGGCGTGGGCGCTGGCTGCCAGCTCTCCTATCTTCTCCACCAGGCTGTGGCGGTTGGCAGCGAGCATAGGGTCCTCCTCAACACTTTGAGCAGCCATGCCGAGGGCCTGCTGTTCGTAAACAGTCCTGTCCGCCCCTCCTCCACAGCCCCAAGATGTGTCAGGGAGGCTCATCCGCTTTGGAGGAGCCCTCATATTGTCACTAGCTGATAGGTCATCACCATACAGAAACTCCTCACTGCCTGCAGAGTGATGAGACGGGCTAGTGTAACCCGGGGAGTTTGGCACTGTTGGGGTTTTAACTGGCACGATGGGAGGCCGGATGGGAATGGGGCCAGATGTAGACGGCGTGCGTCTCACGCCAGTCTTGGAGGATGGCGTCCGGCGTATAGTGGCTGTCCCTGAAGCAATAGCTCCAGCGCCGCTTCCCCCAGCGCCATTTGGAGTTCCCTGAACAGTCTTACCTGCAGGCAGACCCGCTGTACTTGCAGGTCTCTTAGTTTGGATCATGCGGCGGTAGCTCTGCGCGATGTTACTATGACGAGGGATGGTGGAGGATTTGTCAAAGTCCACCTGCCCTTCACTGTCAGCATCTCCATTAAGAGAGTAGCACTCATAATCAGAACCTAGAAATCACAGCAAGTCATGAGAATCCATTTTTCCCCCACACTGAATATTCAATAGTTCATAGAGCAGTTGTTTTGGAGGGTTAATTAGCAGGTGCTTCATTACATAGCAATTCACAGTAATCAAACTGGAGTTTAAGGCAACACGTACAGCACTATTCAAATCACACACGTGCAATGATTGAAACACAACAGTTAAATTCATGAATAGTGTGCTGTATGTGGATATCATGTGTGTTTAATCAGGCAGGAGTGTGTGGCTCTTCAGGGATGACTGTTACCTTGACTGGGTATGGTGTCCTCGGAGCAGGAGGGGGTGTTGGTCTGGGTGCTATAGCCACTGGAGTACTGCAGAGAGTCTCTGCTGCTCTTTTGCTGCTCCATGCTCAAGCCCCTGGTTAGAACCATGGCTAGAGTACTGGCTGCTGGAGAGAGGGGCTCACCAAGCTTAACACACATATACAGAGATACAGACAGGCAGGAAATACATAAAGATTAGGACACATTTACATTTTCATCACACTGCAATCCCTACAGCATACAAATTGATATACTGGCATTTATTTTTTCACTCCTTTTTACCTTGGCTGCAATGGTTCCTGGGCCACTTCTCACCCTGTGTGGCTCATCAGCTTGCATTCCAGAATACCCCTGTGGACTGGGCGGAGCCTCCAGTTCTCTCATCTTATCCACAGACTCCCTCCTACGCTGTGGGGTGCTGGCCAACGACGGTTCGCAGGAACTCGATTTGGCCCAGTCCTGCAACAGCAGACTGAATAATGAGACCGTCTTGCAACAGTGCATCTCCAGTGTTTCACTGGAAGTTGTGCAGTAAAACACGGAAGCTGTTGATTTGGCTTATAAACTGGTTAGATGCATGGTAGATATGAATAGAGCACAGCAGGGCGTGCAGTTTAGCACATCTTTTTTGTGGAAACATTGGAAAACTGAGCTTGATGAGCAACAGCAAAACAATGATTGTGAGGTTATTCTACGGAATGCGAAATCTGTGAAGGCAACAAAACACAAGAAGCAAAGAAGCAACAAAGTCTCAAAAGAGAACCCAAAGCAAAATTTGCAAATGAAAACAAACCTTCCAGCTAGGAACCTTTGATGTGGGTGAGGGAGTGTTGGATCCAGGGGAGTGGTTAAATGTGGGGGACGCAGGAAGTATAACAGATAGAGGCCTGATGGTGCCAGTGTGTGAGAAAGCAGGGCGGAAGGTGCCGAAGGATGAGCATGAGCCAAACTGCGGAATGGACAGACAGGTCTGAGTAAGAGTGCTCAACATCGGCGAGTAGTCCACGTTATACCTTACAGCGGCTGTCGTTAAAGGCTCACGGGCCTCTTTAAGCTATAGATAAAAATGATTGAAATGCACAGCACATCAGCGTGCAAGTGCATACATCTGCTAGTGCGCATGTGCGCGTACAGCAAAGCAAGTACGCTGGTAAGAGATGCATGCAGTACTAACCGCTGTAGGAGAGTTGCACTCGCTGACAGACTGGCAGGTTTCTGAAGCCTCAGAGGAGGCTGAGCTTGTTGATTTCTGGGAAAGGAAAGATGGAGTAAAGAACAGTGGAGATGGAGAGGAAATGGGGAGAAAAAGTTAGATGTGAGAGATGCATAGGAAGATGGTGAGAGCTGGAGAAGAGTGTTGATGAGCTTTAGAAGGAGGGATTTTTTTCTCTCTGAGGGGATCTATATTCTATAGCCTAGATTGAAAATAAAGTAGCCTGTAAGATCATTTATTCAGAAAAAGAACGTTGCATCAGTTGGTGTGTTGCTGAGTGTGTTCTCTACACTGCAATCTGTTCAGACTGTGAGAGTCTGAACAACTTTATCAGTCCAGTGGGATAAAAATTCAACATTTGCAACTGATAGAGATCTATTGCAAAAAAAAAAAGAGCTCAAACTCTTATGGTGGCTTCATGTGTGAAATACAAAAACATGGAAAAACTCTATGGTTTTCAATTCAGATACAGCAGACGGAGTGTGATTGTGGTTAAAAAGAGAGAATTATTGTAGATCTGCATTGACAAGAAAGTGGTGTTGTTGCCGTGTCCTCCTGTCCTGATGTTTTACTGCCAGAGAAATCTCTGGAGATAACAAGTCTGCTTTATTCCTGATTTTGCTGCAACAAAAAAACCCAAAACATTTTCCCTCCTGATAAAAGGAAAAAAAAAATATCATAGCTGAGACTGCTACCTGGCTTGTGATATCAGAGGGCATGGGTGATGGAGGCTTTGAATGGGTGTTGGCGTCTTGGGAGACAAAGCCCGAGTCATGGGAGGAGACGCTGCTCAGCCGATGGGCTCCTGAGGAGGGCATCTGGAGGAGACTGTTGACAGGAAATCGCATCGGTGTAAAATTCAGCATTTAGTATGCATTCTAATCAGGATTAATATTATCACATTTATGGTTTTGTAAATTACACAGAAAATAGTAAAAAGAATAAAAGGCTTGTGAAAAATTCATCACAAAAGCTGTGATCATGAAGGCTGTGTTGTGTGAGAAATCTAAATGATTCCATTCTTCTAATTCTGGTCCATCAAAGAGCATTAAAAAGTTATCATTTCTTTGATTCTTCTTCCTTTCTGAGCATTAACAGCAGTCTTTGTGCTTTCTGTCTGCTGCTCTGTCATTTTCACTCTGCGCCGCTTCTCTTTGTCACCCACGCATTTTGAAATGTGCAACTCGCACTTCTCACCTCCCCTCCCATACTCCCCTCCCACACCTCCTTCTTCCCCTCTCACTCTGGAATCCATCCGACATTAACATTTCTCGTTAATCTTCATTCTCTTGGATGAAGCTTAAGGAGGATTGCCAAAATAAATATGGCAAATTAAACACAATAAATCATTTAAAAGTAAAGCCTAGTCTTAAGCAGTCATTTTTCTCTCCTTTGAGTTTTTAATAAGCAAGCTTGTTTTTATTGTTTCCTATTAAAACCTTTGTCTCTTCATCATAATCTTTCATTTGAATGTGTGGCAATGTGTGGTGCTTAAGTTATTACCCTATAAAAGTAGCATCTCATTACTTCCCCAGTCCCCTTAATGATGACTTTCGACACCTCAGTATGTATCAGTAAGGACCTGTTTTTTTCTCAAGGGTAGCTGCATAGGCAGAGACCATCCTCACTAACTTCTGATGCACACCCAGTCATTCCTCTCTATACTCAGGCCTGAAATATGACAGAAACCGCTCAGTGGAGAAAAGAGCTTCAAGGGTTAGTGCTAAAATAATAAAATCACGGGGAAAAGAGTCAATGTATAGAAGTCAGACTGAACTGAAAGACTGTTTCAGGAAAAGCTTACATGCTGGTGGTGCAAGCATCTGTTTTAAAATTAGCCAGCCAGGAATACCTGTAGCATACTAAGAATAGGACATGGCGTTAATTGGAACAAGTGTCAGGGAGGTTCTGCTCGGAGCTGTAGCACTAAATAAAAGTGAGAAGGTATGATATTCCTTCCTCTCAACATTAAAATGTGTTTGACCTAGAATGCCACATTTGTAGAGAAACTTTTGCGCTATCACCTTAAGTCAGATGAATATGTGGATTTTGGCTCTTGTGTAGGCTCACGGCTGTCAGCTGGTGATATTTGACAGCTTTAGACCTAATCTCGCTGTAAGAAGCTTGAGAACTACAAATATATGCCAGGAGCAAGAGCTGAGGAGCTTGCGAGATAGCGCTGCATGTCGACTGTCACTGCTAATCAGGCTGTGTAGTGAAGAAGACATGTCACAGGTACATTCATGGATTTATTGTAGTCTTTATTAATATGCTATTAAGCCGGCTGAAATGATTTTTTTAAAGTTTATAAAATATATTACAACCTAATGTACAACCAAAACCTTATATAATACTGGGCCTCTTCCAAATAATCCTGGATGTTTGACCTTCACAGTACGGTATTATGCAGGTTTCATACACAGGCTCTTTGAGTTTGACACTTGAAGAAAAATGTTTTCCTGAGCTCATCTAAAACAAGAATGTAAAGCATGTACTTGCAAGCATGATTTGAAAATTATGGCTTGGAGATTTATTTCATATTCATAGAATCTGGGTTGTTCATTTTAAAAGAGGAGACGTCAACGTCATCCTACAATTTTCTAACCACTTAAATGGAAAACAGCATGATTTGTAACTCAAAACAGAGGACACCTTTTATCTCATTCTGGATGTCTGGATGTGGCTCTTTCATACAAAAGACTGCAACGTGCAACAAGTGGTGAGTGTTTGAATAATATACCTGCACATACTGCTCTTCCTGGAACCTGTGCTACTGGGGGAAGAAGGAGGGGTCTGGTAGGACCAGCTATAATCAGAACCTTTTAGGTCCCGGATCACCTGCAGGAACACAACCAAATGGGGATTTAGACATAGACAAGTCTCTTTTCAAATATGGGAAAAAAAGACGAGAACCAACAAGATAAATACACAAGCTGCCGAGCAGTAAAGGTTAATTAAAATTGAGTTAATTGCAGCTCAAGCGCCCTTTCCAGGTGTGAACTGATAACTATTTGTTACTCTATTGGGTATTTATAGCAGGTGGATGGAGCTATGAAACAACAAGTTGCTTATTTTAGCCGTCGGATTACAAAAATATCAAAATCTCTCCGCTCATAATAAGAAACACAGACATTTTTAACCTTTGTACTGAAACCACACACGGCAAATTAAATTCTGCTTCAAATAACTTTGCCACCACTGTGAGGAAATAAGCATGTCAGCGGCACTGGAAGAATTTGTAGTATTACACTCCTGTTACCTGCTCACTAGCTGGTGGCAGCTTGTGCGGGTCTTCAGTCAGCAAAGTGAGGTCATCAACAATGGCTTGTAAATGTGTTATTTCTCCCAGCATGGCAATCTCTATATTCTGCAGGGAAAACAGTATTGATCAAATTAAACAGCTACCACATCAACAGGACGCAGCAAAGATATTTCACAGTGTATGTCGGTGTTCTTTACACGCACAAGCTTCCATACTAAAAAGGCTTAATGTCCCTTACCACCACAGGCTGAAGCAAGTTGATGAATGAACAGTAGCGTCCCCTCTCCTCCAGGAGAGCTCTGCGCACTGCCTGCTTCTCCGTCTCCTCCATCAGCAGGTACAAATCGCTGACATCCTGCATGGCGCTGTCCAGCTGGGGGCGCAGATTACCGCGGCCTGCGCAAGGCGAAGGCAAAGGGTGCAAAGACACAAGAAGGCAGGAAGGACAGAGCCAGGGAGGACAGAGGTGAGGGGAGTTGAGTAAATAAAGAAGGAGAGGAGAAGGAATGAAAACAGATTAAGATTTGGACGGGAGGTTACAAAAGTGACAGGAAGTGTCCGCAGTGCACGAGGGGGAGGAAGAGAGGAAAAGATGAGAGATGATTAAAACAAATAATGATAAGCTGCTGTGTACTAAAGGTCAACACACTTAAAAACATTACACCAGAATGGATAATGACCACAGGAATGAGAGGACACTGAAACATGTCATCAATCAGTGCAGCTGGAGATGATTTGCAGACCCTGAAATGGATGAGATTGGAAAAACACTACTGTATGGAAGGTCATTCAATACTGCATGCCACAGTGATACTTTATGATAGATACAGGAAGTCTAAGCAACGAAAGAAGGATGAGATGAAGATGAAAACGAGTATTAGGATGACACACGATTTGCTGTGATTGCATGATGTACACATACACTGCCAGTCATTTTGAACACTCTACAGTGTGCTGAGTTTTAGCACATAGAAAATACTGTTCTACTTACAAAATATAATGAACTAAAAGGGCGTGAGCAGATCTAAATTAGTATCACTCTATGCTGGCAATCGCCTTGATGAAAAACATTAACAAGCAGAGCGCTGTAGATTATTCTTACAGCTGTCCATATCTTTAATACGTTCAGCTTAATGAGCTACGCTTTCAGCGCACCTGTATTTAATAAGGCACTAATTAACTGAGTCCCAAAAGGACGTGATTTATAGATCCTTGCAACAGAAGCTGTATTCACAAAGATGCAGGACAATACTTGCAGCATCAAACCCCACATAGGGAGCGATTTAGGAAAATTCTCAAATCAGGAAGCGATAGCAACTTTTACCGCAATGCCACGTATGACATATTTTTTAAAAGGTGCAGCTTGACTGAATTCAGTCTCTATCTGACCTGCTAAATATCTGACCTACTTTCAGACCTACTTGCACAACATGTGTCTGCTGTGCTTGTTTGTTTCCCATGTAAGTAATTTTAGTATTTAATCATTTTTCAACATCAGACTGTGGAATCAATGTAACTGTCTGGGCAAGAGCCTGCAGATGGACCGTAGAGACAGGCTGAAGTCATCACTGTTGCACTGTTTAGCTTTTTTGTCAAGTATTACAGAGTTATGCATTACCTTACACTCCATATCTGGAAAATATCTGGATTTGTTTTGTTTTTGCGCTATTTTATTCCCTGCTTAAGAAATATTCGTGTCTCCTCTCCGTTTTTCACCTTAGTAGCAGACGCTGGTGTTAAATTGATTTGTAAATAATAAATGGGAACTACTCCATCTTTTAACCACAAATGTTAAGACAGATGGTGTTTTCTTTGACTGGCAGGTTTACGTAAAGATGGGTTTAAGCCTTGAAACTAATATGTGAAGTTCTTATTTGTAGCAGCAAACATACCTAGAAGCTCTACAGCCAGGGATAAACGGCAGACAAAAACATTGAGGAGGGTTTCAGTTAGAGGGAGGGAGGAGAGGAAAGAAAGAAGAACAGGCAGCGTTAGCTGTTTTAAATCAGGGCATAATGCATGTTTATGACTAGCCTGTACCACTGCTACATTAAAATACTGTATGAAAATAGGAGTTTAATTACAGCCAGCAGCGGGGGATAAAGCAAGCACAGCCAGGAAAGAAGTTAATTTCTTTGATTTATAGGGTAAACTATCCAAAGTTGGAAAGGAGCCTCTGAAATTGTGCCAAGCATTTTGACTTGAGAGACTTATCCTTTCACAATCTACCCTCTAGATGGTGCTATTTTACTGCTAGTGCAGCGACCAGTCGCAGACTTCATTAATTAAAATCCGTATAATACTAATTAATATATCACGAGAGAGTTACTAACCTTTTCTTGCTTTTTTCTGGAGTTTTATGGTATCAAGTGACTTTCTTTTGATTTCCTGACGAGATCTCTTGTATTCTTTGGCAAGCATGTGAAGACAAAGGAAGTATAAATTTCCATACAATACACATTGTGCAATTAATATCTTTTATATTGCTGTAGTTATTCACCTTTGGCATGGTCTTTGTCCAGCTGGTTAGCCGTCTTCTTCCATTCCTCTATCCTGTCCTGGAGCGGCGTAACCAGGCCTTCCATAAGAGCACTGCAGCAACAAGAAGAGACAATATTCAAGAGAATGAAGGGTATAACAAATAGGTTTATTTCCACAGCATAGCAAAGAGTAACAAAATAAGAGAAAGGTCACCATGGATGGAGAACATAATAATCCCCTCAGGACAGGCGAAGAGAGAAAATTGCAATGGAGCAAATAAAAACAAAAGTGACACTTACTTGGTGAAGTGGCGTAATTTTGCCTCAATGCTACGGTGTCGCATACACATCCTTGTCAGAGCTGAGCCAATGTCCCTGGTAGCACCTTGTAAACACAATATGAAAAATAGAAATGTCATCTACGATATCGGAGCTCGGCAATAGAAATTTAGACCTAGAAGACCCAGAAAAAATGATTTTCTATAAGAGGGCTATACAGATATGGAGTGCTTTGAAAGGCCTGAGACTCTCTTGTCAAATGGACTCATCAGCTTTTATTCCTCCCTCTTTCAGCTGGAGAGGCATTTTTAGTTGCAGCCACTAGATGGACATATGTTGACCGTAAAGGCAGGGCGTGCAAATGTCACATTTGTTTGGGGAAAGCAAACGTTCCAGAGTGACCGTAAAATAAAACCCTGTGCTATCTTCTTCCCTCCTGACAAAAACACGTATTTTTCCTGTTGACACTTTAACGTCGCCGCGTGGTAATCTCCCCACACTGAGTAAATAACGGCTTGTGTGAATTTGTTACTGTACTTTTCCTCTCTGCTGAAGTGTGATTAAATGAGGTTTTAAGCCCCCAAAGCTCAGGATGGTCCACTGTGTCACTGATGGTTCATAGGCCAGTGTAATATATGGCAGCACTGATCCTGTTGTAATCTGGGCCACATAAGGCTAATCTCAGGGTCTCTCACCACAAACACACACACGCGCAGACACAGACGCACACAAGGAAAGAGAGAAGACACCTCTTATAGCAGACAGACCTCAGAGCTGAGGCATGTATGTGTGTTTGTGAATGATTGCTGGAGCGTATGTGCGGAGGTTTGTTTGTGTGAACGTATGGACAGGTGGTGTATTTTACCAACCCCCACACCCTTTCCGAAGTTCTCACCCCTTTCATCCTGGAGGAAAAAGGAGGGAACCATGTAAGGGGATATCCCTCTATTCTTCCCTGTCTGCTCTGCCTTTCCTGTTCTCTCTGTTTCCTAAACACCATTCATGCAGGGCAGGCAGCGTTAGGGAGAAACCAGCTCTAACCTTCACTACAAAGCCTGAAGGAAAGAGAAAATGAAACGCACGACTAATATAACTGGCCTAAAATGAGACTCTGTGTAAGAAATGCTCCAGATTGTCGTCCAGTGAGATCTGTGCTCTTTTCCAGATATCACATAAAGAAACTAGGTTACTGTCTCCTGCTGATAACATGTCAAACTGTCAGACAAAGACCAGCTGAGTCCAACATTTGGCTGTCAACTTCACTAACTGCTGTACTAGTTCAAAGAAACTCAGCAACAGATCTGGGCCCTGTATGCATTGCTCCTCTGAGTGAGAGGAGAGGTGAAAGGTCATCCAGCTGTAACACACAGAGGTATTCAACATCAGCAGGAAGTGATTTAGAAAAGACATGTGGAATCTATACGCTTTGCTCTAGATATAAGCAGAAAGTGGGGAGTCCAACCTATGTAGAGGATTCAGTCAGGTAAGAAACTTTGTTTACACCAGTTCATGATAACCAATGAGAAACTCAGACATGCACGTGATACACACATGCACTGATTTTGCCTTTCTCCTGCTAAAGCCATTACAGAAAGCACCCACAGCGGCATCTGACTTCCCAGATGGAAGAAGACTGGGCGATAGATGAATGAGGCACAAGAGAGTAATGTGGGTCCTGGTATCTCTAAAACAGACCGTCCCAATGTCACTATCAGCTGGAGTGAACTTTCAGCCCCCCACTCCTGTCCCATTCACACCTGCCAATTTCCCTCCTGCTCCCCACCTCTTCCCTCCTGTCTCCTCCCCTCCTTCTTCCCTTCCCAAAAGGGGATCAGCTGACAGCTACATCCTGGGGAGGTTCAGGGCTTCCTGACCATGTCCAAGAGCCATGCTGGCCTCTGGCCTTGACCGGATGGATAGTGACACGGTGATTCACTCCCATAGCCCCCCTACAAAGGCTCACAGGCATGTGACAAATATATACAAGCTTAAGCCTGACTCGAAAGACAATTATTATGCAACACTTAGACTTCTGTCCTTCTTTCTATTTTCCTCCACAGCCAAAGACCTCTATGTGTTGTTTCATCCTTTTTCTTCCCCTGTTCATTTTGAGATTTGTGACATTTAAACTTCACTAGTCCAGATTCAGCATTTTCAACATGTGGTCCATAACAGTTTATGTAGCGAGAAAAAAAATGAGCTTCAGTAAAACTGATTCATCCACCCTGAAAATAATATTTCAACAAAAATGCTGAAATAATTTGATTACATGTTACAATACTTGATTTGCATATTGTTTATATCACACATATTTTCCTTGATGATTATTTGAATGTATAAAACTTTTATTTTATTTATTTCAGTTTGAACTTAAAAACATTGCTTCATGTTTATGTGGGCAAAGAATGATGTTTGGTCATTTCATGATATAATGTGGCAGCACAGAGTAAAACAAAGCAAGAACTTTCTCTTTCAGTCTGATTCATTCAACCTTTCCTGTTAAGAAATCTAACAGCCACCTCACTCATTTAAAAAAAAAACTAAAAAGTCAACCAGCACAAAAATGATGATTACCAAACTAAACCACTGTTTTAATTTTTAAGTCATATCATGATTCTTTGATATAGATATATCAATACTTGACGTTCTAGAAACATGCTAGCTGATGTGTGCAAGAACTGGAAAAGTGATTATTGAGCAGACCCCTGTGGCTTTAGGATCTGGGCCGACCTCATAGCAGACAGCCACACGTGCATGAATGAAGCAAAACACAGACCACTACGGGGGAAAACTGTTATGCAACAGAACCATATATCTTACAGCTTGGAGCAAACAACTGGGAGTAACTGAACAGTGGACAAATCTGTGGTTCATTACAGAAGCGCTGCCGTGTGTGCATCTGAAGCTCACGGCGCCTGGTTTAATATACAGGCTGAGCATAAATACAAACTGCCTCGAGATCTGCTACGTATGTTGAAAAAAACATGGGGCTGTTGGTGGGAAGGTCATGCCCCCATTGGTGGCTTTAAGCTCTGGTATCTGAGGCCAGACCAGAGTAGTCTAAGCGTTTACTGAGTGGTTCCATCCAGAGCTCTGGTTCTGATTAACTCCCCTGAATCCTTGGGGAAGGAGGAGCATTTTAATAGGCCTTCTTTATAGAGAGTTCTCCTGCCAGGAGTCGGGAGCCAGAGGCTAAACTGCCACAGGCCTAACTCCATGATGTCTTCAACATGGGAGCTAAACTTAAATATCTCTCTTATTCACCATCTAAACCCTAACGCTCAGCTCAGATTTCATTAGTGCTCAGACAAGCGAGCCTGAATGTCCTTCTGCTGGAATTAAGGCTGGATACGTTGACGCCGGCTTTCAAGCTGAATGCAGCTCACTTCTTCTCCATCTTGATTTCTGCCTTTTGTGTCAATAAAACACGTTTGTGTGGAATTTTTTCTAGACCCTCAAACAGCCTCTGCCAAGGCAAGGAAATTCCATCATCCGTGAGACAACTGTTATTCTTTGCATTGGCACCTTGGCCACTGTGCTGGCTGTGCCTCTCAGAGACAGTTAAGCCTCCTGCGTTTACCCTCCCTCACCCCTTTTAAGTGAGGCAGAGTGTGAACTGGCAGGGACACAGAGAAGGCCACTGATGGATGAAAGGCAGTGTGGGGTGAGACGGGAGGAGGTTGAAAGAGGGCACACACGGCGGAGGTGCTGGGCGGGTTTGGCCTGTCAGAAGGCAACGGAAGTGCTATAGTGTGGCAGGTGCAACAGGCCCTGACAGGACGACATCGTCCACAATAAGCCGAGAAATTAAAAAATGTAATGTTTGCATTACTGTCAAAATATTTCTGTAATTTGTGTAGTCATCTTCACTAGAACACTTTATATATATCTTTGAAGAAGAAAATGAGGAGGACCTACTTTGATTTTGACAGCTTCACTTGTCTTCTTTAGCTGGTAGTTGAGCAAACATGAAACTGAGATTTCTGAAATCATAACCTGATTAAACATCAAACATTCACATCGTCAAGAGATTGCTTCAAAGCACAGCTTGAGCTCTTTTGGTGCAGCACAGTAGGAGCTGTCTGTATTATAAATAAAGCAGCATCTATTGCATATGCTGGTGAGGGAGCTGTGAGTTGTGAAGGAGGTAAGAGTGGCAGATAAAACAGCTGTATCTGTATGGATTATGAAACGAGAGTAGCGTACTGTACGCCTGCAGCAACAAAAGCTGTGTGTAATTTATGTTGCTTAAATATTGGACATGCAGTATCTATGAGTTTATTCAATAATAAAGATGGTATTTGTCCACTGTATTCACAGTTAGAAGAGGGAAAAAACATAACAGCAAATCCAGGGTACAGATCCAAATGCTTTAGGATTAACACAGTGTGTTCTGTCTGTAGCAAAAATCAAAACGTCATTCCAAGCCTTTGTGTCACTTCCTTATACGTGGAATGCTTTTTATTAGTACAATACAACTAAAAGGCAGAGGAAACAGCCCCGGGATCAATTGTTTTAGTCTCTCACACACAGTCGAGCGCACACTCATCCCATTGTTGCCTGTCCAGACAGCACGCACAGCAAGTTTCACCTCTCAGACAGACCCCAGTGTTTCCTGATGTGGCGTAAACATGTTCTGGTGTGCATTAGAACAAGACTTTAAAGAGGAGGAGGAGGAAGTTATATTCCTCTGCTGGAGGAGCTTCCTGTTCAGGGGCATAAATGTTTCTAAAAATAATCACCACCCCTTGTCCAGATGCGCTTTTCATTAGAGATGGAAAAAAGGCCACAGGGAGAGAAAACAAGAAAAAGTACAGCAAAGGGAAGCAATCCACAAATGGCTGTCTTTGTCTCATGCCAGACAGGGATGTTTAAAGCTGAAGAAGATAGATGTGATGTCCCTTTATGCAAGAACAAATAAGCAATGATAGCCAAAGTTTGACAAATTTACTAAGCAGCGCTCTGTCAACAAATCTGCACCGATTCAATCAGACGACTCAAGCGCTCCTGTTTTACAGGCTCAGCAATTTTCTTTATCTTAGCTCACCCGAGTCTGTCCGGCCTTGCCCCACCTATGTAAATGCTACTCTGCTCATTTGCAAACAGTCCTGCAAACAATGCAGACAATACTGCTGGTCCTTCTGCTGCTGCTACCGCCATCTGAGTCTCTGAGCCTGAAGTTATCTTGAGCAGCAGTTTATTATATTAGCCACTCTGCCCTGCGCTGATCATCAGAACCTACGTGTCAAATATAAAAGCTTGAATAGAATAACAGTTTAGCGGAACAGTAATTAGATATCCATCCAAATCATTGGGGTTCATTATGTTAGCCTTGTGAACGTCTTGATCTGGTGTAAACGTGTTCACAACACATCACCCAGTAATTTTTGGGCCACTTCAATCTTGACCGATGTGTTTAACGGACCAATAATAGCAAACATGTGATCTGATCTGTCATCCTACATTTTCATTTCTTTGAAATTGTATTCCTTTTAATCTCCTCTCTCGCATTCCTCCAGCAGCCTCTCTCGTGCATTTCCCCACTCCTCTCCAGCTCCCTTCCAAAGCGGAGTTCGTGTTCAGGATGTAGCCGAACAGAGTGTTCCCCTCGTGTTTGTCTTCTTAGTTTGGTATTCGACCTCAGAATTAAAGCTACGCTGAACCCAAAGATTTGTTTTCTCTCTTGTTTTTATTTCCCCTTTTCATCTGTTTCTCACATTATTGCTGCACCCGCTTCACCCTTTACTCTGTGGATGTAGTTATTACAATAGCTGGAAAACATTCATCTGCAGGATGACCGCATTGAGTTTAAGCCCATAAACTCCGTAGTGACTCATGAAGAACTCTGCTGGAAATTGTCCGACGAACAAGGTAGGAAGCTGAGGGGGAAATGAGAGGCTCTTGTCGATACTTAGCGTGACCTTGTGGTTGAAGGTCGTGAAATAACCAAAGAGCCTTGCATACAATTAGCAGAATGGCACAACAGTTTGTAATTTACCAGCTACTGTATTTATCTATGTGAATGACTGAACATGTAGGTCCGATCTAAATCACTTGAAATCTATAAGCTAATTAACTGTGAGCTGCAGATTCTAAACTCTTGGTTCTGGTACAGAGAATGCAGAACAGGCTTGTCTCAGGCTTGTACATGGGATGCAAATGTTGATGCATGTCAGCTTTGGTCTGATGGGTACACTTATTATTTGACATGTCTGCAAAAATAGCTGCACTGCTGGGATAGCACGGAATACATTAATCCCCTGATCTCGCTCTGCGCTAGGCCACGGCCACATCTCGTCCACGCCAGGCTGTCCAGATGGCGGGTAGGGATATCCGTCCCATCTGCCAACCCAGAGAAGTACAGCGGCCAAGCAGATTAGTGCTTCGCTGACACACTGATCTACTAGCATACCTCCACAGAGTATGGACTGAGTGAGTAAGAAAGAAAAGACACAGAGCCAAACAGAGAGGACTTGCAGTGACCGACAGAAACATTGTTTCCATGGGTGTACATGTAATGGAGTATGGACGGCGCTAGCTTTGATAATCACACGTAGAAGAAGAAATGTTCATCCGTGCTTAATAAAAACATGCAGTGTATGGTTGTCTGGCCGGTGATCCCACAGTGTAAATTTTTAAAGCTGGGGGTGGCTGATCAGGAAGAGAAGAGAAGGCAGTCTGTGTCTGTGTGTTATAGAGTGGGGCTAAGAGGATTAGCTAAACGCCTCTGCCTAGCCTGGATACCCAGAGCTGTGGAAATCCCACTCCAATCACAACCCCCACCCAGGTCAACTAACCCCCAACTACAGCCAACTCACTTTCTGCAAAACATGGAGACTGTGTCATACTTTCATGGACCATTACCCATGTCTCTTTGATGTCTATCAAACTCAACTACGTTCAAAAACTGGAAAAAAAACAACTTTTGTTTAAAGAACACATCATACATCCAAGCAACAACTAAATAAGTCACACAGTCTCCAATTTTCTCAACTCGAGTCTGATCCTTTTAAATGTCCTCACATAACATTTTAATATGAACGACAAAAAAGGTCCAGACGGCACACCAAAATCCATTAGACTGGCCAATCCAACAATAAAAGAATCCAAAGAGCTACACGGCCTTAGGTTAAGTTGCACAAAAGCTTGGTGTTGAAACGTATATCCTTAAAAAACCCAAATTCTCCACATATACCACCTAATATAGACTTTGTGGCTTGCAGACCTTTATTGAACTCAGATGCAAGCTATGAGTTCACTGAGACAGACGTGCCTTCAGACATAGATCCATCAGCACAGCTTAGAGAAACAGTGCTGTTAGACACAGTGCCAGAACGCCTGGAGGCCAACTCCTCCAGCTGCTTCATAGAAAACAGATGCTAATACCATGACAGCTACCATAAACTCTAAAAATGGACAACGCAAGCAAGAAGTCTGAACATGGACACACACCGAAGTAGTGTGGCAGACACCGATTCAAACAGAGAGCTGAGTAAGGTTAGTTGAGCAAAGTCATAATACAATTATGATTAAAAAGATACCCTTTGAGAAAAGTGCAGAAGAACAGTTAAGAATTCATAAAAGTCGTTTCAGTCACTGTCCTCTCTCTCTGGGACTATCAGGAAGCTGTCAGTGAGGAGAAATGCTGGTTTTCTTGGCAGGGAAGTGTTTACAGTCTGAAGAGAGAGTGTGGAAGTAAGAGGGGCGAATGGGTGAGTGTGTCAAAGTTAGATTAAAGGAGGTAAAAGAGGAACGCGATGAAACCTCCAGCTGTGCCAGCAGCTGCAGCTCGTCCCCAAACACAAGCGTAGCTCAGAGTGACAGCGATTGGGGCCAGCAGTTCATAGCCAAGGGCCTGCCCCCTATAGCGCAAATCAGCCCTATAAGGCTGTGCAGACGCCGAGACAAACATCATCACTGCAGGCAGGCACACACACACACACACACGTGAAGGATACAGACAGAAAAAGAAGAGAGAGAAACAGAAATAAAGGCTTACTATATACTGACCATCTAACCTCTGAATTCTTTTTATCTTTATGGTCCTAAATAAGTTTGAGTTAGCAAGAGTACAACCATGTGGAAAACAGAACATCTGGATGCCAGGATAGCTTAAATAAATTGACATTGCAGCTGCTAGAGAGGCAAAGTTGCCTAAATAGGTTTAAAGGTTACCCCTGTGCACTGAGAGCTAGCGCCAGTAAATATCGACATTACTCCTACCTAATTAATTACTGGGTTTGGTTTGGAGCACGCAAAGACTAACACAGCTCACACAGGAGAGACAGAAGTGAGATGGCATGCTTGCTAAGAGCACATAAAAGCTGCACAAGATGTTTTAGTTTTCTTTTTTTTAAGCAATGACTGCTATTTGTAAAACCAGTTGTCCCACAGCAGAGCTTCGAGCTAAATGCTAACACTACCACAGAACATGCTTGCAATGACAAAAAAGCATTGCTGCTACAGCAGGTTTGATAATTATGTCCACTATGTGCAAAATGTGTTACTGGCTATCACTTAGTAAGTAACTGTATTAGCTACAGGCCTGATGGGAATTGCAGGTTTAGCCATGTAGCGCTGAACCACTTGGTTAAATGCCCACAGATCTGTCACAGATATTTCATTATGGAAAAGAATCAAAAGATTATTGAAAAGTAAAGAAACAGTGACCATTGTTGTTACTCCCTTTATTATATTGACGACAGCATGTAAGGGAAAATAGCAGTGTTTTATAGGTCATGATAATTTGTCAAATGGAAGAATAATCCCGTCAATCAATCAACACTGAGCACCGATGAAAATGATAAAAGCAGAATAATACTAATATAAGACTTTAGATTTTAGTAAGAAAAAAAATGATCTCATATGTTTCTGTCTAAGTACACTGATTCCCCTTTAATTGCTAGTCTCTCATCACCCATGCAGTCTGTGTCCTGAGAAGGATGGCACTAATCCTAAACTTAATGTGCCTGGGAGAAAAGCAGAAGTGGGCGTATGAGTGACACACTTACAGATTTTATACAGCTATCTGCAAACTCTCGTTGCCCTTCTCTCTCTTCTCATCTCTCTCCGGAATATCAATCATTTTGCTATTTTCCCTTTTTACAGCAATTTTCCTTTGAAGTCTTGCCCTTTATTCCTACCATGGCCTACCCCCCATTATTTTAGCAGGCTGCCAGCTGCTCGAAGCCAGCAGGCTGACCCCAGTCTACCTTGCATCATCTTACAGAGCTCATGTGCACTCACACCAGGAATCATTTAAAGTAGCCTTTAGTATTGTAATAGCGATAAACTGTTGCTGTAAAGTGCAAGGAAGTAAAACTGGCAATAATAAGTGAACACTGAGGCTGCTCTGTTATTTTTCCCAGAAGTAAGTGGTCAATAAGGGGCGGTGCCAGTGCAAATAGTTTGAAAAACATCTTGGGATGTGGCCTGTAAGGTCAGGTGACCAGCTACCAGCTGTCACTCTTTGAATACAGTGCATCAGTGTGTGCTTATGTGTGTGTGCGTGTATGTTTCTGCGTCTATGTGATTGAGTGTGTCGAGAGCCTCGTCGGGGTTTGCAGGGTTTTTCTGACCTACATACTGCTCTCGACGATCAACTCCGAAGAAATCTGTGTTAATCAGCGGCCTCTCCAGCCAGCCAGTCTGCTGCCACTAGCGCAGTGACAAAGCAGATCAGCAGACCTCATTAAGACCAAAGAAACAATAAGCTTAGATTTTCATTTCTCTGAGCCTCCACCACCCGACCTCGCTCACAGCTGGCCCCACTCGCGTCATCTTAGTGAACAGAATGGTGCCGTGAGAGACAATACACTTACTTAAGGATGTGAAAAGTCTATTTATTTTCTTTATGTGACCTTTACGACTTAGAAAGGGAAAAACATACTAACTGCTTGTCTACCAACACTCTTAGCTTCTACTTTTTAACAACTCCCTACTAAAACAACAAACGTATTTGTTCAATAAAGCTGATCATTATCATGACACTATTTTTCCACCAGTTCATACAGAGGCTCGACTCCACACCATGTGAGGCTAAATTTCCCTTACCTCTAGAATTGGTCGCCATGTCCGCCACCTTCTGAAAGGCATCTAAAAAGGCCACTGCTGCCAGAATTGTGGTCCTGTAAGTACATTGGTTCATTGCACTCTCACTGCACAGAGTCTGTAAACACTGCACAAGAATTTTCCTCACTGAGGTTTACTGTTCACAGGAACTGCTTCTCACCTGAGTTGAGAGTGTAGCTTTGTGGCCTTGGCACTGAAGTCTTCCCACACAGGGTAAGAGCTCTGATAAGAGAAAGGAAAAGTGTTAAACCAAATAAATATCTCACCAAGGACATTCAGGTCCGCGTGCTTCAACAAAAACAGCAGGCACAAAAATTTCAGTGTTAGATTTAGTCACACAAAATGCATTTTCTCATTAATTTTGGTGGAAAATACCAGGTTGAAATCCAAATAAGGAAAATAAATGTATATATCCTACCCCCAAAAAACATTTGTTTTATTCTGGGAAAAATCAGTCAATCACATAACGCCTGACAGACCCGGTTTTATTTTTACAAACTAGTAATTATTTTACACTGATTAGCAGATCACTCTCGACTTGTTCAAAGCTGTTTTTCTTTTTTTCCCTTATCTTTTTTCTTATTCCATTATCCCCTTTGGTGTGTGTATATCAGTTCATTCATATATATATATATATATTAGGGGTGCAACGATATTCGTATCGATATTGAACCGTTCGATACAGTGCTTTCGGTTCGGTACGCATATGTATCGAACAATACAACATTTGTAATTTATTTTATCAATTTTCCTTCTGACGATGCTGTCTGTGTTGAGCGCTCAGTGAATCTGTGTTCGACTACTCCGCCTAGGCTGCACTGCACATATATATATACATACATATATATATATATATATACACATATTGCTAATAATAATTAGTAAAGTAAAAAGAAAAACAGAAAAAAAGAAGAAGAAGAAAGCTATGGAGAGGCTGGCTTCTTACCCTAGGATTAGAAAAAGGGTGTTGTATAAGTCCATGCTCTGACTTGTCTTTAAAAAGGCCAGTGTGATTTTTGTTGTGCACACTTGCAGTGGATTATATTTACAGTGTATAATACTAGGGCAGATTGTGAAATCACAGTGATGTATAACCCTAGAAAACCAATGGGGTCAGAGCCGACCCCATTGGTTTTCTAGGGAAACCATGGGGTCAAATTTTACCCCATGGGTTCTCCAGGGTTAAAATTGGCATACAACATTTTTTTTATGCTTCGTCTTTATTATTATCGATTCCCTTGTTTCATGATAAAACAAAAACTTGAACTTGCAGCTCTGTGTCTCAGTGTATTTGAATATTTAACTTGTTTCAAACTTGTTTGAAACAACGGGTAAACATTGGCCACCTACAGTGATAAATCTCTTTTGCAAAGAGGTAGATAATTTGTCCCAGGTGACAAAAGAACTACATACTTTTCGATTTGTATATAGATATTTGCATGTCTGGTGTGCAGGCACGTGCTGTGTACAAGGCCTAATATCATTACTATTTATGCACGCAAGCCAGGTAGTAAGACTTTCTTTTGAAAAACCTGGATTAGATTTAGCCCAGGATCGTCACATGCTGCCGTGAGCTATAAGAGCCGACCATTAGAGTGGGACCTTGAGCCCTGGAGTAAGAAGAGGAAGGGCACAACCTCTATGTGACTCTTTGATGGAGAGGAGCTAAAAGGGGTTACACATCTTGATTATATATAGCTAGCATGCAATCACAAAAGAGTCTTGTGCTGCATCACTTATAACCTCCATTCTGGCAATGACATGATTTAACTCCCAGGTTACCTTAGATAAAGTCTTTGCCTTGGAAAGTGATTTAGGAGCCATTCCCTCTTTTTAAAAAAATTGTTTTTCATGAACCTCCCGGCTTGGCTGTTCCCACTTGACTTCAACAGGTGTCTAATTAGCCTGTGGGCGCTGTGGCTCTGAGGGGCTGGAGGGATGTGCTGCCAAGACAGCTGAGGGTAGAGGGCAAAGAACTGGGTAAAGAGGGCTATGTGCAGTGCAGCTGGGAGGGGGGCACACTTTTTTTTTCTTTAAAGTTCATTTACACCCAACAACATCCAGGGATGAAAAGGATGGATAAAAGAGAGAAGCAAGCAGAGAAAGTCTCTTCCTCCCACAGCTCGTCATTCAGGTTAAAGCATTATCCTTGGACCTGGTAGGAAGTGTTGCTCAAGGACATTTGGTTACTTTTTCACACAAAGAGGCTTGAAATCACTTTCCCTATCACTCTCATCAGATCAAATCTAATTCCTGATGTAATTCTTGACTCCGGATCAAATCTTGCAGAACATTCTTTTCTCATTTCATCCTGTACCTACTGTTCTAACACCTCCCACTCTTTCATTTCTTTTCCTGTTGCCTCATCAGACAGTTACATAACCAACAGGTGCAGCTATTATCCACACATTTTCTCTATGCAGTACAATATAGCACACAGGAGGCTGTGGAAGTGCTACATCTATGTCACGCAGCTACATTCTAACAATATTCAGAATTAGGAAAGCAGTGCCATTGGATCGCTGGTTCGATTGGCTTGCATGGCACAACCAGCCGGCAGGAATGAGGTCAGATGTCTGTCTCGGACAGTGGACATTGATACTGTGCTGACTAAGGGATTCAGCCTCATTCATCTGTGCTGCTTATCAATACACAGACTGCCTCTTTCTGTGAGCCCCTGTCGCTCTCTGGCCCCGGCATGATTGCAACACAAAAAGGAAATTTATGAAACCAAACCAGCACTGCCAATAGAGCTGATTTCACTGGAACCTGACTAATGAGAGGTCTATAAATAGTCTGTCCTAAGGCGCCATGATCCTGCGCGCTAGTAATCAATAAGAAATCTGCTGGACTGAAAGAAGTGCTTGACGCTTGACTTATTCGCTGTTGTAACCACTTTGCTGCATCATGGGTTTCCCGGACAATGAGAAGACTGGGTGCTGCCTCCAGGCCCAATGAATGCGTTCACACTTTCCATCTGTTGTCATGAACAGCAGACCACCCTGGTTCAACTTCCTTCACTTGACCCCTCCCCCAACATACACAAATACACACGCTGACATGTAATCAATACACACACAATAACATACGTGTGATTCTGGCTTAAGAAATTGTTTTTAACTAAAAGACAGACAGCACTGGCTTCGTACAAATACAGCGCAAGGTCACACAGTTCAATTGTTAAAAGATTAAATGTGCATTTAATACCAAGTTGAAAAAATGTAGATATTTCAGTCCAAATAACAGGAAGCACAATGATAGCATTTCAAGTCTATTTCTGTTCAGAAGCTGAGGTTATGGAGCTCTCATTTTCTTCCAGAGCATCCTCTTACAGCTGACACTTAATTCAGAAATCACTTGAGGCTGGGATAGAGAAGGAACAGTTGTTTAGGGTTAAATGGCACCCATCATATGTGTAGTATGACTTTTATTAACTGTGTAGTATAACTTCTTCTTTAGTCCTGATAGTTTTACTGTAACACACAAAAAGAGGAATGAGAGCTGGAATATTTTTTTAAACTTTGATTATGATCTAACCCGTGGACCACACACCCGCAAATAGTGGTTTTGTGTTAAAAGACAAATGTTGTTCTGCAAATGTTTCCATGCAAGTACTCTGGCACACTTGCTAAAGTGTGAGCACTGTTTGACCTGCAGTACATTATAACGACAACACAAAGGGAAACACGCTTCATCTCCCAGTTTGTCCTACAGCGGTGTTTCAAGTGGGGGAGGACCCGGTGAAAGAAACAAAGGCAGTAAAAAAAATGCATCTGATCAGCCACTGTGCAATCACAAAGGTCACATAATTCCCTATCTACTTTAAATTATGTGTGATACCTTCATGTCGTTCACAATGGCCTGGAATAATCCACCCAGCGCTCCACACTCCTTTTCCACCGACTCCATGGTGTCAAAAACAAACAAAAAAAGCTCGCGGAAAGACAAGTATCAGACAAAATATTCCACTGTTGCTGCTTCAAACATCGGACGTGTAGACCTTTGTTTTCTTCATCCGTCCTTCGAGGTGCTGCCCTACAACAACGTAGCCTGCAGCGAGGAGGATGCGAGGACGCACAGCCCACAGCCAGCAGCGGAGCGCACAGACAAAAAGAAATGTGCTGCTCGGTGTCACCGGGTACTCCTGCTCGCTCTGCCGCCGGTACTCGCCTTTCGGTGGCACAGGAGGGATGGAGCAGGGGCGCTCTCTTCTGCCAGGTTGGACTACAGCTATGCAACGTGGAGGGCACATGCACGGTGGCTTCTCATGATCACCGTTTAAACACAATCAACGGAGAGAGCACTACTCTGGGGAAGAGGGCAAGAGGAGGTGGAGGACGAGCAGGAGGAGGGGGTACGACCGGATGAGTCGCAACAGACGCGGGGACGCGCTCCGTTGTTAATAGCGGAGCAGATGTCTTGGAGCTGAAGGCTCCCGTAATAAGATCCATGGGAATGGAAAGGGGGCTGGTCAAGTGCGTTTTTTCTGTCTTGATAGGAGGAGGGGACAAGAAGGAACACCCATTCCTCCTTCCACCCCCCACGCAAACAAAAGTGAAGCCCTGCCTTCTCAGCGAACAATTGCCAAACACGCAAAGTAGGATTTCCTCGGATTTAAATGTGTATTCACACACGTGTCTGTTCATGATCGTTGAGCCACTCGTAGCCGTTTCAGGAAACAGTAACATGTGGGCCATTATCGCCTCATTAAGCATTAGCATTTAGAATCAACATAACAAATGCTAATTCAAGCCACAGTTTTGACTTTACATGTTTTCTTTGCGGGTCCATGAGAAGACTGCTGGTTGGAACACATCAACTTTTGCTTACCAGAGCAACTCAATGCTATTATAGTTGACTAAAACTAGAGGAAAGGTGTGAAAACACGTTTTAGACTGAACTGTAATAAAAACAAAATATAGACTTTAGCTCAAAAAAGTTGCAAAGATATGACAGTTGCCCGTCCACGACGCAAAGCTCTTGTTCCAGCACATCCCAAAGGTGCTTTATTGGTTTGAGATCTGGTGACTGTGGATGCCATTTCAGCACAGTGAACTCACTGTCATATTCCAGAAACCAGTTTGATCTCATCTTTGTGACGTGGCATGCTATCCTGTTGGAAGAAGCCATCAGAAGATTTGTACACTGTGGTTATAAAGGGATGGGCAGGATCAGCAGCAATGCGCAGGTAGGTTACTAAAGGGCCAAGACTGTGCCAAGAGAATATTACAGCATTACACTATTACATGACCACCAGGCTGAACCGATCCTGTCTACTGATACAAAGTAGAATGGACACCATACCATACCAGCTTTATTTGTAAAGTACTTTAAAACAACAATAATGGACTAAAGTGTTGCACAGATAAAAGACAAAATAAATACGGTGCATATGATGCATAATGAGGCACAGAATAAACATACAATACAAATGAAATAAATAAAAGACATAAAACAAGAGAAGAACATTAGCCATAAATGGGTTTTTAGTAAGATTTAGAAAAAGATTGAGAAGGTCCATGATTTCATGTTGTGTACAGCAAATTCTCTTTTGATCAGAAAACATTTCACTTCATTGTTCTTAGCTGACACGGATGGTAAGGTGTGGTCGAATGCTGCTGTAGCCCATCTGCTTCAAGGTTGTGCAATTAAAGATGCTTTCTGCATACCTTTGTTGAGTTACTGTTTCCTTCCTAGCTGGAAGCAGCCTGGCCATTCTCCTTTGACCTCTGACATCAGCAAGGCATTTTAACCCAGATAACTGCAGCTCACTACATATTTTCTCTTTTGGGACGATTCTCTGTAACCCCCAGAGATGGTTATTTGGAAAAATCCAAGTAGAACATCATTTTCTGATGTACTCGGATCAGCCTGTCTTGCACCAACAACTATGACCCATCACATCACCTTTCCTCTCCATTCTCATGCTCAGTCTGAACTTCAGCTGATCATCATGTCTAAATGCCAAAATGCATTGATTTGCTGATGGGCTGAGTGGATCAGATGCTCTAAGGTACTACTGATTTTGTACACTAGGCAGGATTTTCTTGCAGGTTTAAATAAGCAAGCTTATACTTTGTATTAAGCTAAGTTGACCAAGATATAGGACTCAAAATTCACAACAAGGACATGGTCATTTTCTTCTTTGTTAAAATGGATTAAAATCCAACAAGAAATTACAAATATTGAGACAATACCTCTATATTTAACTGAGCTCCTGAGACCTTTACAAACCAACGTTGGGGCATTTGTTTGATACTCAGGAGATAACTTGTTTTTTCAACATCATTACCAGCTTGTAGACACAAAATAGAAAATGTTATGAATGTTCAGGGACTAGTTATTATTTGGTTAGGCAGATATTTGGCTACATACAACCTGACAGTCAGAGACAAAAGAAGGTATTAACATGGCATGCAATCTTGGGAACAGCTAAGTTCACTAAGTGATGTAATAGTTTGTAGAACCACCTTCAACAGCAATGACTTGAAGTAATTGTTTTCTGTAAAACTCTATGACCATGTTAGTCTCACAAATCATTGTGGAGGAATTCTGACCCTTTACGCTGCTGATTCAGTTTGTTGACGTTTGCATTAGCAGTCCATTACATAACAGCACTCTTAGGGTTCAGTCACATCATTTCAGGTGTACTGAGGTCTGGACTTTGAATGTGCCATTGTCACATCTTGATTCTTCTCTTTTTCAGTCATTCTGTTGTAAATTTGATGGCGTGCTTGAGATCACTGTCCAGTTGGATAATTTGGGCCATGCTTTAGCTGTCGGATTGATGGCCTCGTTGTTGACTCACTGACTGCAAGATGCCCAGGTCCTGTGGTTGTAAAACACACCCAAATCATCATACATCCACGACTTGATATTTGGTATTAAGTATTTGTGCTGATATGTTATATTTGTTTTGCCAAACATGGTGCTGTGCATTATGGCCAACAATCTCCACTTTGGCAGTGTCTGTTCAAAGAACATTCTTCCAGAAGTCTTGTGGTTTTTCAAATGCAGCTTTGCAAACCTAAGCCGTGCTGCTATGTTCTTTGTAGAAAGAAAAGGCTTTGTCTTTTCATTCCAGAACCCATTCTTGTTCAATGTTTTTTAAATTTTGCTGTCATGAACTTTAACATTTAACATGCTAGCTGAGGCCTGTACAGCTCTTGGTTATTTTGACTTTTCTCTGAGCATTGCATGGTCTGATCTTTGGACGAGTTTGCTCTGACATTCACTCCTCTGAATGCTCCAGACTGACAAATGGTCAAAACTTTTGCTCTTATTGAGGTGGTCACAGTGCTGATCAGCTTCTCAAGTACACTTGATCAGCAGCATGTGGCTGCTATTTAGCTTCTTTTTATTACTATGGAAACATTAAGGGTGTACTTATTTTTCCACAGTACTGCATAGAGTTGTGTGAAAACTTTGTTTTTCACATGGCTGTATGTTTGCCACATTATCACTGGTCTTCTATGAAGTAACAATGAGGGACTGGGGTCACCCCACATGATTCCTGCTAAACATCCTGTCAATCTATAACGCAGCACATGTGCCACGCACACAACTTCCTCTCTCGTTTGTCTATTGTTGTTATTCATTTTTAAACAGAGGAGATCCACTCCACCTTACTGTAAAACACGGCCACGTCAAGCCCCAAAACTGCAGCCCATGTCAGCAGACAGTCTGACCCTGGAGAGGAAAATTTAGACTTTGCCAATATAATGTGAGCAGCTTATTTTGATCAGTTGTGCCTCTTTTTTTAACCACTGCCACTCCCTTGAGGTCATGTCAGTAAAGTTTGGTTACAAAGCAATTACATGATCAGTGTTGTGTCTTGTATTAATATCCTCAATACTTGTTATACAGTAGGAAAACATGTGGGTATTTATAGAGCAACCAGATACTCCGCATTATGTCATAAGAGCAGAGAGCCAAGTCATAAACATGAATGTAGGAACAGAAAGAAACCAAGGGTAACAAAAAGAAAACAAAGTCATACTGTCTTTTTACTAACTTGCGGTGACTAGATTTAAAAACTATGTCTGGTGTGGTATCTCCTGCCCACGTGGACAGACATGAGGCAGAGAGACTGGGGCTGTAGCCCAGTCCCAGGGCTCTCACCACAGCACTCGCTGGCATCTCCCAGTAAACAGCCATAAAACAGAAAATATCCTCAACACAGATGCTGACATTCCTCACCACTACCATCAGTCCCCCATTTGGAAAAAAGGAGGGTTGTTTTGTTCTCTGCCATACCACCGGTGCATGTGTTTTGGAGAGAGTTTCCTTTATTCAGCATGGACGGGCTTTAGTAAGGAAAAAATGTGAAGTTTTAGCTCTTCCAGTAAGGACGTACAACTGAAAGCAATCATCAGCTCTAAGCGCATCAAGCTGGGCAGATTGAGAAGATTTTGATGGTTAATATAACAAAGTCTAAGGGATTTGACTTCTGTGGTTACATTTTTATCCACTACTGTCAATAACACCCGTTTATTTTTCAACCTTCACATTCATACGAGAGACAAACAATTTGCCTTGTTTATATCAGAGGAAACACAGTATAGAAGCCATCTGGCATTAAAACAAGTACAATATGCCGTGATACTGGGTTTTATATTATGAAATCCACTTATATAAGCTTAAGAAGTAAGAACTTTAAAGCAGCCAACTCTGACTGTTTTTATTTTCTGCCTCTGGATATTTCACATTCCATCAAACACTCACCCTGTCACAGAAGCAGCTCCCTTAAAATCACAGGTCATGTGATATACTGTGACCTCTCACATCTGAGCTTTTATCCAAATTGTTGTCTTGACCCCTAAAGAAGTGATTGTTAAGGTCACTTCTGACTCCTCGTGCACACTTGGCCATAAAATCTATCTGGTTTTACTATCCAAAGTTGACTTCTGTTAAACTTACATAGACGTAGCCCTTATTTTGAATCTTGTAGCATCCTCACCTTCAGGGCATCATAAGCATATAAATACACACACATACAAACGTGAACAAGGATTCTGGTTTTCCTAAGGATATGATAAACTTTATTGATTCCACAAACTGAGCATATGGATCGACAAAAGAGTGGCACACGTTCTGGGAATTCCTGTGGGCCTTTTGATTCCTTTTTTTTCCCACCGTGAAAACTTGTCACCATAGGAATCCATTTGAACAGAATGACTTCAAGCTGCAGCGAGGAAACTACAAACTTTTAACAACTGCCTTTCAAGCCTGCAGGGGGGATGGCAAGAGTTTGATAGTGAAAAGAACAGTGGATTTTAGAGGCGTGCTTAAACTCAGTCTGTTATTTCTAATAAAAGTGAAACATATCGCACGAAAGTGAATGACAAGCACTAAATGAAACAATGTAGCAGATAAGAAAAAGTTTTGAATATAACTTTATTTTCACAATATGATTACAACGTAATACTGTCAGCTGTTGTGTTGCTGTGATTACTGTAAAGTGTAGCACATGTCCTCAGCTGTACAGCTTTGTCACAATTCCTGTGCACACACAGGTACAGGAATGCTGTTATTTTTAGAATTTTAATGTTTACAGACATAATGAATATGGGAATCTTAAGAGCAGCAGCTAAGGCTTATACACAAACTGGGAACCATATTACACATCCACAACAATCAAAGTCTAAAGAAGAAATTACTGAATTATGGCACTTCTAAGTGAATGATTTTACTTTCAACATCGACATTCCCCTTTACAATCTTTACACTTGCTAAAGTAAATCATTGTACTATCCTTGTACTACTGCTGTGCTACCTCTGTTAATTTGAACACCCACATTTACATCATTTAACTGTATTCACAAAGAACAGTAGTTACAATTTACATTCCATTTCCTGTATTTTTTACAGCTGTTTGTTTCAGTGCCTGACTTTCACCTTTTAGAAACTATCATATTATTTATTGTATATAATTGAGAGAGTTGTTAAAGTGAGGCAGCTTAGTTAAGTGCATAGACAGTGTTCACAAAGAGCTTGTTGATAGAAAATCGAATCCAGGAGACAAGCAAAAGCTTCCTAACAGCACCCACTGCAGAAACACTTGTACCTTTAATTACATAAAATCACAACTCCTGTCAATAAGATAGAGATATGTTTACTTGTTACACATATTGCAAGTCTCAAAAGCAAGCTGTGGTCAACACATTGTCCTCTATTTAAAACTACAATGATTCCTCCTACTCAGTGGCTGACTCCCATCAGTCTTAAACGTGACACACCACAGCCCATACGTCAACACATCACATATGGAAACTGAGTTATCCTCGGAGAGAGAATGCAATCTGTTGCAGACGCTCTTAACATTGTGTATATTCCACAGAAGTCTTCAAACAAGCTGTGGATGGCTAACGAATGAGCTAATGTAAACTAAAGTGCCCTTTCCCTCAGGCCCTCTGTATCTCTTGCAGTCTTTTTCTTCATCTCCTCTTCCTTGACTTTCATCCAGAGTGGCCAATCTTTCTTTTCTAATTTCACATCTCTTTACTCTTCCCTTTGTTCCAATCCTTTCCTCTTCCCTATGTCCTTTTTCAACCCACCCACATCCTGGTGGGTTCTTTGAGTTGGAGTATCTCCCCAAAGTATTAACAGTGGTTCCATGTGAGCCTCTGGAATTTCCTTTATACTGTGTGCAGCAGGTCCTGCTCTCCTCCTGAAGGATCCCATGGACTTGTTTGCTTCTGTATACATCTTACAATGATTGGGGCAACATTAATGAAAAGAGAAAGACTGGAGAAGGTCTGAGAGGATGTGGGTGACATAGTTAGACAAAAAAACTCTCATGTCGGCCAATTGTGGGGCTCACCATTATCAGGGTTCAGTGAGCTTGACCTCCACTTATACACACTGGGATGTGGACACACACAGAAACACTGGGATATAAACACAAACGAAATAACACTGAAACTAGAAAGTTCTAAACACAAGTATTAATTTGCTAAAGCAAACAAACAGAAAACATATTAACTTGCAAAGTTTCGGAAATGATTACAGATAACTTCCTCTCCCTTTCAAATTGGGAAAAAATTATTGCATCCACTTCAATATGAGCAAGCTTACTAAAAAAAATCCACCTGTTTCTTGCCAGTAGTTGCAGGGATATGCACTAAATATATTCATACTGTCATACAGAATATTTGAATTTTCACATTGTTCTTGATGCGCTCAGCCATTTATAAGAAAATACATGCATAAGAAAATGTTTTATTGCTTCTCTCTTTATGCCAGTGAATAGCCACAGCCACACAGATCCAAAATGACACATGGAACCAAGAAAATAGCTGCATGGCGAACATCATGTACACAAATACCCTGCTATTTAAAAATAAAATTTCAGTGCTCTCAATGACAAGGACATTCAGCAAGCTGGCAGACTTTCACTTCAGCTCCTGGTAAAACGCCAATCAATTTATCGCTGCTGAGCCCTTGAATCTGTTTATTTTATCTCCAGCAAGGACATGACAACTCAGATTATCTGGAGAATAAACACTGTCACTGATGGTATTCTGTCACTGTGGTTCATTTCAATAAAACCTGATGAACTTGGATGGCTATAAAGAACTGATTTCATTCTTGTGATGACAGTACTGGCTCTTATTTATTAAATCTTTAGCTGTCTGAGTTTCTGCTCCGAGACAAATGATGCAAACTGTAGAATTCCTACGCTCAAAGGAAAAATTTTCACGCAGACAAACTAAAATGAACTCTAGGGATGCATGAACTACAAAGCACCCCAGCAAAGACAATGTTAATCCTCTCACCATGCTGAGATTCATGGTGATGTACCTCCCCCAGACGCATGAAGTAAACAGAGTTATAATTTATGACATTCCCCTTCAAGAAAGGAGAGTGACCTGGGTCAGATCAGTGTTTGGGCATTGCTGTCATTCCACACGTGCTCCCTCTTGAGGCACTGGCACTCTGATGCGAATGAGTGTGTGAGATGTGCATCCAACTGTGCATGCCAGTTGTATCCATCTGTACTGGTGTACACGTATGAACTCTATACACATGCGTCTTTGGAAATATGGTGCTGGAATCCAGCACGCTGAAAATAAGCTACAGGATTAACAAACAAGAGAGGTAATCTATGCATGTGCTGCTGTGTTGGAGAATACTCTCCCCTCTGCTTTCCTGTCTGCAGTGGGAACAGAACTCTGTGACTTCTCTGTGAACTATTCAGCATCACCCCAACCTCATGTGTGAGAACACAACATCCAGGGTTTGGTTTGGAGAAGCTCAGGCCCAGGAAGGAAGCTTGTCCTCTGGAGAGTCACCCTTTGGAGTCAAGGATCTGGAGTTCACTAGCCTGTTAAATTCAACACTATCCAGCAGAAGGTTGAGGAATGAGCAGAATCTAAAGGCAAAGATGAAATCTGCAAGAATGTTAAAACATTTGTTTCTTGAGCTCATCAATCATAGTCAGTACAAAGTTGTTAGTGTTAACTAAAGTACAATAAATCACTGTAATACTACCATGACAACTTATCATTAAAAATAAAATAACAAGTCTGTCCTCCGAGAACAAAAGGCTAAAAACAGTTTGCTCTCATGCTCACTGTGACGATGTTAACATGCTGATGTTTGCCAGATGGACTATTTTGTTTATCAGTGTTGAGCATAATAACATTTACTTATTGCCATTAAACATGGTGTATGTAGGCTGATGGAAATGCCAACAGTTTTCAAGTATTTGTCCAAAAATCAAAGGTTTGACCTGTTGGTAGAGCTAATGGGAAAAAAAGAAAAGAACTTACTCTTTTGTAAAGCTATTTCAGTCTAGACCTACACGGTGGGTCAACCCACGTCACAGTTTTTAGCACAGCCATGTTGTTGCTTGTTTACATGCTGCCCCCTAGTGTTAAATTGTATGTTTGTTAAGGACATGGATATGTTGCTTTTACAAGTATATACCGAACTCGTAACAACAGAAGTGGAGTCCAGCCTTATATTGATTATTTCTTCCATTTTGTTCATTATAAGTTGTTTTCATTGTTTGGCCTAAAAGTGAAGATACTAAGGTTAAACGTAACTTAAGGTTCTGTATATGATGAACCGTTTAAACAGAACATCTGCTCGGAAAACCACCGCAAAAAAAGACAAAAACTGCACAAGTTTCGCTGGAAACATAAAGGTGTGTTTTGCAACCTTTACAAAGTCTAAACAATCAGAAACCTTTGGTTTTGAAATTAAAACGTGAATGTTTGTGCATACCCTGCTGAGGGATTTCACATGAACCACAGTGCACATACACACCCACACGCACACACTTCAAGACAAGTTGCATATAATGCGAAAGTTGCAAGATAGCATATTAACATAAATTACAAGTGTTTGTTAATAATCGTACTTTTAAATACAATACAATTAACTCAACAGCATCCTATTAACAATGGGTTGTTTTTTTTCAAAACTTCTTATTGAATTTCAGTATTTCTATTTCTAAAATACTAAACTTCTTCATTAAAGGTGGGAATACTTAAATTGTACCAGGTGATAGATAGTCATGGACTCAGTAGAACTAATAGAAAAAAATATCTGTACCCCTGAAACTGAAATTGGAACAGTTCTGTGTTGTTTTTACTGTTTTGCTTCAGGTTCTGTGATTCAAGCACAAATCAAAAATAAATGAACAAATGCAACATTAAAATGCCAAGTATCTGCTTTAAGCCACGATGCGTTTGTGAATGGCTTTGCATCAGTAGTGAACGTGATTTTTGGGAGATAGACGTGAATCCTTCCACAGCCAAAGCTCTGGTTGGAGAGACACACAAAATAGATGGACAAGCAAATGGTCACATGTGACCTTTTAGATTAAGGTAAAGTTTTCTGTCAGTACAAGGAATAAAATGATAAAAGAGATACTAAAGGTGGTTGATTTGCCAAAGTCAAGGGTGAATCACAGGTGAATAAATCTTTGAGATGACAGGAAAATCATTTGCACTTCAAAGCTCCACTTCATGGCAATACTCTCAAGGAAGCATGTGGACATGTTTCCTTGTCAGTGTTCAAAGTTTTTCTCTAAGCTGTCCTTGATTTGATAATCCAGCTGAGCTCTATTCCTCTTACTGAATATTAGACTAAAGGCAGGAGGACCCATGACAATTAACAGCTTATAGGGCAGGGCTGTAGCCGAGGAGAGCACCACCGGGGATGACACAAGTGTCGACTGATGTTTATAGGTTAATGGCTTCATTAACTTCTCCACAGATGTTTAATATTCATGCATATCTGTCCAAAGACTTCTGAACCTATAAACTTTGGGTAATATGTACTCACACAGTCCTTTAACGTGTTACTATAAAGCCACTTGATTTGCAGCTGAGACTTTGTATTTTAATGAAACATTTATTATTTTAGAACAAATAAAGTGTCTATTTAACTGTCGTGAAAAATCCCACAGCAGCTTGCACTTATGAGAACAGGGCCAGTTTACATTCATTAAGTTGAGTTTTCATAGTTGAGATTGTCATTAAAAAAAACGTGTTTGTTTGTTCTGGTTCCAGGTTGCAGTGTCAGCTCTGTGCATGTTACAGTGAGGTTTCCTTGGAGGGGTCCTTGGCTTCCAGCACAACAGGCTTGAAAGACAAGATCTCTGTGAAGGTGTGACCTAAAGAAAGCAGCACAGCAGGATATTAAACAAAAGCACGTAGCTCACACTTTCCACCTCCTTTTGCCTCTGTCCATCTGAAATTGCAACCTCAATACGCCCCTTCATTCTTACGTTTCCACTGGTCCAAAGTCAGCTCTGCATTGTCTAGTGAGTGATCATATGGCTGTGCTTCCGTCTCCTCGTCTGGGTCTCTAAACTCAGTGAAGTAAGGCAGCGTGAGAGCTTCTGCAGCAGTTACCCGTTTTTCTGGATCTAGCAATAACATTCGCTCCAGCACTGACACGGCTGAGTGAGAATGATGACAACAGAAAATCCATTTGGAGTTTGTTTACCAAAATGAAAACACATCAAATTAAAGGCCTGAGTATGTAATACCTTGTGGATTACTTGTGGAAAACACCTTCTGAAAGTCTTTCTTTTCCACTTTTCCAAGGCTTTTGAGGTAGGATTTTGCCTAAGAAGAGACAGAGAGGACAACGAATAGGCATAAAATATGATAAATCCATATTAGGTATGTGTTTATTAACTTAATACTGTACCACTAAAGTCCAACAAAGCACTCAAATCTGCCTCCAGTTCCTAAAATGTCATTGTTTCAAGCACAACTAAGCACCACAACAATCTTTAGGACCACAAAGTTACACATTTTTGGAACTCACATCCTCAGAGTCTAGTTTTGATATAAATTCCTGTGATGGTGTTCCTATGAGCTTCATGATCTCAGTCAGCTGATCTAGGTCTGAAGAAGAGGTGTTAAGGCTCAAATAAGAATAAAAAGGTACAATAAAAAAGATATTAGGTTAGACAAAAGCAACATGTTTGTTTTATAACTTGTGAGTCAACAAGGTGAAAGGATACGGTCACTGCCTTTAAAAAGAGGTTTTCCTTGCAGCATCTCTGCCATGATGCAGCCCACTGACCAAATGTCCACTGAGAAAGAAGAAATAAAAAGCAGAGTTGAGAAAACACCAAACATTTAGTAATCCATTCTAAAACAAAGTGTTACAACAGCCCCACCTAGTGGATAATAACTAAGACAACACCGGGCTTAACAGTACTGACATCTTCTTTTTGTACAATAACTTTAGCATATTTTAATTCATTCTTCTCAATTTAATTTAATTTTATTTATTGTGTGAATTCACAACAACAGTCACCTCAAGACACTTTAAATTTTAAGATAAAGATGCTACAACATTAGAGGGAAAACCACCACAATCAGACGATCCCCTGAGAGATAGCACTTAGCAACAGTGGGACAGACATCTGCTGTGCCGTTTAGGATGAGGGGAAAATCGTCCAAGTTACAGGCCCCTCAAAGACATAGATTAATATCAGACACTGTTTAAGTGCCTTATTTTCCAGCATTTTTATTCCCTAATAACTTAAGTAGTAAATAAAAATAAATTCTTCAGGACTGGACACATTTAAACTCTGTGACAAAACAGCAAAAACATTCCAAACTAAAAAAAAAAAACCTACAAATTAAAGCCAAAATGTTTCTTTTGTTCACTAAGATTTATTCTATAACCAGCTGAGAATCAATTATCACAGGATATATCACATTTTTGCAAATTGTAATGTGTAGATGCTAACTTGGATGTTTAGTCTATTTTCTGATAATTAACCACAGAAAACTTAAATAGGTCTACTTTCTGTAAACATTCATGGCTTATGTCGTAATATGAAAGTACTTGTACTCTTTTTGGATCCTTCTGTGTTTGTTTGAGAACCCCAACATCTATTTCTCAAATATATCACTATATCCACCTGCTGTCATAGACAGCAGTCACAAAGGGACCAGTGTTAACTGCTAATACTGCTCATGTTGTCACAGTTATATTGCCATTCTTGGCGACTGTCTCGACAACTTGAACATTTTCAGCTGGGCCTCATGAACTGGAGAATAGCTCTCATTTCTGCAGGACTGTCTTACTGGATCCTAAAACTTGCCCTTTTTTTTTTGCTATGAACATCATTGGGTCAAACACTGAAAGCGTCGCCGTAGGGTCAGGATGTGATTGCTGTTGTAAACGTTAGTTATAAACCGGGTCTGGCTGCAAGTTTTTAATCATTGCTCCAAGTCTGTCACATAAACCTTTTCGACAGCAGGTCTTGTGACACGTGTCATTTGTGAAAGTAACAGATCACAAAGCTTGCTGAGATGTTGACTCTTTATATTATATTCCCATCTGGACTAAGCTTTACACTCTCATGATGATCAGACAGAAAAGTCCTTTTTTCACAAGATTGTGATGTATGGACACTGGGCATGTTGCTTATGACCAATCGCAGATAGTTGCACAGTTGCAAAACACACATTTTAGAATATTGCATACATGAATAGTGCTTATTTGGTCAGTTTAATTTCCCTAAAAAGTATATAAAATAAAAAATTGGTAAGTATGAAAAAAAGATTACATTAAAAAAATATTTTGAGACAGAAGATGAGCCTGGCATCAGAATGGAGGCATAAAGGAGACCTTAACTTGATTTGACCACCCTCCTATCCCATTTGGTCCCTGAAAATTACCCAAAATTGGCTTTGTGAAGTTTCATCTAACGAATTAGCAGAAAACAGATCAAACATTTAGGGTACAAAGACTCGGTGTTCTCTATGTCCTGCCAATTGAATTGTTGCACTTTTTCCTTTGAACATTTAATGGGACTATCTTCTGTCAGGGAGTTAAAAGAGCTCAAAAAGTACTGGAAAAATAAGAGAACATAAAAAGCCCCACATTTCAACACACCCCACGTACTCTGAAAAGAGGGGATTCATTGATTTTTAATGGAATGACCCAGCAGCAAAAATCCCACACTTTAAGGTTAATTTAAAATTAAAGCTAGACAAACACTTTGCCATGTTTTCCCTAAAGCTAATATTCTCCACCTACAAGCATCGGGCACTGTTCAAAGGAACATCTAGGAAATGGAGTTAAGCACACAGTGAGTAGAACAACCACTTTGTGCTGTTAATGATTTGGTGCTAATGGGGAGCGCTGAACTTGACACACAGATAGAAAGATCACAGTAAGAGTACTTTTTTTTTCACCCCTGAATGAGCTCTACATTACCCGTCTGAGTGTAGTGCATCCAGTTCAGGATCACCTCTGGGGCTCTGTACCAGCGAGTTACTACGTACCCCGTCATCTCACTGTCTGCCTGCCTGGCTAAGCCAAAGTCCAAGATCTGCAACAAACATTAAAGTAAAATTAAAGTCTTAGCAGGGACTTAATATAAAAACATACAAACGTCAATGAAATTCTGTCTCGTGCAGTTATCAGTGTTATTACAGAACTCCGTTTTGACAGTGCACGCAAATAAAACAAAAACTGAGACATGATTGTTTTTTTATCAGGGTGTGTTCGTGTGTACCTTGAGCTCGCAGTCTTGGTTGATAGCGAGATTTCCTGGTTTGAGGTCCTGCAAATGTTGACATGAAAAGACAAGCAACGCCGCACCATAGTAGGAAGAGAAACACCAACAACCATTTATCTTAATACTTTTCACATATTTCACATATATGTTTGATGAAAAATACATATTAAAGAGAGCCTACCCTGTGAATGATACCAGCAGAATGGATATACTGTAATAAAGGAATGCAGCGAGCTGAATATTTTAACATAGTAATAATGGATTGGCAGCTGATCAAAGCAGAGCTCCTTACCTTGAGCCCTTTAAGCATCTGGTAAACCAAATATTGAATTTTTTCTTCTGAGAGCTTCTGCATCTTCATCAGCTTCCCCAGATCTGTTCCCATGAAGGGCATCACCAGATAACTTGGAAAATAACAAAAAATCATATTTAAAACTTTACAAATGTCCTTGAGGATTTGCAGAGAACACAGTTTTAATATCTCCATGCTTCTGTCAGAGTGGCAGAAAAGGTACTTACAAATCACGAAATCTGTCCAGAGAGAGGTCAGCTGTAAACACATCTAACAGGCCAATCACCTGCATCAGGAGGAAATGACATCAAATCAACGTTTCATATGAGGCATGTGTCTATAAAGACATTAGTTTGCTCATTTTAACAAGTTTGGACTTTTTTATGCTCACATTTTCATGTTTCATGTGTTTGAGGAGCCTCAGCTCCCTGTAGGCCCGTTTTGCAAAGATGTCAGACTGGAACGGTCTGTAGAGCTTCTTGATTGCCACCTTTGCTCCTGTTCTTGAGTCTCCTGCAGAGCTGAAGGAGATATGAACACAATATTGTGCAAACGTTTCGAGACAACTTGCATTTTTTAAATATTTTGCTAGGAAAATTAGAAACAGATGATTTATTGAAATGTACAAACATAAATGAAAATATGTGAATTTGTGAAATTCTAACAAACATAAAAGTCAATATTTTGTATGACAGCTTTTATTCTTCAACACAGCCTAAAGTTTCTTAGGCAAGCTTTCTTTTCATTTCTTTAAGCTTCAGGAATAGTTCTGCTTCTTCAAGGACATTCAAAGCTCTTCTTTGTTGGGTATACTTTTACTACATTAGCAGTGTTTTTAGAATCACTGACATGCTGAAAAATGAAGCCACTGGCAATCCGATGCTTTCCAGGTGCTTTTCCATGGTGGATCAAAATCATTTTTGCATTCATAATTCCATCAGTTTTGACATGAATAGAACCTCAAACCATGACCTAGTATCCACTGTGTTTTACAGTTGGCTGTAGACACTCACTGTTGTATTTGTCTTTTAACCTCCTTCTTATATATCGAGGATTTAAACCAAAACTTTAAACATTCTTATTCATCGCTCCGCAGGACCTGTTACCACTGATTTTCAGTGTAGTTTGACATACCTTGGCCTTTCTCCCTGTTTTCATTCCTCATGACTTCCTGACAGCCATCCTTTCACTGAGACCATTTCTGATGAGGCTTCAGCAAGTAGTAAATGGACTAACTGAAGTGCCAGATGCATCTCTCGAGTCTTGTGTCAGGGGTTTGCTGGATTTTTTCAAGTTTCTTAAGGGCATGACTTTCAGATACTGCTCATGTGTTATAGACAGTTTTTTAAGCTGGCCACTTATTCTTTTCCAGTTAAAGCACACACTGTTCACCAAACCAACATGGGCCAAGTTTCTACCTAATAGCTTTTTGGGAATTTCCTTGTTGGTGCAAAAATATTATTTCATTCTTGTTATATTTGGGATTTTATTTAGATTCAGCTAAATAGAAACAGAAATAGAAACAAATTATTTGTTGTTGTTTTTTTTTGATGGGCCACTAGTATCGAAGCACCTAAAGATAGTGTCTAAAACCAGTTCTTTGTTAAGTTGTTTGTTACACAACAGTGGTTAATCACTCAACATTGGTGCCTCCTTTTATGCTTGAATGATTCATAGGTCAACATTCCTCTGAAAATGGTCAGATTCAAGTTATAGACTTGCAATTAGTGAAAAAGAAGCCAATTAATTTTGATAGACTTTCGGAAAGCCTGGATAACTGATGCCAGAGAGCATTTAAAAATATTAAAGAAAGTCTGGTTTCTTGGAAGCAAAGATATCAAGATATCTGCACAGCACTATACATATGCGATGGCGAGAGACAAATTTTAAAAATAGCCCTTTATTATTTCCTGTATGAGGAAATCTAGGCAAGGAACATTCCTGGTTAGGCTGTGTAACTGAAAAGTTGTTTCCTTATCTTCGGTTGAGGAATTGTGTTTTTTAGTCCAAATCTGTGTTTACAGGCAAACACCTACTTGCTCTGACGTGGCTCGGCAGTGATCTCTGGCTGGAACGGAGTTGTTCATGTGTTATTAAGTTGTATTCAGTCGGTCAGTGTCCGCCCAAGACGTTAATCATTGATAACAAAGGGTCCGCATGCTGCGAGACGCACAAAGGTGCCTGAAAAGCCGCTTTTTACTATCGTGCTTTTATTAAACTTGGCTCAGCTTTGCCATTTCACACGCAAATGTGCTGCTCATAATTAAGCTCTGTTGCTGTCAGGGTGATTGTGTAGAACGCAAGTAGTGTTGCTGCAAGTGTCTCCATCATATCAGGAAGTGAAGCAGCATGTGTTCAGCGGACCGTAGATACTTTTTCTTTTGTTTGACTGTGGCACAGTGCAGCCGTCTGTAGGGCACCATCTGTTCCGTCGCTCTCTTTGTTTCACCGCTCCACATCAAGCAGCAGTGCTGTCGGCTAATAGTTTCTTCCAATTTCTTAAGGTTTCACTTACCATACCGTCCCGTACGCTCCGGTCCCCACCTGCTTCAGATCCCGGTACCGCTCCGGTACTTCCCATGATGTTTTGTTAATTTCCAGGCGGTGATAGCCCGGTCTGATTCGCGTATTCATCTTATCTATTATAAACTCGATAGGCAGTACAGCACAAGCCCCTTTTTAAACTTGTTTAGGCTCTTCCGGCGTTACGATCTCATTGTCCCAGATCCCACCTATGCGCTCACCCGCGATCATTGCGCAGCTGTACTCAGGGCGCACCCTGAGGTCGCTAAAAGCCACTCCCGAGTCCTGCTGTAGTAGGCCTACAATTAAAGGTGAAGAAGAGAAGGCAACGTGAGAGAAACGAGCACATAGCGCTTTAAGTGCGTAAAACCTGTTTAGCAACCTAAGGATATGATTTCATTTTATAAATACACAAACGAGTGACAAATTAAAGAAGAAACTACAACCTTGACTGAAAACTAAATAAAAAAATGTTCAGAGTAAACATCTTCATGATGAGGTATTTCTGTTCAAATAGGGGTAGACAATGCTTTAACTGACAGGACAGATGGAGTCACTCGTTGGTTTAACGAGTAAGAAATTGGCGTGAAACGTGCCTTGGCTTTCGCAATCCGGTTGTCTTTGTAACTTGCGTGTTTGCGACACCGTAGTCTACATTCAATTGTGCTATTTAGGAGGAGCCTACAAAGAGCAAATGTTTCAGGCGTGTTGGAACAGGAACGTTACTCAAGCCAGGAGGCACCAGCTGTGCTTTTAGAAATCCTTGAATGTGTCACCCAGGTAACAGAACAAGGAAACAAGCCTATCACAAAACCAAACTGGAAATGTTACATGGTCACGTGTTCTGTGTGACATTTACACAGGAGGAAATTTATTATTTGAGAGATTAAGAAACAGTGACAACATTAAAATGTTACGCAGACATGGACGTGGAGTTTCCTTCTGTAACTGAACTGCAGGTATGCCACGAAGTAAAATAAAAAAAACAAAGACACAATGACTCTTGATCACTCAGTTTATTGATTCTGTTAGAAGAGCTCCAACGGACATTTCACATAAAGCATATTCACCAAAAAGGCGCAACATGTGATGAGTAGTGCTGTTGCGTATGTAGTACAGTTAATACAAATCTATGAATGGCTGTGGCTGTCTTCTACTCATCGCACAAAAAAAGTCTTTTTGTGGCACATTCTACAAATAACTTCCTCTTTCTGTGCAGCCACAACCTGAAGAAAGTAAATCGCAACATCCTGTTCTCGTTTGTCCTTCACTAAACTTGGTTACTAGACAAAAAAAAAAAAAAAAAAAAAGTAAATTACATCCGTGGCTCTATGAATGTCTTGACAGCTGCAAAAGAAAATGCTTTCTAATATAGGAAAACATACTGTGCGTGCTTATCTGCTTTATATTGTGCGTGTTTGTTGGCTGCGGCATCCTAATCATGTGTAGTAACACAGTTTTAGCCACAGATATAATATCATCATAACACATTCACTCTCTCACACACATATTTTTGGTATATGTCGAGGTGTCACCTCACAGTTTGTCAGAGCCAGACAGGCCACTGTAAGACTTGTTGCCTGACTCATCATTAATAGCTTATTAAACACAAAACAGACAGGAAAAAAAATTGACCCGAGTTTCTGTAAATATACTGCTTAAACTGCACAATATCATATATAAATTTTATATAAAATCTCATCCACTTATTTAAGGATGACTCAAATGTTAAACAAGGATACAGAAAATGATATTACAGCTTTAAAACGTATATCTTTTTAAATTTTATATAGAATTTGTATTTTTTGTGGAAACAAACTCAACACGCTGTCTGTTTTGTGCCATCCAGCTTGCCCGTGAGGTGCTGTGCCTCATGCCGACCTTCCTGAAACTGCCTGCTAAAATAACAAAGTTGTCCAGCAGCTGAAGAGTTATAAAAATGTGAAAAAAATTATCTTTAAACACTTTGAAACGCTCTTGTTATTTTAGGCAGGAGAGATCACGGTCAAGGAAGTTACTACGAAGATCATGTGACACAGATTTCATTGGCCCAAGCTGGGGGCTTGCTGTCATAAGGCACAGGATTTCTGGGCATAGCGGTAGCTGCTTCTTGCTGTTGCTCCTCTCCTTCATCCCTTTCTCCTTCTGCACTGGTCCCACCTCCACCAACCCACGCAGGGAGCTCCAGACCTGGCTGTGAAGAGAAAGGCTTCTCCAGAACCTTGAGGACACGCTGGACCTGCAGCAAAGAGCAGAAGTGAGACTGGGTCACCACACTGAAAATGAAAAACTTAAAAGGGAATTAAGGGTAAATGAAGCACAGTCTGATTTCCAGTGAATGCTTCTGGGGAAGTTGTCTGTATTTCTCTACCAAAATCTACAGGAGACAAAGGTAGTTATGTTTCTATCTAGTAAAAATTAGAATCGACTAGAACCTGACCTCAGAGAAGTCCCCATTCTCAGCAGCCTCTATGGCATTCTGGGCAATGTAGTTTCTGAGTATCACGCGAGGGTTGGTGCTGTCCATCACCCTCACTCTCTCCTCCTGCACAGCCTGCACATCACTCTGGCCTTCCAGCTCACGAGCCAGACGTTTCCTGTGGCAGTGATAACACAAAACATTCCCTCAGAGAAGTGCAGCAAAGGAACAATAATCACCTCGACACACATTTCCTCTTTTTTCTGTCTGTTTGCACATTTAAAAAAAAAAAAAAAAACCCAAAAGCTAATCCGGTCTATGCAGTTCCTCCTCTGCTCTCATTTTCCATGCTTTTCTTTCTCGTCCCTTGCTAATAAAACTTACTCACTCATTTTTTTTGCCCCCGTCTCACCTATACTGAGTGATCCAGGATGTCCAATCCTCTGCCTGTTTGGTTTTCAGCTCCTCCTGGGTGGTCTCCATCAGATCCTTTAGTTTGCTGAGTCGCTCTAACTGCCTCGCGATTGTTGCTCTGTCTGAGATCATCTGGAACAGTGCTGGGTTGCTCTGAGCCATAGAAAGCAGCACTGCCAGTTCACTGTGGATACAAAACATCACTGTTATAATTCTTATAGGCCAATAAATAAATATGTTGGAAAAGAAAACACAGACATAGTGCAGGCAATCTAAGAGTTTAGAGAGAAAGTAAGGTACTGAGATAAAGAGTCCAGTGACTGTTTGTATCCATAGAAAGACTGGGTTACACAAAACTCACTCCAAAGTCCATCTTTATATCTAGATTAGTCAGGGATCAACCTTCCACATAATTTGGGGCATCATAAAATGCAGAATTAAATATTTTCTTTATAATTGTTTCACTTGCTAAATAATGAGCTCAGCTATTTCTGTCTGTATTTGAGCTCCAGATTCTTTCCATCGAATGTTCTCTCCAGTCTGCAGACACTCGTTACCATTCAGGGAAAATGCATCACAGGTACCATTACCCTTCTAAATTAATTTGATAAGGATTGGGTTTCAGAAATTTTAATCAAATTTAATACTTTCGAATCCTATTTTAACAGAAAAATATCAGATTACAGGTTCCCATAAAAAACAAAAACAAATAAAAAAAAACCAACAACAACACTTCAAATAAGCATTTAGGACCATCTTGAAAGCTATGCTGGGTAGGCAGTAGAAGGATAATAAAATTATGGCACAACAGCTGCTAACAAAGGCAAACAAGGTCAGTGATGGCAGTAATTTATTGTCCATGTTGAATTTGTTGAAGCATTTGTCTAGTTTTAGGAAAATGGACATGTGATATGGGTGTAAAGGATCCGGGAAGGGCATATGGTTTCTGATAACATCCAACAGACAGCAAATATGGGTATCACTTCCAAAAGTCTCAGTTCCCGAGATCCCAAACAAAAAAACAAAAGAAAAGAAAAAACAGTCCCAATGGGTGCAAACCAAAACAAGGTCTGAAGTGCTTCCAAAAACTATGTTAAAGTGTTACAGTATCCCTGCCTGCTTATTTAGTACTGCGATTCTTACTGCTCTCCTCTTGATACTGGACAGATTTTAGAGTTAAAAATGCTGGATGGATAGGCATGTGACCTAAAATGAGTGATAATTTTACTTTATGTTCAGTGGTTAGTATTATCGCCTCACAGGAAAAAGATTCTGTGACTGCACACCGGCTACTCCGGCTTCCTTCCACGGTACAAAGAGGTGCAGTTAGGTGAACTAGTGACTCCAAACTGGCTGTACGTAAGAATACGAGGATAAATAGTTGACTGTCACTCTGTGTTAGCCCTGAGATAGACTGCCAACCTGCTCAGGTGCACGCTGCCTCTCGTCATAGTAAGGTACTGAGATAAAGAGTCCAGTGACTGTTTGTATCCATAGGTTCTAGACTCCTTTGACCCTTAAATGGATAACCAATTTTAAAAAATGAATGAATGGATTGACCGATGGGTGAATACATGGAAACAATAATATCAATGTTTGCATCATTTTCTGCTGCCTTCAAGTCACCAAAAATATCAACAGATGCTGCTTTAAGAAGCAGCATGTAAAAGACATGATGTATATGAAGCCTCACTAGTGACACCCAGAGGCTGCAGTATGAACTACACTGAATAAAAAGCAAAACATTTGACATTATCACCACAGGCACAGTCATTATTTCTATTCTAATAGTTTTAAGTAAAAATATAAGTGAATTTGGCCATGATGCGTAACACGCTGGGCTTGTGTGTGTGTAGCGGTATAACTATTAGCTAGCTCACCGTGGATCCATCGTGGGCTTGTTGGCAGCCTTGAGCTCCTCTAGGGAGGCGCACTGCTCAATCAAGAGGTCTGTGGCTTTCTTGACAGAGTCCTCTTCTCCCTCGCTATTTTCCTCAGTGGGACAAGAAATCAGACTCAAGCTACGGAAGGTGTTGGTGAAGTCAGCACCTGCAGAAGGGAGGCAGAAAAATGTTATTACAATGTTACATCCATCATTAAATATTTTTCCTGTTTCATATGCAGTGCCGTATGCACGCATTCTTAGACTCTCAGTCTGTCACTAGATTAAATGTTTCGTCACATCAAACTCTCTTTCTAAGCAGTACACAAAATAGTCCCACCTGTGTTGTGCATTGTCTGAAGCAGTTTGGTGATCAGGATCTCGTCCTCAGGGTCCTCCTTCTTCAGCAAACCCAGCTTCTTCCTCATGTTCTCCAAGTAGAAACGGTTATAAAGATCCAGGTACTCCTCCAGTACAGCCTCAGCCCGGTCTGGTGGCAACTCTGGAGCAAGAGCCTCTGCTAGCTTTACGAGGTTCCACCTACAGATAGCTGGCTGGGCTTGGTAGGAGTATCGTCCAGAGTTGTCCGAGGCATTACAAATAAAATCTGGATCAAATCTGAGAGAAATAAGAAGCGCTCAAACCTAATGTGTTATAATTAATGTATTATAATTATGGCTTCACTCCGACTCCGTGACTCTAACCTAATGAGTATGATGGTAACATGTGTGACAGGAATATTTTAAAATGCATACAGTTAAACACTGACCTGTCCATGAAGCCGTATGGACCATAGTCCAGCGTGAGTCCCAGGATGCTCATATTGTCCGTGTTCAGGACACCGTGGCAGAATCCCACGCACTGCCACTGAGCCACAAGTCGAGCTGTACGAAGCACCACCTACATACAGGAAGAGATGACAGCAATCCCATCAGGTCTCTAAAATCTGAGAACAGCCCTGAGCATATTACATCATAACTTCTTTCTATGGATCAGATAAAAAATGTTATCAAAGTTATTCCAGGCCTACAGTGCTAAGAAAATCTTGAATACATAACAATTTTTGATTTGCTGCAACATTTCACTGTCTCTACACGCTGACAGGTGAGAGTGTAACTCATGCTCTGACCTCTCGAAAGAAAGCTACGTTCCTCTCCACCCGATCTAGGTAGTTCTGTTGGATCTCAGGGTAGAACATCTCAATGACATAATCCATCATTTGACCTCGGATCTCATCGCGCCCATAGCTGGGACCCTGGCGACCTGTGAACTCATCGGCGGGCTTGAAGATCTCAAAAGATCCAAACCTGCTCAGGCCGTGAACACAAACAAATCCCATTTAAACACAAATAGAAACTCAATATGAGTAAGTAGGTCAGGTAATGTGCACCCACCTGATGAAGGTAGGAGCAATGCGGAGGACCACAGAACATCTTTCGTGGCGAGCGTGCCCGTTGTAGTACACATCACGTATGACCCTGCTGTCGGAAGTGACTACAGAGCCTGCTCTGGTGGTGGGCACTCCCAGGAAGAACATCGCCTCGCTGCACAGGAACTCTCTTATACTGGAACGCAGGACCTTACGGCCATCAGCTTGTCTGTGGAAGAGAAAAGGACTTTTTTTTTTTCCAATGCTCAGCAAAAAAGGTGCATCTGATTGCCAAATATTGCCTTTCTTCAATCACATATGCTCTGTTAAAACAGAGAATCAAAGTATTTTTCATGTTTTAATCTCTCTGGTGGAGTTATAAAAATAGATTAAGCCACATTTATTCTTAACCTAATAAATAAATTAAACATAATCTTGCAAAGCCCACTCAAACTGACAATGAAAGCAACCCCTTGTACCTGGAGTACGGGGTCAGCCCAGCTCCTTTCACCTGAATCTCCCACCGGCCACTCGGGTTTTCTCGGAGAAGTTCGGGATCTTGGCCAGACGGAACCTTCACCTCTCCCAGGTAACAGGCCGCCCCATCGCCCAGCTGTCCGGCGAATTGTCCGAACTGATGTCCGCAGTAGCAGTGAGCGGCGGGTTCAGATCCTGGCATGACTTTGGATCCGCTGAGATATTCTGGCCCGAGAGGATCGTTCACGACCTCCTCTCCGTCCAGCCCCAGCAGTGCCTGAGCTTGGTGGGACACGGCCACGAACCGAGGCTTGGTCAGCGGTTGTGGTGTCACCCGGGAGAAACACGCTCCCTTCACCTGCCGCACCCCCTGCTCCTCGGATGGATCCAGGGGAAGTTTCTTGAGGGCGACGTTGTCAAATTCGAGCCGCTCCAGCGAAGAACGACTCATGGCCAGACCCATGTCGTCCATCCCGGCAGTGGAGACGAGTCTTAAGGCGGACACACCGGAAAGAAAGACGCGTGACGGTCCCAGCCTAGGTCCTAAATAAGCCATGCAAACCAGGCCATCTGTCTGCGTCTATCCGCTGGCGCAGTTAAAAAGTATTCACTAGTCACGCTTTCATAATCCTGCAAGCTACAGCGGATGTTTGTGAGATACGGTGTAACGACAGTATTCGTCCGATCGGAAACAAACAGAAAATACGGAACTGCATTGACCGAATAGAGTTATTTAGGTTTAAAATATTTTTTCTCATAAATTATCAAAATTAATTAAATTAAAAAAAAATCATTTGCATAAAATTAAAACGACAGGACTACAACAGTTTTGAGACAAATATATTTTTCCTTTACTTAAAATGTTTATAAATTCCATTTCTAAATCTCACTGCTTGGTGTGTTTATGTGTTTACATCAATGGCAGTACAACACGCTGAGGAAGAAAATCTTACAATACAAGGATTCCTACAGGAAATGGGAGACACACACAGAGGAGATGCTGCAGAGGTTGGACTTTATATGAATTATCCAAAATATGGAAAGCTTGCAAGTTGTCCACTTATGATTTCAAGTTCAAGTTAATCTTTCATATTCTTTTATTCGGATTATAAAAGGAAATTAACTTGTCTAACTTTACCTTGAAATTAATGTCTGTACAGTTTAGACTACTCGATTATTATTAATGGGACAGCTCATATTTCAAGGGAAGGTCATGTAGCCAGTGATTACAAACTCAGTAAGAAGCTCTACAAGAGATACAGCTCAGTGTTGGGCAATGTAAGACTCAAAGGCAGCAGTGATAACAGAATAAGGCTTTATCTCCCAAATCTGACCGGCTCAGTTTCCTTCATAGAAGATAAAAAACAACAGTCATTAAAAACATGATGGTTCATTTGAGAGAAAGAAACATGTTTTGTAATTTTCAGCATTTCGGTCCATGAGTTTATCTCAGACTGGGAAATAATAATGCATATATTCCAAAAGTACAGTTGGCACACTGAATATTATCCTTGTGATGGTTTTTAGAGACAACTTTCTGTATATAATGCATATATTTGTGTGAGAGGGCCCCAAACTGGAGGTATAAACAACTCTAGAAGTTGATAGATGATGCACTGCTCTTCCTGAGGCATATATAAACCTGTTCTGTATGCATGGGTAATGACATAAATGGGTGTATGGTATCATTTCAGCTGCAACCAAGTCAACACAAACTTTTTAGTATTTAGAAAATAGGCAGATCATGTAATATCATAAAGACATCCTCTTTAATCTTGCATTGAACCTTTGCACGTGTAAGATAACAACACACATTTCTGCAGCTCCAATATGAGGCACTTGTCTTGTTGATGTTGGCAGGACGGTGCACAGAAGAAATCAGTGAAGTTTGTCTAATGCTTTAAAAACGTATTGAGAATTAGGAGAATGACGCTCAGTCTGATTCACATCATTTTCATGTATTCCTTACATACATATGTGGGCCAGTCTATACAATAACTATATATTGTATTTTTCCACTTTTTTAACATAGCTGTATTTTTTTTCCCCTCTCCCAGACTGCATGTACAGAACAAAAATGTTATCAGTCTCTAATAAAGTGCTGAACTTGAAACAAGCCAATTACCAACAATACTGGTCGGCACTATATGAAGGACTAAAGAAACAGCATGCTCCCAGAAAAATCCCCCACTATATCAGGGCCCGTGAGTAACAGTGAACCTGATGATCAGGATGCTAATCAAATAATAATAATGAAAAAGAAAACGTGTGCATGAGTCCTTTGAAGGAATGCTGTGGAAAATATAAATATACTCAAAATGAACTATTGGCCTTTGTGAATCTTACCATAAAACAAACAAACAAAAAAATATATATATGCATGAATTTGCACAAAATATGCAAGGTACTCAAGAGTACTGTCATGGTTTCTTTGGCAGTACAGCCCTGTTGTGTCTACAGAGACATCATTATAAAGTGGGGAGCTCTGAACCCCATTAGGTCCTTGTTAGTTCACAATATGGGCTGGTGAACCCTCTTCCTCCAGCCTCACCTGACACCTGATTTTAAGGCCATTGGTGATGGATGCATTGTTTTAATAGATCATAATTCTGTTTCACAGATGGCTTAGAGAAGACCAGTTGGGTCAAGCAGGAAGAGGCCGCAGTGTCTCCAGTAAAGATCGGACTGGAGGTAAAGACAGCAGGGCTCTACCTAAACTTCCACCGACACGATAACAGGCATATCCCAGCATTCCCATCATGACGCCCTTTATGACAGCGCACAACACCCAGCCAACGCGTGAGGGAGGTGCGACACTAGGGAAGACAGAGACACACAGAGTTACGGTTGTAATGCCAAATCAAACACAAAAGGATTATGCTTATGGATTTATGGTGTAATTTACTGCGTACAAACAATATGCGAAACATACCTCATGATTTCATTAATATTAAGCTGCTTGTCCCAGTTTCGTTCTATGCCAGGGACGTGACCCATCCCTACGACTCCCACCACCACAGCAGGCACTTCTACAAAAAGAACAATGATAGCATAAACAATGTCTACACTCGGAAATGTTGATGCATAAAAGAATTGGTTATTTGGGGGAACTGAGTACATCTCCACTTTTACATTTAAAAATAACACAACTATTCCAGGGAAATGATCTCCGAATTTGCAAAGCTTTCTCTTGTTTAACTATTCAGAAACTTCTCATTACTGCAAAACATAGGCGTTACTGTCAAACTACAACATCCACAACCTCTTTTGTAGTTTCACAATGAATACAGATTTAGTTTCTAAGTTTATTCAGCAAAAACAGAAGAGAATGACTTACTGTTACAAAAAATGAAAAAGCATTTCCATTAAATGTCTGCACCACATTAAAACCACACCGACATCACTGGTCAGCTGATTTCACAACAATTGAGCCACATATCTGATGACAGATATGTGCACAGTACTTAACAGCTAAAATAAAGTTTTGACTCTTTAGTTTCAATTATATTGAGCAATGTTTTTTAAACCGCAAACTAAACGGACAAAAAAGTATTTTATAAGTGGCTGGAAAAAAGGAATTAACACCCATATAAGAATGAAAGAGAGACTTTAAAACTATACCGTGAAATTCACTGGCCAATTCATTAGTTAAACACAGTTGAACCCTCTTTTGACTTCAGAACTGCCTTAATTCTTCACGGCACAGATTTTCTAGGGTGCTGGAAACATTCCTCTGAGATTTGGGCCCATATTGACATGACAGCTACAGTTGCATTTTGGTATAATGCTGCAGTAGCACATCTGCTTGGAGGTATGATGTGTGTCCAACAATGATATTTTACATAATTTGATTATAACAAATATCTATTTGAGTTAGCGTTTCCTTCCTAATCAGCTGAAAGCAGTCTGGCCAGTCTCCTCTGACCTCTGTCATCAACAAGACACAATATTTTCACCCAGAGAACTGGCACTCACTGAATATTTTCTGTTTTTTTGGCCCTTTGTAAACACTAGATATTTCCATGTGGGAAAATCCCAGTAGTTCCACAGTTTCTGAAACACTTAGAATCCACAGTTACACTTAGACCTTATGGCAAGTCCTTTCTTGCCTATTCTGATGCCTAGTTTAGACTTCAGCAGATTGTTTTGCCCATGTCTACATGCCTACATACAGTTGCTATCATCTGATTGACAGATTAGTTTTGTGTAAACAAGCATTTGAACAGGGGTACCTAATGAACTGGCCAATGAATGTATAATAACATAAGATGAAACCAATTTATTGTCCTAGCTTTTTGAGGATTGTAATACGCACTCTGGGCATTAGGGGGGGACTCCACACAGCGAGTAGCCTGTCGGAGAGTGTGTGTGAGGTAGATGTCTCTTTCAGCCACAATGGTTTTGTGAAGAGCAGGAAACTCTCCAATCATCTCTGACATAGTTTGCTCAAGCAGGTCCTTCTGTTTACACTTCTCCACATCCTCTTTACTGAAACATGACACAGCAGTCAATTTAACAGTGAAAAGGAAGTGACACAGGACAGAGAATATAGTCTTGTTCTATAACTGTGGTGTTTTAGAAACAATTTAACACTTCCTACTTTACGTCTTTATACAGGATGCAACGCAACCTTAGAAACATTTCATTTTCTTAATTATATTTAGTGCAATACTAGCAGAGTCTGGATTAACATTGACATTTAAGGTTTTCAGTATAGAGACCAACATTCCAGTTCCTGAACTTTGACACAGTAGTAAGCATGAAGCTTAAATAAACTTTATCAGACTGCCTGGTTGGTCTCCAACATAAGCTTTAAAAACATACTTGTATTCCTTTAAGTCTCCATAACCAACATTTTATAATTCTGAGGTTCAATCTCAGAGTTGCTGAAAGCCACAATGGTTTTATAGATTTACAGACATCATCATTTAGAAAGAAATGGTAGCATTGCTGTTACTCTGAAAATGTGAGTGCTCACTGCCTGGTTGTACACAAAACACAAACACAGCAAGTCATGATTCTCACACATATACACTGTAGTTGCATTTTTACCCAGGCAAAGACTGCTGAAAACAATACGGTATTATCGCTTTACCATTTTCCACAAATTTCACCATTAACATTTAAACTTCTGTTTCACAACTTTGCTTTTGTACGTTTCCACAAAACTGAACCATCCTGAACCAATTTAGCGAGCAATATAATCCTTCTTGCCAAAAACTCTGAATGATGACTCTTCTCTAACGTCAGCATTATTCATGTATTTGAGCAAGCTGTGAAACGATGCACACTGTCCGCTGAATATTTGGTACTAAAACAGAGTCGTGTTGACGCTGTGTGACAGAAAGCGATCAAGATGAATTTATACCTGATTGGGTCTGACAGAAAGCAAAGACCCCAGGCCAGACGGGCCTTCTGCCAGAGACTGAGAGCAGCGATGGCTCTCTTGAACGTCACAGGAATTGGCCGATCCCCGAGATGAAATTTACAAAAAGGTACCCGGCCAGCCTAAAAGAGAAAGGTAAAAGTTTTTAAACAAACAAAACAAAAATAATAATACATAATCAAATTATTCTCCACTATGTTGCATTTGTGTGCACGGGTTACCTCTTTGAAGGCCTCCCTAAACTCTCCTCCAGGCGCCATGCCCAGTTGCTCTGTGATGTGAGCTGAAACTTTGAGCAGCAGAATCTGCATCAGACCCGACATCACCCCATTCTGACAAACAGAGCAAATAAATTAACACCCACTTCCAGTGGTCAAGGTCATTCTTTAAGTACATAGTAATTTGACAGTAATACAAGCCCAAAGAAAGTATACAATAATACAGGAAACTAAAGAAGTTAGTTCAGAAGTTTTATCCCAAATATCAAAAAAGTAGGAAACAAACCCAAAACTCTTAAGTGACACTCAACGCTATATTTACACCATACTGAAACAAAGTTTAAAATATCAGAACTTGACCATCATTGCCTTATTTGGAATAAATGTACTTCCACTGTCTTTGTTTCATTATGACCTTTTCCACCTCTCTTCATCTACCACTGCTGTTTTTCACACAACCAACACCTTTCATAAATCCTGACCTGTTTGATAGCCTGCTGAACCTTATCCAGATTGATGTCTTTGGCTTCCTTTAACAGCGTATTCTCGTCCATCTTCAACATCGATACCCTATACTGGCACAGCTCCACCACGACCACGTCTGGCTGCACAGCTCGGATCGTCTGCACCAGGAGAAGGAGCACAGCGGTGTGAAAAATCAAGAGACAAATACAGAATAAGAAAGCAGAAGACTGGAATGTCAAAGCAAATGAACAGTTATGAAAGAAGCAAGCACAAGAGAAATCAATGTGAAAGAACAAAGAGACAGGTTATGCTTGCCAAAACAAGAAAATAAAAAGAAACGACATTTAAATATGTAATTCTGTGAGTGTGCTTCTCCACACACACAGAATTACACATAAAATTTCACCTACCATTAACAGTATATCACATTTTAAAAGAGTTTAAGTGGCTTCCTGCTCTGTAACAGTCCTGTTTTTCCCCCTCATTGGCTCACCGTGGCTACATCCTTTTTGCTGCTATCACTGAAATGGGCAGTGCCCACCAGGTATAAGATGCTTCCATCAGGTGCAGTAAGACGAGACACCGTCTCTGGGAGTTCAGGAGACGACTGGCGGCGCTGGGCTCGCAACTGCCAAAGCAACTCCACTGCTTCACCATCCGCTATACAGGAGAGGGATAAAAGTTTATTAAACTGACAGAACAATTAAAGTTATGTCTTACTATAACCATTATATTATGTGAGGGAAGGTACATAATGCACTATGCTAAATTGTAGAAATTTACATTTAAAAAGTACCTTTGAGAGGAATACACTAATAAAATCCTTAGCACGTGCATTTAAATGACAAAAAATAGAGTTCTCACTATTTTACCAATAGAAAGCTACTTGAAGTTATTACTATTATTATTTTAGATTTACTTCAATAATAATAACATGCCTGTTGCAGTGCCCCCCTAATACCGATGCATTCATTGGTCTCGGATTACATTCAGTTTTATTCATTCAAATATTCGTAATAAAAAGTTATGAATGTGAGACAATATTTCACAACAAGTGGTCCCTTAAAGATAAGGAACTACATACATTGTCTCATGAAATACTGTTCTCACAATATGTTTAGAAGGGGGGGAAAAAGAAACAACAACTCACAAAGATCTGGAGGTAGACACGGCATTCCGTCCCCCGAAGGGCCGACTGAATCGTCCTGTGAGACATTGAAACAACAAAGTTAAATATAGTGGGCTTATTTACATCAGCAGCAGATTAAAATGTTATTCTTATTGCTCAAGTCAAGTCAGTTTAAGAAAGGTGGGGCAGCTTCACATAAGTGGCAATTGAGAAACAACAGAGACTATGTTACATCACTCTAAAAACTCAGAGGCTGACGCAGGGCTATCTCCCACCTGATAAAACACCCTATTTTTCAGCCAGACCAATAAAACATGTTTCTTTACCAACCTCCGAGTTGTTTTCTTGGTCCATGCTTGCAGCCCTGGGAGCTGTATGTGACAGAGAGCAGATGGAAGTCATTGGCGCACACAGAGAGCGGTGATGCGTTCACTGACAGTAACGTAGACACAGCACAGCCTCACTGACTGCTGACGTTGCTTTATGTGTAACGACAACAGCTGCCGACTTCTCTAAACGCAGTTTAAACGCGATCAACGCTGGCTAAAGTAGTTGCTGCCGCTGATTTCAGAGAATTAAATCAAAGAGGCACCGTTATCTAAAACGAGAGCATTATCAGTAAGATTAGAACAACTGCGCAGTAAAGGAAGAAGCGCCTAGTCGGTGGAAGGTCTAACGTGCAATACCTTACTTCCAGGTGTAGAGCTGCTAAATACTGAACGTGTAGTTACCGAGGGCTCTTCGTTTTGGCTAGCTACCTTTACTCAAGCTAATGTGGGCTAACAAGTCCGCCAGGAATCTGCTCTCATTAGAGGAATTTAAAAAAGAGGATTTTTTAAAAATAAATGCGAATCTGAAACACGAGATATAAGATACTATACGCGATAGTTGTCTATAAAAAGAAAGACCTGTTACTTACTAAGTCGGCCCTTCTGCCAGAGTGCTCTCCGCTAGTACAGCAGCACAGTGTCAGGCTGTATCTGACAGCCGCGGTGCATTCTGGTACATGTAGTCATTGATTGTTGAGACGCATTTTGGGGGATTTAATTATAAAGATAACGCTTTTAATCCTTTTTTATGAACATTTCACACGTTACAACCAAAGCCATATTATCCATGTGATTACTCGCATTAGGACTGCTAAAGGTTTTCACAGGCCAACAGTCCTAATGTGTAAATCAACACAGTAAAATCATATTAAAGCAGAGCTCTGATACAATGTGCTCTCACACACTAGTACTACTCGTCCTAAAGTGCTTTTGGATGCATTTAGTGTGCTTAAGTAGTCTCTAACAAGGGGATTTTGAGCTAGCCTATGGAGATGAAGAATCACCAAGACAAAAGATTTCATTTAATTTTAATGCCCCAGAAAAAAAGGTATGCATAGGTCTACCCATTCTTTAGGTAGGCCCTGAAAATGAGACTAATGTCTTCTACAGTTGATGTCCTGTTGGTTTCTGAGTCAGTGCAGGCAGTTCCTTTATTCTAGTCTGTACCCTAATGTATGCAGCTGCAAGAAATGCAAAAAAAAATAGTCTGTGTGTTTATAGCAGATAATGAAAACCTTAGTCATTCTTATAAAACCCTTATCCTGCTCATCTATATATTCACTTCACATTAGACACTTCCTCAAGAAGCCAACAGAACACAAAAGGTCATATTTTACCAGTGAGTCCAGCTCCCGTCATCTCAGAGCTGCTATTAAAGTCTTCAAAAAGAACACATCACGGTAACTGCCTTTTTTACAGCATCAAAACATATCTGGCATTAGTTTCACTAAGCAGTATTACAGTTCTACTTTGTTTTACAAAGTCACGCTTTCAATGGGGACTCTGCTGTCTGCTGTACTTTCAAATGGCGTCCAAGTATAGTTAAGAATCGTGTTCTTATGCAATTGTGAAATGGCAGTAATTAGCCATGAAACATGTCATATTTAAACACCCCACAAGCAGTGAGTCATATACAGTGTCTATACATGTACAGCGTGTGGAATAAGATGTTCTAAGCGCATACATTATTGCCACAATTATACTGTGATCTTTTGCATATTAATTGTGCAGATCTCAACAACTGTATTGCATGAGCTACCTTTCTACTTGGCTAGTGGGATAAAGGGACTAAGCGTTATCATGTGATTAAAATACATTTTGTTTGATGTTGCAGATTTGCATTTCTAAAGTGTCTGCCTTTTTTAAAATTATTATTAGGAAAGTCACTCCTCGCTCTTTACCCTGTCTATATACTTTTTCAATATAACTGTGTGACCCTGCACTGTAGCACCCTGTTGAATTATGTCACTGCTGGTTTCATTGGTGGGTGATTAGCTATACACAGTCATCCTGAGACATGAGTGTGACATCATTTCCTACAGTAATAAGCTGGTCAACACAGGTAACGAAACATATATCTCTCAGTTTATCCTTTCTGAAAGCTCAGCTTTGCCACAAGAGTCTTCCCAAGTCACATCTATTCCATTTCTGCTCCAACAATCCTGGAAGTACAGAAGTTAATTGAAAGATCAGAGGTGGCAGCTGATAGAAGGTGACTGGCATGGAGGTTATGTGTGTAGAGTGCAGTGTCAGGGAAAATAATCTCAGTCACGGTTCCTCTTCTTCTTCTCCTCTTCCTCAACATTCTCCTGCAGCGATGAGCTCCCCAGGCCTCTCTGCCAGCCTGTCCCTCCTGCTTTCATCCTCTTCTTCCTCAAAGAGAGTACGATGCATACTCAGTAGCTGGTGTGTGGGTGCTCTTGTTAGTGGAGGTGGTTGAGACTCAGCATTTTCCTTCTGAGTGGAAGGCCCCAGTTGTTGAGGTGAGGACTTGGGACTGAGCGCATCTTCACTGGAGGGAGGGTTGGGGCTAACTCCATTTACATATGTAGTGGTGGACAGGGTCCCTGCAGAGAAGGCAGCGTTGGTTGATTCTGGAGAGCGAATCTTATTCTCTGTAATCAAATAAATATACAGAATAAAAATGGGAGCTAAAGAGAAAGAAAGTAAAAATATTAGCTGGCCAAAGGTGATTGGCCATGCAGCACAAGCATCGTATGCAAGTAGAATGTGTATGTTGTAAATAGCTATGCCCACTGTCCTGCTGTAGAAATGCACTATGAAAGGCACATCCAAATGAAATGATATCTCTGTCTCAGGCATAAGCACAATGAGAGCTACCTGTAATTGCACTGGACACATGAACCACAGTGTGTGTGCCTTCAAGGTACACGGTATCCATGTTGTGCTCTGAGGGTAGAGGTTCTGTGGTTGTGGTCTCCACCTTGGGCTTGCGAGTTGTCAACATATACGGGTGGACATCCAAAGAGAAGTTGCGTGTATGCTTTTTCTCCATTCCACTTACATCTACAATCAGAAAATAAGTAGATCATTAGAGCAGATGGGGAGACCACCCATCAAGAGTGTTGTTTAAACTGTCTCAGTTCATTTTATGGTCACAGAATTCGCCTACATAATACTAGATACATAGGAACATATGTTTCATACTGGTCGGATAGTGCGCCTAACTTATTTAAACTAATTATAAAAGCTTTAAAATGTCTTTCTTACTACATATTCAAACTACCCGATACCTTTTGTTGAAGGATGCTGTGTGCTCTTGTTATCCAAAATAGGTGCAATAATGCTGTCTGCCACTATTTTTCGTCTGAGAGGTTTGGGTTTTTCCTGCTTTGTGTTATTTTCCAGCCGTGTCAGGGTGAGAGGTTCCTTCACATTGGACAGAAAATAAAAAGAGGTCAGTTCAAGTCTTCAACAGCAACAGATGAAGTCTTCTTACTATTTTGCATATATTGTAAGTCCTAAAAGAAAGCTGCTTCTTATGCCTCTTCAGTGAAAAAGGCCCTTATCAAGAGTTACTATTACACCATTTGAAGGATTATGGCCTAGAGTATGTGCGCTCCACTGAGTCAATATTTAAAGTAAGGGTCAATCTGCTTCTAGAGGATAGTACATTTTGCATTCAGAAACATGTTTCCTTACCTTAAATGGTTGAGGAAGAGGATTTGAGGATGGGATCCATTTAATCTTCTTACGAGGTCGTTTGACGACCAGTGGCTCACCACCCATCTCTCGAACCCCGAGGTCAGAAGGATCCATATTGGGATCAATTGTTTGGATCCCAGATTCCCTCACAGTGGGTGTGGCATCATGGTTGGACTGTGCAAGTGCAGCCAGCAGCTGCCTGACTACATTGTCGTACATGAGGTCACTCTCATTGGTGATGAAGTCCAGTCGGTTGAGCGACTTAATGTGATCCCTGTTCTCATTGCAGAACATGGCCAGGATGTTGATATCGCAGAACTGAGACTTCTGCCAGCGTCGCCGCGTTTTAATTCCAACCTTATGGAGTTTGTCGAATACAAAGTTGGACTTGCGTACCACAAAAAGATGCAGCAAATTAACCAGAATGATGAGGTTCATGGTGCAGAGTAGAGCAATATCTACTGCTGCCATGATGCGCTGCAGCTGCACAGCAGGCAGCTTACAGTTGACCCTGAGCTTCAGCTCTGGATAGCTGCTAATGTCTGGGTGCTCACCTAGTGCACAGGTGAACTCATTTTGCCTTTGGCGGGCATAGTAGGTGCTCAGGTAGGAAATGGGTATTGAACTGAGGCAGATAATAGAAAGATGGCGAGCCAGGTAAATCTTGGCCAAAAAGTTGCTTTGGCCTCGTCTCTCCAAATATTTCTCAAAGAGGTTCTGCTCAGGGCTCTTCTCTTTCTCTGCATTCTCTATGATCTCCCTCCTCTCCCGCTCAGTTATGCCCGGCCCTTTGGACTGGATCTGCTTCTCGATCTTTGGGGCCCGGCCCTCAGCAGCTCGATGATAGCAGTTATCAATCTCTTGAAGCAGGAAATTGAGCTCTGAAGTGAGCCTTGTAGAGGCGAGGAACTCCCAGCCCAAAGCAGGAATGTACATGATTCCCGCAAAGGCCAGCAGAGCATAGGGGAGGAACTTGTGCTCAAATAGCGAAGGCCACTCAGCTGGCTCCATACCAGGTTTAGCATCACGAAGCTCTGTCCAGCAGTAGCCTCTTGCATACAGTGCCTGGTCTCGAGTGAAGTTGTGTGGTGTGTAACAGTATATGGACTCCTCTGAGAAAAGTACAAGTATAAAGAATCAGTCCAAACTTTTCTTTAAATTACATCTCATAATAGATTGTGCTGCAAACTGTTCTCCTTATTTCTGTTAGTAACAACATGTTAGTAAGTAAATGACATGTAAGATCAGGCAGAAATACTTTTAATAACATCAGCTCTAAGTAACAATGATATTTATGCTACTTATATAAAAGTGATATCTGGAAATGGATGCATGTGCAACATTCAGTAACAGGAGTCAAAACTGAACCATAACATGGCTCTGCAAAACACTGCAGATCCTTACAAACAGTTAAAATAATAGCTCTTCTTCAAGCTAAACCTATGACTTGTGAATCAGTAGACACATGTTTCAGTGATTCATTACATTCTCTAGGAAATATCTTGCACCTTTCTCATCATTCATTTTTAATCAGTACTCTCATCTCATCTTTTAGAACCCATTCAACACAAAGCATTGTGTGTCTCTGATCATACTCAAGCCACATTTTGAAACGAAAGAAGCACCTTTCAGGCTCTCACAGAGGAAATGAGAACACCCAGATCACTTCACTGTCCATTATGTACAAGACTAAAAGGTTTGAGGGATCACCAGTTCCATTTGATCTTTCAAACTAAGCACTGTCACCTCTGTTATTATCAGTGGTTATTAGATTTTCTCTTTTAAATAAACATGCATTCTATTGTTATTAGGGATAAGGATAATGTGTGCAATGACAACACTTGTTTCATTCACAGAATGCTAGGCACCATCTTTGTGCTGAGTTTCCTCAAAAATAATAAACTCTTCTGCACATCCACTGACTTGCTGTTTAAACACATAGTCCCAGCTGGTTACATGCTACACAGAGCCTGACTCAGCAATGAACCGACATTCCTCTCTGGGTTTTCACTCTGTCTTCTACCCAAACCCACCCTTGTCTCCTAAATCTGTAATCACTTTCACTCCCTCAGTTCTCCAATCTGTTTTCTTCTCTCTCTGGCATCTAGTATTTCAGCTTTTCTTTTTTGCTCTGCACCATACTGCTCCCTTCTCTTTTATGCCTTGTTTCCAGCTTACACTTCTTACTACTGTATGTATGCAGCCAAAACCTTTCTCTGATCAAAAGCGGTCAGAGGGCAAACAGCTGCAGGTGTGGCTTTAGCAATGAACCCCCCTCTAGCAGCTCACCTGCAAAGTTCCTTGTGAAGACCAGGGTGACTAGCAGGATGGGGATGATGACCGTCCCTATAGTAACAACGCGATCAAAAGGAAGCTCCAGTTTGATTTGCACCATGAGGCCAGCCAGTGCCCCGCCCTTCTCATCCTGAGAGGAACCCGGCAAGATCAGCTCCTTCAGCTTCTCGCCTGCAAGTAGAGCTGTAGCCATGTCCAAGTTTTGATCGAGGATGTTCTGCATCCGGAACAAAAATAATGCACACCACAACCCCCCTCTGGGCAAGAGGGGAGACTAGACACTCCCTGATGAAGTTAGATACTCGTCAAAACAATGCTAGAAGCCACACGTGCCACACGTGCCACACGTGCGCAGGAATGTGTGGCCAGCTTCAGCCCCTGTCACCTTGTGTGGAAAAGTAGTGGGTCATACTGTGTGGCCTGTGTTCTTCAGGTCTCAGACTCTTCTACCGTTTCATGCAGCTCTTCTGTTGCAGACAAACAGACATAATGTGCACTGCTCACTCAGCCTCTCCGTTGTGCATCCCCATGTTTGTGTGTCTCTACAGCGTCTGGCCTCAGTCTGCAGACCCTGTGCTGCAGGTTGAGAAATGAGCTGAGTTTGGGGATGTGTTCTTGCAAACCCCAGGGAGAGTTGTTACATGAGCTTGGGAAAGGAGAATCAGTGACCAGTCCTTTCCTGAAAGACAGACAACAAGTTAAGGGCAGTGTAGTGTGTTCATTTCTATAAAGGTACACCGAGGTGCAAGTTGTCATTGAATGTACAATAGCATATTAGCGTAATTTAAAAGAGCAACAGTCTGATTGATACTGCTTCACACCTTCTTCCAGAAGGCTCTCTGTTCCCATCCATCGTCCTCTTTAATGCAGTCATGTGGCCAGGGATTTCTAATCCTCCCTCTCTGACCAGTGAAGTGTGAGGAGGATTTTTGTCTTTGATCAAGCAAGGACACTAAAGGGCAAGTTTATACTCGGAGGACTATTTTAATTTTAAACTGTTTAAAGCATACTTTGATGAAGCGTCTATTTGTGTTAATACATTAAAGGCCTGATATCTTGGGGACTGACTCTGTTTCAAATTTCACCCCGCTCCTCTCTGGACTATCTGGAACAACATGTTCACACAAGGATGTCAGATGAACCCCGACACTTGTCAGTGACATCAGGGGGTTATCATGTGTGGCTTATCGTGTGCATCTGAGAGTGGCTATTTGAGATTGAATGCATGCATGGTCAGGGCTGTAACTATGGAAATGCTTTAAACTTGCTTGGTCATTTCACAGGAAGCTCTTACAAATTCCCTTCATGCGGAGTTTGAATACATCACCACTTTCCATCAACAATCCCACTTGCTCCTGCATTTTCCCTTCATATATGAAATCTTTTTTTAAAGCGCTCAATTTGAGGCTCAAAATGTAACCTAATATCTTGATGAGGACAACCTTGAGAATGTGGTTTCGTGGGTAAAAGGGACAATTAGCTGCCAGCTTTAAAGCACATGCTTAGCAGTGAGAAGGATCACAAGAAGATGATTCTTTTGAAATTACAGCAGAGTATAATATTCAAGGTTGCACAGGTTAATGCTGAGATCACTGGTTCTATATCTGAAATAGAGAAGAAGATGTCTCTCGTGAGGTATGAAACATTTACTTTAAACTATTTTCTCAACTGCCTCATGACAGTCAAGATTTATTTTTACCCTCAAAGACTATCTCATGGAAGATCAGAGAAGAAGTAAAGTTTGCATAATTTAAATTTAAAGGGGTAGAACACCCATTTCGGGAGCTCAGCTGGAAGCTGCACTGCCGTCTGCGAGCCACTGGCACTGGTCCAGTCAGACAGATTATACTCCTCAGTTGGGCAATGCTACCAGTGTTTAGAGAGGGAATCCCAGATTTCTTGGCTACTACAACATCCAGCTAGAGTTTGGCCAGTTCAGTCAGCTACAAAGACACAGAGCCAGGCTCCGGGACAAGAGCTGAAGGAGAGAAGCTCCATTCATCCATTATTAATTAATGATAGCTGAGGAAGGAAGAACTTTCAGGACTGATGTGATGTCTTCTCACAAATGTGATCAGATAACAGTCCAGTGAACAGAGTTTAGACAACGTTCTCTATATGCCCTAAACAGTGCACAGGAGACGATGTCATCACCCTTACGATTTCCTCAGTTGTGTCAGTCTCTGACGGAAACACCTGCAGGAAGATTTATTTGGGTTGAGAAGATCACCATGCCCTTAGTCGGTGTTCTGCTAGGACGCTTTTAAGTGCTGTTTCTTGACTATCAGTTCCAAGACACTAGAAAAACCAGGAGGACACTTTCACCACAGACATGGCATTGCAGTGAATTGCAGCTGCCTGCAAATGACGACCCCTTTCAGCACCCGCGCGGTGGATAGTTCCCGAATAGCCAGCCAGAGACGAGCCGCTAAACAACATCAAGTGTAGCGATTGTGTGTGTCAGAGGAAGCGAAAGTATGTGTGAGTGTGTGAGCTGCTCCGTGTGTGAGAGAGACAGAAGAGGAGATGCTCAGGATGCTGAATACCTGTATGAACTGTGTACCTGTCCGCACCAGATGAACCACCGCTACATTTCTTGCTCTGGTGCAAAAAACGGAACAATGTGCAAGCTTTCAGGAAAAACAAACAAACAAACAAAAACAAAATTCACTCACCGTCTCTCGTTGCATCTCCCGGCACGGTAAGAGTTAATCTGCAGTGCGGGCGAGCAGCTACAGCATGTATCCGAGGCACACCGGTTTGTTCCGCCTTTCCCCCCCCAGCTCCAACCCTCTCCTCTTCCCTCCCCTCCCCGCCCTGCTTCTTCCTCAGAAACAAGAGATGAGAAACACATTAAGATTCTGTAGTTCAACACATCCCCTCTCTTTGAATCGCAGGATTAAGTGCGCATTTCAGACAGAAAGGCGAGCTAAGATGCTAAAAACATATCCCAATCCATATCCGGATTATATTTATTTTGAAAGGTTTACCTGTGAAACTGCCTCTTATAGACACAGCTCTATGGATTTTAGGATTCTTGGATATGACAGGCTCTAAAAGATAACCTTCTATTAAATATAAATAAGCAGTCCTTCGAAATGTTATTAGTATTACTATATTTAAAGGCTAAGACTTGTCACTGAAGCCTTTAGTATAGGCTAAGTGAAACAAACACCGGCTATTAGTCTACTCAAAGCCCACATTAGCTTAGTCTACAACCAAACCACAAGGCACTGACAGGCTTTTGTTTCCCACTGATATTGGTTTATCCCACCTGCCCATCATCTGTGACTGTGGGACTGCCACAGAGACACGCAAACAGGGAATGGGAAAGATGTCTGTCATTCAAACTCACTGGGTGTGGCGAGCATTTTTGCTTTTTTTGGACATCAACTAGTCATCTATTACTAAATTATGTAGGCCATAATTTCAAGAAGTACTTAAAGGAAAACGACACAAAATGCTTAGTGCACTGAAATATATTGCTTTTGATCACGCTGAATGTCACGGATGAACTTTCTGCTGCAGAGCACAACACTCCTGTACAGGGACAGTTTCATCGATGCTCTCTCTTCTTTGTCTCAGACACTTTTAACTCAAGCCGGTTTCCACCGGTTAGGGTATCCTTACCTCACCGTCTGCCATCTCTCACTCTCTTCTTGGTCATGTTGCAGTATGATAAAGCGTCTTGTTGTGGCGGTTTAAGTAATAATAATAATTATTATAATAATAATGACCTGATGTGATGAGAATTATATTCATATTTGACAAGCCAAAACTGACCAGACATCGTTATAGTGACCACCCCATTTCCTCCTCCTTTATAGTTTTAATATGAGTAAGAGATGTGAGGTGTCTAGCTCAGAGACAGACACAGGAGCAGAGGGATGCGGGAAAATTGATAAAGGAAGGAAATGAAGTTAATAAATATAACAATATGAGAAGGCAATTTTCATGTCCAAATGCAAACACAGGGGTGCTGAAGTTATTGCAATTAAACCGATACACACATAAATTCCACCTCACAGCTTGGTATCAAATTATAAGATAATATCTGAACAACATTTCCATGAAAGTTATTTTCAGATGAAGACTTTTTTCTTGTTCTTGGTTTTCCCAGCACAGAAAAAACCCATTTCCCATTCATAAAAAACATTCAACACGTACACAAATTTACTCTTGACATACTTAGTGCTGATGGCATTTTATTTTGCACAAGGCATACTTTCAGTTAGTATCATTTACATCAGTTGATACTGCTGCACATCGGCTATATTAAAGCAGTTCTCCTGTAAAAACTACCACACAAGGAACCTGGCTACTGAGTTAGACTTTGCCATGGATTTAAATACACTTCATTAGTTTTTGCATTTGTTGCATCTTCCATTAGTCACCAACATGTGAACGGGCAGAAAACTGTTTCAAATTAGGATATATAAAGAACTGTTTCAATTTTGTGCTTGGGATATTTTCTATTACTTGTCATTGACTCGCATATTTTCAGTGCAACTAGCATACAGTGTAAAAATACATTAAATCTCCTGACCACAAAAAATACCACAGTGGTACCAATATGGAAAACACACATAAAAGCATTATCTATGTAAGAAAAAAACACTAACAAAAGCAAAACAAAGTACACCGTTTCAATTTTTTTTCTCCTATCTTTGCTTCATTTTTGTGTATTTTGTTCTTTATTCCAGTCTCCAGTTTTCCGTGTCTTTCCAATACTGCTTTTCCCTCTTGCTCTAATATTCTCTGTCTTCTGATTATACTCTTGTATTTGCAGCTTATAGCGCTTGTTTTACCCTTCTTCTATCACCAGGTCTCTCCAAATTCCTGGATGTTCTCTTCATTGAGCCATTTGGACCACAACTGCCTTCCAAGCTCTGTCTTTGTCAAAATCCTGCAATGCTCCATTTGATGTTTGCTGCTGTGGAGGATGAAAAGGAAAGAAAATATTCAGAGGAATCAGGTGTTGAGCATGAGTGGTACTGTGCTATTTTTGCATGTAGTTCATTAATTGATACATATGCATTTACATGTGGTATACCTTGATGCTATACTCATCAGTAAATGTCTGTTGTTGTAAGTAGTGATATAGACAAGAGCAGGATTTGCACATATGGGTGTGTTTACCTGGCATACCTCACAGTAATGCATCTGGGTCTGAATGTTGTCATCACACTCTGGAGCTCCCATGCGAAGCTGACTTTTGTAGGTGGCACAGTGCACCACAGTGGCTGAAGTAAGAATTGCCTGCACCAGCAGCAGCACCATCAGAATCAGCAGCAATATGTCATAGGATTGCTGGGATACAAAGAGAGACAAGCACATATATGTGAAATTGGTGTAGTTTTAAAAGTAATTTCTCATGATTTACTTCCCCAGCTCCTGTATTTTTGTTTTTAATGACACCAGAGCTAAGTGGATAACTCTTGAAAATACAAACACAACCATATATTTTCACTTCACTTTAGCCTCACTTTGGCTGTAGGCACATCATGCAGGAATATTTCAATAAAGCTGATCACACTGCAAGAGAGGAAGCCAGAGGCTGAAAAGAGCAGAGGAGACGTCACGCTGCTGATGGCAATCAACACCTCCACCTGAGAGATACAGGGTTGAGAGCAGAAAGAAGAAAGGCGGAAAAAAGAACACAAAAAGCCAGTAGAAAGAAGAAATAGATGTGGTATTTAGATGAAATTATACCTGCTCCAATGACATTTTGCACCCACGTGATTGCAAATAGCAGGAGGAAAAAGTTTAGATTGAAAACAAAGTCATAAAACACTGAAGTATATGAATTTCAAGTTTAAAACCAACTCCATGGTATAACAGCTTTACACTGTACTAATCTCACAGATCCTGCAGATATCAGATTATTGTACTCACCAGGCATTTGTTAGGGTATTCTGACACAACATGACTGGCAATAGCACTGGGGAAACACTGCAAATAATAACAGGTAATGTTATGCGATTGAGTTGCTCGTCAGTCATTTTAAACATACCTTATCATTCTGAGTGGCCACAAGTGCCTTAAAAAACAGTAAGCTTTATTAAGCCAACTTACAGCCACAAGGATCCAGAAAAATGTAACAGACAAGTAGGGACCAGGCAACAAAGCGTCCATGTTGAGCGCAATAATGCCTCCAAATACAGCCGAGATTCCTACAATCACTTCAATTACCTGTTGCAGACATCAGTTATGGATTAAAAGAAAAACATATACATATATAGGTTATATAGTTATACTTATTTATATGCAAGTTTACTCACAGAATATGCTTTAAGGAGCCGAGTGGGGAAGACTGCAGGTTTGATAATCACAGGCCTGTCGTATGACCCCGACTGGAGGATGGATAGAAAAATGAAAATTGTTTAGGATGAAAGAATGAAAGGGAACAAAAACAAACAAATAAACAAAAAACAAAAAAAAAGCTCATGTAGACATGCATACACTCACACACCTTCCTGTGGCAGCAGCAGTCCTCTGCAGAGCGGGCTGACAGGATGACAGTGCTGGCCATCAACACCTCCAACAAGATCATCAGGATAAGGTTGAAGTTAATCTGAGAACAGACAGAACATGTTAGGGGGCGAGAACAGAGACGCAACTGCTAAAAGAGAAAACAAAATATAAAAGAATAACTCAAAATGTTTGTGTTTGTGCATCCAAAAGGACGTTTTCGATTCAGATGGATTTACATTGACAGCTGAGGGGTTCAAGACCAGCTTACAACCAAACCAAACCAGGCATGTGGTCGTCACAGCAAATGTTGACACATAGACCACTTGAAAATCTGACACCTTAAAGGAAACATGAGAGTCTAATTAGTATCGTGCTTCGGTAAAAGCTTCAATTAAAAACCATTAAGACATAATTATCTGTTTAGCCTTTGATGAGTTCATTGTTTACTCACTGCAACGTGTCTGTTCTTGGCAATAGCAAAACTAGCTATTGCTGCAGGGATGCCCTGTGAAGAATACCAACAAAAAGGAGCTGCTGTATTTATCTATGAAGACCATTACTGCCATTTTTGACATGACTCCTGTATAAAGAGTGTGAAAGATGCAGCAAGGTATGCTAGCTTTCAAAGCAATATCAGCATGTGATTAAAGTAACTGTGATGGTCACTTACAGAGCCCGCAGCACAGCGCAGGTAGTCCATGGCAACAGGAAACACATTTCCCAAGTACAGAGAGAAACCAGATGTGATGAGCAGACAGCCCTGAGGACACACCGACGCACACACACATACAGCCATGTATACACAATTAAAAGGGTCATAAATGCATTCAGCAGGTAAAACTGTGCAAGAATTCCTCTCTCATACACACGAGCCATTTGAGAAGTAACTAAGCCAACTGCATAATCCTGCCTGGTGCAACAGCCCCACCAAGACTCTTGCGTCCGGTGGGCAGGTGTCTGACTGATAAACACTAAATAATCACAACTGATATACCTGCAATTTACCAGAAATACATAGGTATGCTTCTAGTATGATCTGCGACAAAGTAGGTACTTTTTTTTGCAATAAACACAATTTGGTTTTAGTTTGAGCAACAATTTTCTGGCATGTAGCGTTTACAAGTATATATTAGATTTTATCATATACATTTGTGTAGTCAGCATGATCTTTTTCATTTTACAAAGTATTGGAGACTACTTTTAGTTAACCAAACTTCATTTCTATCTAGGGTAGTGTCTGTATAGTTCAGCTTCTTCAAATGTGCAGCAATTTACACACTGCAAAACTTTCCCCGCGTTGATCCTTGCATTGAGCTGGGTGTGTCTGCTCACACTTACACTATGTGCACAAGAGTATTGGGCCACATCTCTTAATCACTGAACTCAATAATAATATGGGGCTGGGCTTTGGCTCCCTTCCAGTTCCAGTGCAGAGAAGTCTTGATGCTTACCATGACAATTATGTGCATCTCACTTCATGGGAAAGGCCCTTTTATGTTCCAGCATGACTGTGCTAGGTGAGCTTGCTGTGGAAGAGCGTGACTGGCCTTACCTCAACCCCACAGAACACCTTTGGGAAGAACTATAAGGGAGATTTTCAGCCAGGTCATCTATTCCAGCATTAGTGTCCAACCTAAATGATCTTTTGGATGAATGGGCAAAAATTTCCACAGCCAGATTTTCTATGTAAAAGGCTTCTCAGAAGAGTGGAAGGTATTATAGTTGCTAAAGAAGGGGCAAAGTCCTTAAAATGCCTACAGATTTAGAATGGGATGTCCTAAAAGAGCTTTTAGGCGGTCCAATATTTTTGTCTAAATAGTGTAACACAATACACATGCCCAAAATTGATCTGCTAACATTTTAATTATTGAAACAACCCCATCATGGTGTTCTTTCCTTGTGGAAGCACCAAACAGGATTTCTTGTTGCCACTTCTCACTCAAAATTTCAAGATTGGGGCTACTCAAAAAAAGAAATCACCCCAAACTTTAAATCTGTGTGTTATGGACTAAATAGAAAAATCCTGTAGTGTGCTTTCGTTGCTTCCCCTGACTGTCTTTCCTCTCACCCCTATGAGGACACTGTAGAGCCAGGCCCTGTAGCTGAAGCAGGGGTGCTTTAGGGGCTCCGGCTGGGCCAGCTGCAGGTCACTGGCCCTCACGTCCACTGTGTAGCTGTCCCGTTCAGACCTATCCCGCTCCCCTCGGTCTGGCCTTCTCTCAGCTCCCCGGTCACCCTGTCGTCCCAGTGTCCCATTTCCTCTCTCCAGAGTGGGCATGTGGGTGTAGGTGAACTCCTCTCTGGCCGACAGCTCTTCGCGCTGCATTGTTAAAGTGGCTGGTGGCTTGCTTCAGTAGCAGGGCGAAAAGTATGGAGTGAAGAAAACACCCTGTGGGAAAGAATGAAAAAACAAAAAACAATATCACATTCCAAACAAGGACAAGCTCTTCGTCTTCTCATCATGTTTCTCTTTACGATCGTTCCTTTCAACAAGAGGTCCAGTAATTGTAAAAAGTGATGATGGCAATCGGAGCTCTCAGATCGGAGCTTTCAGGGGAAAATCAATTAAAATCACATTAAATAAAGAGAAAGTATGCCATTAGGCTACTAATCATGCAGTGTAACAAAAACACCCCACACCCCTCCCCTTGTTTCTGTCGGTTCAAGCCAAGAGAACTTACTCTACATTCCACTGCTTCTTTTTTGCTTGTCTGAACTCACCTACTGTTGTTTGTCTCGCAAAGTCTTCCCAGTTATTTTCCAGGAAATGTATCCTTCAAGAACTGGAATCATATAACCACAAAGAAGACAGTTTGTCTTTGCTCGAAGCTCCTTCTGCTCCCCATCTCTCTCCCTCGCAACTTGCAGCCTCTTGCACCCCCACTCTCCTCCTCTTTTCCTTTTCCTCTCTTTCTTTCCCGTTACACGGCGTTACTCAGAAACAGTTCTGAAAAGTTTTTTGAACCCATCAAAGCGTGGAGCTAAAACACATGGCTCTTGTGCTGCCAGCCTACTTTGTGCCAAAGAGAGAGCGGCTGTGCATGACAACAAGGGGAGGATGAAGGGGCTCGCACTGGGGGCAGAGTTAGAAGGGCAAACACCCTCTTTACCCTCCTTTTTGCCCATGCAGCCACACATGCACATCAAGGCACTCACAAAACTGAACAATAGGCCTTCAGAACTGAGCACATAAGAAATTTAGAAAGTCACATTCATAGCAAGTAGAAATTCGCACAAGTGCAGAATCAAACTGTTGTTTTTTGCCTACAGTTAAGTGCGTCCCCCTGTTGTGTCCCCCCTCACAACTTCCCTCTGTGTTACTTAGTGTTTCACTGCACTTCACAGCCCACTAAATTAAGATGCCCAGCAGTGCTTTAGAAAAGAGGCGACAGAGACATTTCCATGGCCTAATCACATGGTCCCTTGTGTGACACGGCTAATCTGATGATGGATCATTTCTGCTCCATATAAGAATCTCTTAATGACTCATTAAGGACTAAATCCAATTGGATAACAACATTTTGTGGGTGTGTGTTAATTGTGTCCGTGTTTAAATGTCTACATATGTGAGCACCTCGGGATTCCTTTCAGTCTTTAACACAGCCAAGCATTCTCAGTTCAACATTGTTCCTTGGTGGTGGTAACCATGGCGACTCCTTAACAACTGCTGTCACCACAGCCCTTGCCATTCCCTGCCCAAAACACAACACACATGCGCACACACACACACACACACACACACACACACACACACACACACACACACACACACACACACACACACACACACACTGCAAATACCATGACCACTCAGAGAGCATTTTGAAACTGCCCTTACTGAGCCAAATATCCTTTCTTTTCTACATAGAACACTGTCAAAGGAGCTTGCAAAGAAAAGCGTCTGGACTTCTTTAAGTTGCTTGAAGACGTTTCACCTCTCATCCGAGAAGCTTCTTCAGTTCTAAGGTCAAATGGTGGGGAGTCCCAGATATAAACCTAGTGGGGGTAACCCCCCACAGAGGGACAAAAGGACCCCTGATGATCCTCTAATCGCCTGAGCCAAGGTGTGAAACTGGGTGTGGGTCCCAATCAGCCAGAGTTTCGGGTGTGTTCATTGTGAAACCTGGCCCCACCTTATCATGCGAATTCCTGAGGTCAGATGGCCCAGGATGTGAGTGGGCGTTAAGGCGTCTGGGAAGGGATCTCAAATTTATATGGATTATAGATGGCAGAGAGTTGGTGTCGTAAACCCCCGCCTCTGTTCAAAGATGGTCGCTCACAGTGGACATAGATGGTTCACCCGAAAGACAAAACGCCAAGACACAAACTTAACAATGTGGTGTATGCTGTACAGTGCAGCGAGGAATGCCCAGACCTCTACATTGGAGAGACCAAACAGTCACTTCACAAGCGCATGGCACAACACAGAAGAGCCACCTCCACAGGACAAGACTCAGCAGTCCATCTGCATCTTAAGGATAAAGGACACTCTTTCGAGGATGCCAATGTTCACATTTTGGACAGAGAGGACAGATGGTTTGAAAGAGGAGTGAAAGAATCCATCTATGTCCACTGTGAGCGACCATCTTTGAACAGAGGCGGGGGTTTACGACACCAACTCTCTGCCATCTATAATCCAGTTTTGAGTTCCCTCCCCAGACGCCTTAACGCCCACTCACATCCTGGGCCATCTGACCTCAGGAATTCGCATGATAAGGTGGGGCCAGGTTTCACAATGAACACACCCGAAACTCTGGCTGATTGGGACCCACACCCAGTTTCACACCTTGGCTCAGGCGATTAGAGGATCATCAGGGGTCCTTTTGTCCCTCTGTGGGGGGTTACCCCCACTAGGTTTATATCTGGGACTCTCCACCATTTGACCTTAGAACTGAAGAAGCTTCTCGGATGAGAGGTGAAACGTCTTCAAGCAACTTAAAGAAGTCCAGACGCTTTTCTTTGCAAGCTCCTTTGACTACGATGACCTGGATGACTGAGAGCCTTCACAGACATACATAGAACACTAATCTTTCATTTATCATTCTCTCCATTATTTTGCAGACGTTGGGTGTTAATGCTATTGGTCTGTAGTTTCCTGGTTTCGTATCTTCTTTCCCTGGTTTACGTATTGGTATTATCACTGCCTCCTTCCAGCTTTGTGGCAACTTCCCCAGGGCTATTTCCGTCAACAACCTCCATTTTAGACCCACCTACAGACACATGACTGGACAGGCGCCAAATGCAGTAAATTTGGTCCCATGTGGGTTTTGGCCCTGCAACTTCTGACTGGTTGAAGTGAGTGAACATGGCATAATTTCTGTGACCCTATTGGCTCAAACAATCAAAAAGGAGTGTCAATCATGCTAACTGGCCAAAAGAAACCAAAGTTACAGCCCCTCAGATTTTAAAGGGCCAGAGGCCAATTAAACTCTCCATGCACATGGCAGAAAAGGCCCTTTGCCATGTAAATGCGTGGTTAATTCTTCAAAAATACATATTGAAAAAACAAGCATTTTTAGGCCTCTTAGTAAAATTAATTAATTTCTGCTCTTTAATACCTAAAGAATTAAACTGACATAGTGTCCAATGTGTGCCAAAATTTGACAATTTTATACAACGTCTGGATATTCATGTATTGACAGTGCTGTAATTTTTCACTGCTTCACTTTAGAAACATAAATCTTTGCACAGATTATGTTTATATGTTGGTTACTGAATTTCTGGAATTAAATGTGATTTGAGGCATATTTTTAAAAGGGTTATATGCTAAAAAATAAATAAAAAAATTAGGCGAGGATAAGATCTACTTACTTTTTCTGTGTTCAGTCCCAGTAACTTTGACACAGTAATATCTGCTGCAATATTTATACCTCTGATGAAATTTCACAAGTGTTAGCTTTATTTTGATACCAAGATTGTATACACAGAGTCTGTAATTGCAGAGAAATAATCAATTAATTTTGGGCATTTCATTTTCGAGCAGGAAGCTCAGAAACCTCTTTGGGGCTTAAGAGGTTTTAAAGTTTTTTGGCCCTCAGGGATACCACTGACCTGGGGGTGACTCAAACATGTACAGCCAGCATTTAAAGTGCTGTGAAAACAGAAGCATGGTGCTTATAAACCTCACATTAGCAAATTAATTGGATGGGTTCCAATAGGTTGGCAGCTGGTGCTGTAATGGTTGGCACTGTTGTATTGAAGTCCTGTGGCCTTTCCTGCGTGCAGTTTGCATGTTCTCCCTTTGACTTTATGATTCTCAATGTTTCCTCCCATAATCCAAAGACAAGTATATTAGGCTGATTGGAATGTGACCCTGAAATGTTGTCTTTTTTTTAACAGTTACAAATTTTCCAAGGTGTAGTGCACTGCATGCAGTGTATGAACATTAATTTACATTTTACAGTCAGCTGAGAGACTCCATGAATTAAGCGTGTTGTGAGGAATTAACATGTTTTGTGTGTGTCTTTTCATTTATTTGCACATGTGTTTGTGATGCCACATTAAACTGCCTACCAGCTGCGATCTAACCTTCTAGGCGTGGAGAACAAAATACTAACAGGGGAACCTTTAAATTTTACATCTGACAGAATTATAGATGTCCCCATGCTCAGATTTTTAGGCCAGAGACCACATCAAATAAATCTGAAAGCAAATACATAGATATTAATCTTTATAGAGGAAAGATCACACACATACAAGTAATGCGGTTTCACAATCCTTGGAGAACATTTGATATCGTAACGTTCTCAGTTTTAGGACTAAACAGACCCAAAGCCTCTTGCACACACAATGATGACACCATGTGACCACAACACATTTATAGTGACCCATGCTGAGGACGAAGGTAGTGTGGAAACAGGTCCTCAATGTAATCGTCCAACAGTTCAAACATAAAAACAAGTCACTCCTCTGACATGCAACATTTAAGCATAGATATTTAAAAGATGAGCTTTTTGTTTTTACAGCAATACAGTAACAGTAAGACACATGAGAAAACATCTGTGGATATATACATTAACTTACATTATCAATAGCTCTGTTTTTATGAACAATATTTACAGAGTTACGGTAAAAGAACAAGTCCTCTTTCCCACCAAGTTGCCTAAAGTCACGTGCTTCAGTCACATTACAGCTGGTTGTCTTGTTTGGCTTTAGGGATTAATCATCTCAGGTCTACAGTAAGTGACTGACAAATATACAAATGAACTTGTCTGTACAGGGGCCACATGTGTAGGCAAATAAAAACGTGAGGCTGAACTTCCTTCCTCATATCCAGGGATAAACTGATGGCTTATCACATTATGCTGATGTTGTTTATTACCTCATTACATCGGTTGAATGTTCTCCTCTGAGTTTCTGTAGCCTCAGCTGATCCTGATCAGTTTGACATGTAACAGAGTGTAACACTACTTAGCTGATAGATTTTTGCTGAATAAGGGACACAGTTACAGTCATATATGTTATTGGCAAGTTGTGGCATAATACTGTACAGCTATCGTATGAATGTCATGTTAGTAGACATGTATCAACAAGGCAAACAGACAGACAGACGTGTTAACCATCTGTGCTAACAAGAAGCATTTTAGCAACTGATGAGCGTCATGGAGAGCAAGATCACGACACCTGATTTCACCTCGAAATCATTCATCGCTCAGATGCATATAAATATAATGTCACAGTTCTGATTGCTCTCTGCTAAATCTTCTTAGTTTCTGGGTTTAGGAAACTCAGAAGTTCAGACAATTGATCCCTTGGAGGAGGACAGGTGGATGGACTGGATGCGAATAGCTAAGGTTTTCTCCAAGTCTCGCAGGATGTCACAGCCGGGGCTGTCGGGTGGTGCGTCATACAGCAGCTGTTTGAAGGGCTCCAACTCAATCAGGATTACCATATTCTTCAGAAAGTAACCCTCTATATAGGATGCTAGATCTGGAGCATCGAGAAACTGAAGGACAGGGAGAATATATATATCAACTTTTTCAGAATATCACTGATTTTACGTCACTTGAGCACCACTGCAACACCGCAAAATGCTTCACAGCACAGTATTAATTTTTTACCTTGGTGTGATTGTAGATCTCAACACAAGTGTCTGTGTTGATGTTCTTAGAGCAGATAATCTCACAATGCCTTTGCAGCGCCTCCAACTGGAAAAACTTTGCTGCTGACAGAAGCTGAAAAAACAACAACAAAACAACTCAAAATTCAAGTTCAAATTGTAGTTTTTTTATTTAACTAAAAAGAAATGATGATAGACATGTTTATGATCCGTTACTCAAGACACTAATGATCTAACCTCCATAACATCAGTGTTCCTGATGTGCAGAGCTTCTGTCCCTCCACAGTACAGATACTGCATGACAAGCTGATAAGATAAGATCCATAATTTACAGAGTGCACATAGAAAAGAAAACACAACATATATATTTAAAGGAACATGTGACTAACATTTACTTACAATGTCTGCCTTATCAAAACATAATAACACTACCTGAAATATTTGAAATTTGACATTGCTGATTTCAATGCATGTGTTTTCACCACATGGTCTGTTAGCTAGAAGAGTTTTGAATCTGTAGAGAATGATAAAGAGACAAAAGGAGAGAAATATCACGGGTTGGTTAACTTGGTCATGTTTTAAGAACTCACTGAATGGAAATAAACACTACTAACATACAACAGCAGGGAGAATACACAAGAGTGGAGACCAAATTAACTGCCATTCTATTACTTCTTTCTATAATATTGTAATTTGCCTTATGTGCCTTTACTTATACCCTACTTTGGTATAAATAAATAAAATAAAATAGAGTTAAAAATCCCTTCAAGATTACAGAAGAAGAAAAAAAGACTAGAGATTCACCTGATAAAGTTCAAAACATCAGAACTCACAAACACATTAAATCAAAAGTATTTTGCTATATTAAAAACAAGTCAGAGTTGGGGTAATCGTATTTAGCAGGACCTTAGGGTTACAAAATATACTGTGTAAACATTCAACATGTGCATTTTAAAGGCAGAGGTTTAAATACCTGTTGGAAGCTGTGAAAAGCAGAACTTTGTGGGCGTAAAAAGGTTTCCCCTCCACCAAAAAGGTCACATCAGACATTTCTTTATTGTTCAGGAAGTGGGGATCTGAAAGACACATGACCAGAAAAACTTTATGTTTTTCTGATTTTCATAAAAAGAGCAAATGGAGTGTTCAACCTAGCCTTGTCACTCGTTCTACACCCAGTTCAGCTCCATGCAGTTGATTGTATTAATAATAATAATAATAATAATACATTTTGTTTGAGGGCGCCTTTCAGAAACCCAAGGTCACCTTACAAAAAACACAATTGATAAAAGGAACAGTAGTCATAAAATACATAAAATAAGTTAAAATTACAAAACAGAGGGTGACAACAGATAAAATCAGCATTAAAGCGAATAAGCCAGTTTAAACAGATGTGTTTTGAGCTGTGTCTTAAATACGGAGAGGGAGTCAATATTTCTTAGTGCAGGAGGAAGAGAGTTCCAGAGCCGGGGAGCAGAGCGACTGAAAGCTCTGTTCCCCATAGTAATAAGCAGTGTTGGTCAAGTTACTTGAAAAAAGTAATCAGTAACTAATTACTGATTACTTCCCCAAAAAAGTAATCCCGTTACTTTACTGATTACTTATTTTCAAAAGTAATTAATTACTTAGTTACTTAGTTACTTTTTTAAAAACACGATTTACAACCTGAATAGGTGATAAAGCGATAGATCTTTCAGCCCAATTCTACTTTTTCTACATAATCCATCATACAAAATGTAATCAAATGGAAAAGTCTCTTTTTAAAACTTGTTTTATTAGTTTTAATCTTTTAACTTTATGCATCAAGCAAAAAATGTAATTATATGCAACATTCTCTGACTTGAAGAAATTTGTTTTAAACCTTTTAAACCTATTTTCTGCACATTCCAGCACATAATTTTTTTTTGTGTGTGTGTGTTTACACTCAGTCTTTCAAATAGATGCAAGTAAAACACAGCAGAAAATAAATAAAGTCAAAGACTCAGCGGTCCTGTTGCTCTATTTTCACCTGTAAAGCAGGAGTAGGGTAGGCGGAGGGTTACCCTGGTGCAGGTGTGCCGCAGCGGTCAGTGGAAGAATCTGCGAGTTTCTCTGTGAGTTTCCCATTACGTCGTAGCTACTCGGTGCTTGCTCGGAAGTTTAGGGGTTTTTTTTCGCTGTAAAAAGAAGTTTTTTTCCCACGCACAAGGGACACTAATGTTTTTGTCACTTTTTATGGAATCAAACTCAAAGTAAGGTCAGTACTTCCACGCTTTAAATGCTGCACGCTCATACTCTCTCCCGCACTCGATATATGATCCATTGTTGATCTGCACACAGCTGTTGTCACGAGCGTCGCACTCGCTTACGTCACTGTCATGAGGCATTCTCGCAAAAAAATCATGGTTTTAGTAACGCAGCGTTCCTACGGGAAAGTAACGGTAATCTAATTACCGTTTTTTGCCATAGTAATCACTTACTTTACTCGTTACTTGAAAAAAGTAATCGGATTACAGTAACGCATTATTGCCCATCTCTGGTAATAAGGTGTGAGGACGGAACGGTAAGATGAATAGCAGATGATGATCTGAGAGGGCGGGAAACAGTGGCGATATGGAGCAGGTCACACAAATATGAAGGAGCAGATTTATGGATACATTTGAACGTGAGAAGTAAGATTTTAAAGTTTATCCTGGCTTCTATGGGCAAACAGTGAAGCTGCTGAAGAACTGCGGTAATATGAGCACTTAACGGAGTGCAAGTTATGACCCGAGCTGCAGAATTTTGAAGAAGTTGGAGTTTATGAACTCTAAAATTCTGCAGCTCGGAATTTTGACCTGAAAAGTTCTATTCCAGTTTCTGAACACTAGATGGTGTCGTGCACACTTTCTAATCTGCATTTACTAGTAAGGGCAGACTAAAAAAGACAAGACAAATGATTCTGATGCTCCTGCTGCGTGCCTGTATGTATGTGAATACACTTTAATAATTAAATGAAATGATGAAGAAATATGCTCACCCAAACGTGATGACTGCTTCTTCTTGATCTCTGCCAGTTTGGGGATGGGGTAAGGGCCGTAACACTGAGTGAAGATCGCAGCCAACTGCTGGCTGATCACTTCATTCTGACAAAACACAGACAGAGTGACAGAAGAGGGTAAGCAGAGCTCACCTTGGATGCATCATGCTAAGCCAGCATCCAGGAGTCTATGTTATGTAAGAGCATAAGCACATACTGCACGGCGCGCCTCTCCCACACAAACAGCCCCGACGCAAATACCAAGAGAGGTTAAACTTCTGCAGCCTTACCAGGCTTAGCATCCACTTCATTCAAGCAGTCGTTCCAGTAAAACTTGTATTTATGGATATTTCACACATTACAAGGGGATCAGATAGATATCAGACTTATTTTTCACACCCACACGTCCTTAGAGGTTGCTGTGGTGGGAAATACAGCGACAGGCTGAGCTACTGTAGGAGTGAGATTAAGAGGAAAAGACAGGAGATTTTCTTACCCTTCTAAACTTTTCACTTGTGTGTGTGCAGAGGCAAAGTGAAGGTAAGGCATGCTACAGCACAAGCCTCATGTGTGCAGTCATCCTGCTTGAATGCAACAAACTTCTAACAAATAAGTATTTCTGCATTGTCTTCAAAATTTTCTATGCTGACAAGAGAGATATACAGATATACATTTAATCAACGTTATCTAAAATGAACTAAACACTAAGAGGCTGAATGAATGCTTCAGAGGAACATGGCAACAGAGTGTCTGGTACAGAAAAGACAAACGGCCTGTACCTTGATGTCTGTGGACCTCAAGGTGATGCAAGCAGAGCCTCTCTCAGAGATGAGGGCCAGTGGCCCGAGCCATACATCAACCAAGACAGAAACAAGGACTGACACTGCAGCAATCCAGCGAAGCATAGCATGTTTGGAGTGTACGAGTATATGAGTATGTGCGTGTGTGCATGTGAGAGAGGTATGCTGCTGGTATCAGACCCATGCACGTGAGTCTCTGTGGCTCTGCTTGTGTATTTCAGTTATATGAGTGTATGCACACTCACACTCTGAAACTGTGCAGTGTTTTTTTCTCATATCAGCAATGACAGCTAACCTATCATGCCATCAGGGCATTATCAAGATTAAGTCACAGCAGACAAAGCTAAGATGAGTGCCAGAACAAGGACAACAATGAGCTGGGTGAACTCTAACATTGCCTACCAAGGGATCCTAAGCTGAAGTAATGAGACGAGGGCCTAATATGATAAACTGCAACAGAGAGGAACGGGCGTCTATCAGAAATCATTATCATTTTACGTAATAGATATTGAGTAAGCCACTGGGGCTCTGTCGGTCACCGTGAAGCTAATGACCTGACTATGTAATAGCATTACTACAAAAAAAGAGGAGGACATGACTGTGGTTTAGTGAAGAGCAGACACTTAAGAGGATGGAGACTAAAGTGTAGCTCTGAAGAAAATGTTCTTACTTTTACGGTAATGATCCAATATGTCGTGACACTTGCCTGTGTTTTATGTTAACAGGAAACACACACAGGGCAGTACCTTGCTGGCTCTGAGGATCTGGAACATAAGAGGCAGGCCATGCGTAATGAGCTCCTCGGTGTACTCCTCTTCCTCAATGCAGCTGAACTCTTTCAGAAGACCCTGGATCAGAGGTCGGCGGTGCTGATGGAAACATGTGCGCAGAGACTCCAGCCAAGTGTGCAAAGTCCATGGGACTCCTAAGTTTCACAAGTACACCAATATGAAATACATTTCATACAATATAAGATACTGTAGAAGTCGCATGCATGCATTTCCAGAAAACCCACCAAGACTCCGTATATCTATGGTGATGTCTACATGCCCATGTTCAGCACTGTGGTACATGGCTTCCTTCAGAGCTTTAAGTTTGGCTTTTCCAGTTCTGATCAGATCCATCTGAGACATGCTTCTGCCTTCCAGCTCTGAGCCTTCTGCGAGAATCTCTTCCAATGACAAGACATCTCCTTTCCCTTTCTCTGTGTGGGACAACAGCTTGCGAAACACATTTCTACAAATCAAAAAAGGCAAAAGAACAAAAGCAGAGAAAAAAACTGAGATTAGACTGAACGGATTTCAGGACTCTATTTGACTGATTTTTTTTTACCAAAAATAAGTTTGCATCTACGGCCCTGAATCAGAAGTGGGCTAGATTTTTTTATTTAAATGGAAGGACTTAAACATGATATGATAGTAATTGGGGGTCGTTACTGTTGTAGTCTGCTGGCAAGTTAAAATAAATCAATGGAAATAGCTGCATTTTGATGAATGGGAGAACGAGTCCATAAGAAGAAACAAAAACCCAGAGGGTTTATACAAAGAGCTTTATATTTGTGGCATGTAAAGTATACTATATTCAGTGGTAAACAGCAATTACACACATGGGCTTTTATACAATTTCATGCAAAATATAAATAAAGATGCTTTTAGTTTTAAAATCCAAAAATACAGCTGTCTAGCCTGAAAAATAACTAGCAAAAACCAAAAACAAACAAAAAAACTGCTGGTTTTGACATAATGCTATATTTTACAGGTCTATATTTCAGAATGATTTCCACCTACTTTGCAAGAACAACCACATAATTTGACACAAAATGAAGTGGAAACATATCATTCAAATGGAAAATTCTCTGCTAATTACAATTTTTGCTTACTGGCAGCAAGAAAGACAAAGACACAAAAACAGAGACCGTTTATACAGATAAGCTCGTAAAGCAAAGTACTAACAGAAACTATTCTGGATCGATTATTAAAAGACAATACAGTATTGTACAGAGTACACTGTTTGCAGTGTAACCCTGTCAGTTTTGCCATTTTGTTAAGCCAAACTTTTAAAATAGTTTTGGAGAGTTTTAAGTCTTAACAATACTTTGAAAACAACAGAAAGACAACAGGAGGTTACTCATGCAGGAAACTGAAGACCTGTGGTGCTAATTTTACAGACGTCCTCTAAGGAAGTTGTGTTTGTACATAAATAAGAGTACACAGTACACAGTGCTTGTATGTTTGCTGTTGAAGGGAACATGAATGCATTCGTCACCTACCTGTGCCCATGTGCTGCTGCCAGGCTATAGGAGTTCATATCGCCTTGTGGTGCAGTAGAAATTCCATTGCGGTACATAGTTCCCACCATGGGGTCAGCGCCTCGCTCCAGCAGCAAACTCACCAGCTCAAAGTTACCTGCACATGAAAAATGACTGGCTCAGTTAAACACGCACACACACACGGAAATAATAAGATTAAACGAAAATGAGACCGAGAGAAAGATGAGAGAGAAGCACACGTTTCATCATTTGTTCCACATTCATGGCTCTATTTGTCTTTATTCTTCCAGCCCCCAGGAGAAGCAAGCTTCTAAACTTGTAATTCAGCCACTGATCATGCTGACACTCAGGTGTTGTTATCAGCTGAGTATAGATGGCCAGCTGCTGCTGACAGCATGGTGTGATACAGTTGGGCAGGAAGATGGGAGTCCTGCTGTGTCTTAGTACCTGCAGCAGCAGCCAGCTGCAGCGGTGTCTCCGTGTAGTTCTCCATCCCATCCTGCAGGGAGCCTTCCACGTTGGCTTTGGCATCCAGCAGCAGCTGCAGGTGAGGATGCAGGTGAGCATGATTGACAAAGAGAGAGAGACAAAGAAGAAGACAAGAGAGCAGAGTGAGGGGGAGAGGAAGAGTCATTTGCTAATGAGTCTAATTTGATGTCAGGATGGTTAGTTTAAAACTGGCTAGTTTAAAACACTGCCTATTATTTTACCTCTTTAAAACAGAAGTGCTACTTTTGGAGAAATAAACTAAATAGATGAAAGTCAAATGTATGATCGTCAATTTTGGCCAACTTTAAGCTTAGTTTTCTTTTTGTCTGCATGTTAAAGGTTGCTAATTTTCCATTAGTTTCTTTATTTTCACATTACAAAATTGTACAAATATATATATATATATATATATATATATATATATATATATATATATATATATATATATATATATATATATATATAAATGTAATAGGAAGCGAAACTATAACCAAAAAAGCTGGAAAAACTCAATTACAGACAATCCAGGAACTGAATCCTTTTTTCTTGAATATTTTAAATACATACAGACAATGTTTCCACACCTAAAGACATGTTCCTAACTTTACCGTATGTAGGCTGTTTCAGCGATATAAAAGAAACCTGGCTGCTGCAGCAAAATCTGTTACTGTCGGCCCAAATTCTGCTTTAGCAAGCTCTGAAGGCTTGAAAGATTTAGCGCCTGGCACATACACTTATGGGATGCTGTTATAGGTTCTTTGAGGCACTCTTCAAGTGTCTTTCAGTACCTCTTCCCCAAAAACCAGAGAACACACAGAAATGTGCAGGTTGCCTGTTATATTTCTAGCCATTTTAAGATGTGTATGATTATAATAAGAATTGAACCAGCCTACATTCAGGACCCTTTCAGGCCAGTCCAGTTTAACTTTACTTTATCAACATTCAGATAATTCACCTGTACTATACTTCTAGGAAGACTTATTTTCAGCGAAAGTAAACTGCTCTTCAAGTTCTTCATATAAACAGATCCTATCAGAAATAAACAGAAGACTTAAAATGACACTGACTGCAGGATATTTGATGATAATAAATCAATTTCATTAAAATTGTTCATTTATTTATTTATTTTTAATGAGATAATGATCTAGACCATCTCCTTAATGAAAGATATTTCATGAATTTGTTACATTTTAATGGTAATACTTTCTATGACTTTACACTAAATTGACTCTTTTTTAACTTCAGGGTTTCAGTTTTCTGATGCCCTCAAAGACCAAACTGTAGCACTACCAAAACATTTTCCGCTGGACTTTAATGATTCAAAATCAGATCCCTCAGAGGGCAAACAGAAATAGTTAAATGAGTTCGATAACAATTAGGCTGCTGTGTTTCCATTTTCCACTTGCTAAACTCAGTTTGATCCATTTGCTCAAAAGTGCAAATTGACTGGAGGTAGCCATGTGCTGACCTAAAGCATGGCTGCACAATTGCCCTCTTTAAATGTGTAAAGCTCATGTTGTATATATTTAGCAACTAGGTCATTTTCACAAATGGAAAATAAAGAGAGAAAGAGAGAGAGAGAGGAGAAAACTCTTAGTGGAGAGCAGTCATCATCACCACTGAGAAGCTTTGATGACAGAAATGGCAATGATGACCAACCATGAGCTGAAGCACAACAAAAGGTCACGATGAGAGAATCACAGGTGAGAAAGAATGTCACTACCTGCACCACAGGCACATGTCCGTGTAACACAGCGAAAGTGAGGGGCGTCGCCTGCCGTGTTTCGGGAAAGACTGAGGGGTGCTTGTGCACTGAGTTTGGCACCTGGGGAAGGGACACAGGTAGGTGGGTTGGGTAGGTAGGAGGGACAAAGGTGAGGGAGAGAGATACGAAGCCATTAAATCTACTGCATGGCCTACGAGGCACAAGACAAGCAGCTGAAGGGAGGGGAGAAGGGGAGAGAGCAAGCTCTACAGGAGAAACTAGAGTAATTAACCAGGAATCATGGGGCTGCAGAGGACATCCCGCCACTGTGTTTGCCTCCTAATGAACACGATGAATTGATCTGTCTAGTTAGGCCTTGTCCTAATGGTTCCACCCTCACTTTTCACCCTCTGCTTTGGCTTTTTCTGACAGCGCTCTGAATTGACCTCTCCCAGGCTCAGCTCGTTGGCCAGGTTTAAAAACTAAAAATGTGACATACACGAGACACAGGAGCATGAACAAAGCACAAAGGGACATGTTTTTACTTAGACTGCTCTGGGAGAAAACGAGGCTGGGATGTCCATTAGATTTTATGAATTGGTACTTAATAGTGTCATGTTGTTGTATGAATCAGGTACCAGCTGAATACAGAAGAGTATACAGGCGAAATACACATGAGGGGGGCATGTGAAGTGCAATGAAACAATAATAGTATTTTTTATTACTTAATGTAGTTACTGTATATTGTGTAAGCTGGCCAAGGTTTTCCTCTGCAAGAGCTACAGTCTATGTCAGACTGAGAAGAGATTCTCTGTTGGAGCAATCTTACATAATAAGTGTCAAGAGCACAAGGTAATAGCACTTGAACCAACACTGAAGTCAATGTAGACTATATAGGCAAGCATTATGGAAATTCCCCTTAAGTATGACAGGTCCTTCATCCTTACATGAGTCCACCTGTCAGCACTTTGGGGACATAACCCTTATCTTCTACATGTCCCTCGAGAACACCATCCTCTGAGTTTGGGGAGATCATCCCAAAGTTCCCATTTGCTATTTTGGCTTATTCAATATTCCATAATTAGTAAGTAATTATGGATCATTTTGGATCGGAAAATTATTAGTTCACTTAAACTTTTCCCACTACTGGAACCTGTAGTATTAGTCCACAGGGTCTTTTTTTTTCTGATGTCATTTCCTATTTATCATTGGTACCCGATTCATGCAATGAAAGTACACGATACATTTTGAAACAAAATTCATACATAATACATTTCTAAAAATGGAAATACACATGCCTGAAATGAATATTAAAGTGGGTCTTTAGGTTTTAGTCGTTGACAGTGCTTTGTGCTTTGGCCAGCTGTCATGAATGCAGTGGGCTGCAAATCAACTCTGACACAATAGCTGATGGGACATGTTGTTGCTGAAGTGACTAACGGAGATCAGGATCATGAGACCTCAACCGAATGACCTCGCTCATGTCTGCGCAGAGTCAAAGGATGCCGTCACGATTCTCTGCAGACTCTGTGAGGAATCCTGCTTGCTTTAAGTCAGCTGATCTCTATTTTTTCCCGGACATAGAAAAGAATGAGTCAGCAGGAAACCTCTGTGTCACGTTTCACACTCTAACTGCTGACATGCAAATAGATTTCAGCGTATAAGAGCACAGCAGTGAGTGCCTCATGATCTTCACCTCTTGTACATTTAGCTGCACGACACATGGGAGAAAACGAGAGGAAATGACGGATGACATGTTTGGTTTTCTCCAATTTAAAGGAAAAATAAGAATACAAATACATTTGTTACATTAATGTGTACCGTTATTTCAGTACTATTAATTTAAATTGTCTACATATAAAATGGGCATAAAGAGTGCTAATGTCTGACAAAGAGACTTCAGTTATACTCAGCAGCTCAATCTTATAATACAAAAAAGGTAAACGATATTTCTCTAATCAAAGCAGCCTGGTTCAGTTCTGCTGACTTCTGCTCAATGCCAAAAGCAGAACAGCAGACATAAACGTTTTCTTTCTTTCTTTTTAACCACTGACCTCGCTGTTAATATCTGCTCCTGCATCCAGCAGCATCTGCACCATGGCTTCGTCTCCACGGACACAAGCGTACATCAGCGGGGTCATACCCTACACAAGTAGATGCACAGAGAACCAAAGCAGCTGCGATTTAATCTTTCATTTTCTCGAAACACTCAATGGCATAACCAAATCCTAAAAATTCGCTTCAGGACACCATTTTCAAGCACTTTTCTCAGGGAATGTCATGTTTCTTATCCCCCCACTGAGTAATGTGAACTTGAGTTATACCATTTGTTTTTAGCTACAGAACAAGGCTTAATGCTTGGTCTGCTTGTCTTCTCGACAGCTCAAATTCAGGGTAGAGTTCGATGGCAGCGATATTCTGCTTCTGATGAACATTTTAAAGGATACCACATGAATTAAGATCTCCTCTGGGCCATCTGGGACACTACCTGAGGCTGTCTGACGGACACATGCAGTACAGCGCTCTGTATGTGAAAGCTTCTGCTAAGCTCAGCCCTGAACTGAATGTTGATTTTCCCAAGGAAAATCAGGAGCTACACTTGCAGTATTCCCCTGATGATTTATTGTACTTGAGGTGGAAGTCATGATATAGTGCAGAGCTCTAATGCAGGAAAATATATGTCAAAATAAGATTTAATATGCATAACTGCCTTTTAGCTCAAGAGTCAGCACTGTGCTCAGAAGCGGAGGAACCTCAGTTTACAAAACAAACAAAATAAACACTTCCACAGGCTGTGTGTGTGTGTTCATGTGTTCATGAGAACAAATGTGCCGGTATATGCATTATTAAATATGTTGACTGTGTTTCTAACCTGCTCACTCATGCTGTTGATACCATCCGGCCCTAGCAGGTTGACAGCCTGCTTTACCAGGTCTGTGCGTCCACAGCTGAGCATGCGGAAGCCCAAATCCTGCAGGAACTTTGCCTCAGAAGAGGCAGCATCCAGTTTCCTTGAGGCACAGAAGCAGTCATCCGTTCTGAAAAGCATAGCACACAAAGTGAGTGCAAGCTGACAAGTATTACTGTTTGCTACGTGCAGTGTTTTCCCTAAACACCTTGCAGGCTTTATTTCTTGACACTACAGGGAGGACGTGAAACACGCACATCTTTCCCTGCATGCATAATTGACATGTATGCGTGTATGCTTTTTGTGGGTTCAGATAAAGAAGTTGCCTGCACACATGTTCTGCAGCTCAAGCGCAAGCCCACTCACTCCCGGGCCTACCGAAGCTGGCGGGGCTCACAGTCCACTCCAGGCAGCAGCAGCCTGGCAGCCTGCCGCACATCATCGCTGTCCACAGTGAAGCTGCGTCTGTGCTCGGTGTGAACCACAGCTACACGCACCCACTCCATCAGAGGCGGCAAGATCAGAAATGGCCTATAGAGGGAGGTAGAAGCACACGTAGTTGCCACCATAAACACAGTGAAGTCGCACTTGGTGTGCGCAGGCATTTCACTAAAACGGAATTTGCATGTTATTTTGTTGCCACTGTTAATTATTGAGAAAAAGATTAACTCACTTTGAAGACCCTAAATCAGAACATAAAAGAGGTGTTTAGATGTAGAGAGGTTGTAGACCATATAACTGAAAGAAAATGATCATTTTAATCTGCTCTGCTCTTGTTTAATGATCTAAAGTCTGTCATAATACCATAAAATACTGCCCCGCTGTTGCTTATTGTTTAATAGAACATAAACCCATATGCCACAATGCACCATATAAACCAACACAATGCACTGCAAATTGGGGATGATGCATTATAAGACTTATATGCCTTTAAAAGAATCGTGATGTCATAATGCTGCCAGGAATTACATGTGTCATCATTTTCACTTCACAAGATCAAGTACTGCAGTTCCTCCTCATGTTTTCCTATAATGCTCCGTGTAACGTATTTCAGTAATTATAAAAGATCATTATCAGTTAAGGTAAACTGATCGTGTGTTTGCTTCCTTGGAAATGTACAGTACTGCGGCGTTCAGACGGCAGCAGGTAACAACCATTATACATCATACATCCTGTTCTCTGACAGAGAAGACTGAGAGAGCACACAGGCGTTTAAAGCTGTATTTGCACAGAGCAAACAATCTAGGTTGCATTACCAACCAGGCAAACCCCCCATGGGCTCTCAAACAAGCTATGTTTACTACATATCATCTGGGCTTATGTAATTAGATTCATTTCAAATGAGTCTAGCTCCTTCATGCTCCATGTTGACCACAGCTGAGAAAAGAGAATCAAAACCCAGCGCCAGGACCACAAATGCTTCAGTTTATATTGAGCTCACCTTTATTAAAGTTGTCCTCTTTGCATGTAATCAGTAAACAGCACAGAGAAAACCTCAGGCGAGGTCGTATTATTATTCCACCATCACCCAAAGCCTGTAACTTTTTTTTATTATCAATACATGTGGCAATCATTTTCATCTATAACAGCCTGATTGCTCAGCGTATAAAATGTCAGTAATAACAAGAGATGCCCATCGTTAATCCCTGAAGCCGTGTTCTGGTTTTAATTATGTAAAATAGAAGAATTCAAAACCTCTACCTCTGGCCTTCTCTCCTCCACTCATCCTGCATCAGTGTTTACAACAGCCATATGGAATCCATATGAATGGAAATACATATACAATATGTGTGTTCACCTTTGTGACTGACTGATACAAAAGCAATCTTAAGTGAGTTGGTAATGCAAAACATAATGACACACCCATGTGCTTTATAACTACAGAAGAACAATGACTTTTCAAGACCTTATTATGTAATATAATAGGACAAAAGTCTGACACACGCTATTGGAATGCAAACAAAAATGTTTTTAAACAAACTGATATTTACTTTTTAAACCATGTATCATTTTAATTTTATAACAGCATTTGGACGACAGTAGTAGCAATTTGTTTAGTTTCTTTAAAAAAACTCAGACAGATTATTTGACTGTTGCCAAATCCAGAAGCTGGTTATGTGTTTGTGTTTGTGTGCTCTTTGCGGATTTATTAATCAGTATGTCGCTTTACAAAGGATGTCTTAATGGCTGGGCTGCCCTTGACACACGCTGATTGCACAACTCTCTCATCTCTGCTACTTTAAGCTGACAGGAGGGTCACTCAATATTAGTTTGATATGCTAAGAAATGCAAACCCTTGTGTTTGTATTTTACTCACTTCAAAGGAGCCTGACCTACAGCCACGTGACATTATTACTTCTGCAGACTTCATTAAAGCTCTGCACAACACCTAATCAAGAGTCAGGGAACGTATAATGCCAATGCATTCCTTCTCAAGCCCAATGGAAACTTTGGTTCACAAGCAGTTCAAGGTCGCCCTGTTTCCATGCAGTGCTCTTTAAAAGTGCAGACATTCTGCAAGGAAACAGTTGAAATCAGAGGGATTTCCTTAATGTTGGGTCCAGAATTGGATTTAAAATGACCTAAAAAAATATATAATAACATGCGCTAAATATGATGTTGGTTACAAACGGTGGAGCTAAAGCAGACATAAGTGGGATATCTGGGACACACATTAACTGATAAATTGCTCCACGACAGGTGATGAAAGTCTGGACTGCTCAGGCTCAACTGTCAGCTCTGTATTCCACAGAGGTTTCTACCAAAGCAGAGGAAATACTGAACATACAGCGAATAAATGTTTCATGAGTAGAAGTGGCAAAGAAAGTGAACACTGTGGGAACATGTATCCAAACACTATGGAAACACTGCCTAATTTTCATGCCACATGTGTCACCGTCAGAGTCCCACAGCTTCCTGAATATAAATTCCCAATAGGGCAGTGGTGGTAATTCTCAATGCAAGTCTGTTCACGGCTGCTCCAACTGCCCCTTCCTTCCACGACTCAGGTCACCCAGAGGGCTCGCTCAAGTAGCCAAGACGTTGACAATTCACTGTACTTTCCTTCCAGAGGAAAACATCTGGTCTGCCATTTCACGGCTTAGCACAGAGAGCCAGAAATACAATAATAAAGAAAAAAAAACAGTCAGCAGAGGTGTACAGTTGCAGCAGAATGATCTCTGCAGAAGCAGCATCACCACTGGACTGTGTTATAAGGTGAGGAGGAGGAGGAAGAGACATGCAGAAGCTTTGATTGTGTCTAACCAAAGGCAGTTTCCACTTTTTGTCCCAGTGACTTGTGGTGTGCCTTTATTATTACTACTAAACTAATAAATTGCAATATTTATGTGCTTTCCTGTTTCCTGTTTTACCTCCATAATGTAGTGCTTTATTTTTTGGTAGACAAATAAAGGCTTAACATTGTGCTGCTCACCTGACTTGCTTTTCAGGTCTTGATGCAGGATGACTGAAACTGAATCTCAGTTCCATAGTTTGTTATAGCACATAGATTTTCAAATTAAGCTGACAACCTTTACAGGTATCGAGGAGAATTTTGTATATGTCCTTCTGATGAAGGTAAGATAAACATTCACTCAGTTTTCATCTTGATAAAGCGTCGATCGCAGGGCTCAAAAATAAATCTAATGTCAAGTGTAAAAAACTGCAGTCCCTTAAACAGCCACGGACAGAAATGAACAAAAGCAGAAGAAAGTTTCCCTTTCATGACTCAATGAAGTGGAGGAATTTCCTATAATTTACCAATATTGTGATGCTTTGGGTGACAGGTGGGGGAACTCAGCATTTCTGGTGCTCTGTAGTCTGGCAGGAGCTCTCAACCATCTGTGTGGTGCTGGTTTCTTTTCTTGCCAGTTATCATACAAACAATATGACTTTAAAATGGTAGCCCACAAACCAAAAGGTGAAATCAGTTCAGTTATAACCCTCTTGTTCTATAAAATCTATGCTGTCTGCTAATTCATGAGGTACAAATCTAGTAAACAGCTTGTAAACCTTCCCGTAGGTAAAGGCTTTGTGTGTTTTGACGCTTTAAAGACATGTTTAGACGTTTCTTTTCTTTTTAAAAAATATAGGAAAACAAGTGCGAATAAGAAAAGCAGACTAACTGTTGTGGTTCACTGGCTCCGTGAGCCGCCAGATGCAGTGACGCTCTGTTACTCTGACTTTTTTCTTTTACTGCTGAGTGTTGCTGATGAGAAATGTGGACGTGCATTTCCTTTATTTTGCGTGTTTGCTTCTAACCTCTCGGTTTGTAAGGTAACCTTGGAGGGTTCAACGTTGGGGTTTTCCCACTCCATCTGAGGGCAGTGCATGAAGTAGCACAGCGTGTAGATAGCTTCCGGCGCCCAGAGTATCACGCCGCTTTTCTGGTGCATTGGTGTCCCATTGCTGTGGTTCTTCATATACAGTGGCTGTAGGTGGTGCATAGCCCGTGACACCAAGTCACCTACACACATACACAGACAATACAAACAGGAAAACACAAAAGGAACACAGACAGTGAGAAACGAATTCACGGGTTCACTCAGTAGATGAGAGAGATGAGACCGAAATATTTTAAGCACATGGCCTTTAAAAAGACATCTGGGAATTATCTTTATTCCTCCCAGCCCCCTTGGAGCTCACTCTGTCAGGGGAAATCGAGAGTTTCCATGCACCACAATCAGGAAAAAGACAGGGTTCATCCCAGTTCTTTCTGTGCAGCTCACAGGAGGAGAGCGAGAGAAAAAGCATGCCCAGGACTGCAATGGATGAAGAATGAATATTTATGGATAAACATAGCTACTCCAAGCTATTTCCCCTGCATAATTTGTCAGTACTTTAAGGTCATCCAGTTGGGCTTCAAAACTCCAAACTCGAGAGGGTTTTGCTAATAAAAATCTGAACGTTCTCCTAGCTGGTTTAGAAAAAAAGTAAATAGTTCTTGGAAAAGTATGTTCAAGCCAGCTTTTTATGCCGTGGGGACCAGACAGATGGCCTTTTTGTAGAGCAAATTCAGTTAATCAGAAATCAAGAGCTGGCCTAGAAGTTTCTTTAACAGACAGCCCAATTCTTTCATGTGACTGTGGTTGGTTAGTTATTGAATGCTTACTTGAAAAACAACCCTGTTTTATTACAGCTGGACTCAAATCCCATTTTGCTGAATGCTGTCAGGTTACCGTCGCTTCTCCCTTCCTGTCTAGACCCACCGCGTGATGAGAAAATGTGATGAAATTGTGAAGCAGGGTCGCTCTTAAAAAAAAGAAGGAAAGAAAGACACACTGTGACATATTGTCCTGGCCAGTTTGATAATGTTGAAGGCACAAAAGCAATAGAGCATGATGACACTTGGTTCCCTGTTTCCAATGGAATATATTGTATGTGTGACTATTCGATACAGAGAGGGAACAAACAGCCATTCTCATACACAAAAGGGTTTGTTTAGCATCAAAATTGCGCTATTTGGCGCTTGCCAAGACTCCATTTAGCCTTGACAATGTGAGAGGCAAGTGTGAAAAGGATGCCTGAATGAGGGAGGAGCATTCATGCAATAAAACAATCAACTGTCCTTTGGGAACAGTGGCGCTGCACTGATAGAGAAATCATGTTGTGATTCAATGAGCAGGGAAAATTATGCCAGGAATGACCACCTCTTGTAGACTTTTAGCTTAAGCTTTGCTGTTCCAGTTACTCTCTGTTACTCCTTCTTTCTCTTAATTGTACCAATGGGAATACAGATAAGCTGGTAACAGTTCCCTTTGAAGTTCAGTAAGGGAGCCAAGGTGGTCAGCAGCAGGCAGTTTTCATGTCTTATTTATGCTGCTCTGTGACATTTCCTTTCCTGGCTGAGAAGGCTCACGAGGTTAAGAATGTAGATTATTTCAAAGCTGAAAAAGTCCAACAGTAGTGCAGCTTCACGTGAGATCACTGTAGCAGGTGTAGGTGCAGCACAAAGTGGTAAGATTTCTCTTTGGAAGGTCATTCAGAAGTGCGACAGTTTAATAAGCTAAAATGTCAATAGACTTTTAATTACAAGATCCAAGCTTTTAATCAATACCTCATCCTTGGTGATTAATTCTTTATACCAACAAGAAGAGGAGAGGTGGAGGACACACACAGCAGATCCTGCTTCTCAGGTTCTCAGTAATTACCTTTTAGCAGTGGGGTCATGCTCTCCATGTTTTCAGAGCTTTATAACCATCCTCGAATAGCAAAATCACACAAATCGACCAGTTTACAGAGTATAATGGCACTGGTTTAAATTAGAAGGGGTTTTATGAGAGCTGGCTTAAGGTCAGTAAACAGCAATGCAGGACCCACATAACAAGCACCCTGCTCATTACTGCAGAATCTGAAGGCAGTGTAATGTTCAACAGTGAGCGAGATAAATGTATTGAATTGAACTGAATTGATATACCTTTATTAGTCCCATGAGGGGAAATTTCATAAGGCTGCCGACCTATTGCACGCAATGGCGGCGCCATCTTACCCTGTGACCCTATGTATGTGCGTGTCCAGAGTTCAGCTGAGACAGTGTCCTTCGCCCTGCTAGGCTAAGTAAACAGTCTGCCAGCCAACCCAGGTGGCCTTGCATGGAATGGGAAGGAACAGACTAAATGTAGAAATTCTCGCTGTGCAGCTGCTGCCATCATCACACGTTCTGTGCTTCAGTTATTTGCCACTACGTCGTGATTATAACAGCCGCCTGTGGCCATCTTGCCTCAACAAGATGCTAAGCTATTCTTTTGCTATTAGTTTTGTCCATTTCACAACATCCAGAACTCTCAGGCACTCTCTGCCACCCATAGCGGATAGCATGGAGGGCACAAACTGTCTGTTAGTGTAGTCGTGAGTGGAACTTCTACTCTTTAACTACCTCTGCTTTACTTTTGAGGGGCCATCACAGCACACAGTGTCCCTGCAGTAATCTGTGTGAGTCTGAACTCTGCCATCTTTCAATCTAGTCAGGTTAGTTTGGACAAAATCCGAAAGTAACATTTCTTGCTGTTAGAGGACTTGAGAATTTTTAGTAAAGAAGGAAATATATATGCAGAGGTTTGACATACATAGTTGTAGATATAGAATAGCTTTGAGAGAAATGGTGAACAAGAGCTGAACCATCACACAGACACTTATTAACCTCATTTGATATCATTTAGCATCGAGGCCGTAAAGACATAATTCCAAGGGTTGAGCTGACCACAGAGCAAAACACTTTTAACACTTTGTGCAAAGAAAACCACAAAAAAATAATTAACTTGCTGTTTTATTTGGAATGTGGCAAAACCCCCCCAAAAAAAACACAACCCCAGAGGAGATAAATGAGAAAATCAAGACATTTTCACTGCTGTAAGTTCTTGGTGGAGAATAGAAAAACAATCACGCTCGACTTAGAGTAAAGACATACAGAAAGAGATGAGACAAAAGTCTAATAATAATAATGAATAATGACATTTGAAGCATGTTTTTTTAATCAGCGACATTAACTAATAATAAAGGACTGAGTACCGACAAAGGAAATTAAGGCTAGCTTTGAAACATGAATGGATAATACAGGCATTATTATTTTAGTGACATATAAAACTAGAGACAGAATAGAGGTAATCTGTGACTGCTTCACTCTTGTTTCTCTGTTTCTAAATTGTGTTTAGTATATATAAAATTGATGGTATGGTTTATATATAGTCATTTTTAAACACCACTGAAGGATACTATTGAAATTACTTGAGTTAATGAATTTTGGAAAACTGTAAGACAGCTTGACCTTTACACAAGTTACAAAATAAATTAAAATAAAACAGCTTGGTGCTGGAGAAATTTCACATGTTTGCATTTTGCACTATGTGGTCTAATAAGGCAAAGTATTTGCTCAAATACTGATTGGATAACTCTTTTCTACACAGCATCATATTAGTTAGCATTCTGGAAACAACTCCAACAGTTTGTTAATTGGTCTGGCTGTCAGTCTCATTATTTCCAAATTAATGGCATTCAGCAAAAAGACAGAAAAGATGGAGAGATTCAGGCTGACTTCTTAAAAAAATGGGGAACTCACTTAGGGAGAATTTGACAACCTTGAGGCTTTAGGATTGATTCAGTTTATTATTAAAACTGATTTATGGAAGGAAGTGTAATGTTTCATATAGTAAAATTCAAAGAGAAAAAATGGTCTTTGAAGCAACCGACAGCACACTGTTACCTTAATCTAGCTTAAATACCACGGACAAGCTTGGCTCACGTAACTCTTGTATATTTCCCAGTATATTAAACTAATTCTTTCAAATTTATGTTTAAGCAGTTTGCACAGAAAACATACGTCTGCTCTTTGTGTACTGTAAAGAGTAAAGAGTTTCCACGGACACGTATCCTTCATCCATTGCCACTTCTGTGAAAAGACTAGTTCAGATTTAGCAACACACACAGCAATATGTGGAAAATATCTGAAGTAGGACAGCATGACTGAGTGATCATGACACACCCATAGTCCTAATAACTGCAGCATTTGTGGAGCCATCATTTCAGATATGCTAATATGGCCTTTTGCTAGAAGAGATGAGGAAATACAAAGAGGTAAATCAGCGAGAAACCTCTTAAATTGAGTCTAAATGCCAGTGTGAAAAACTCACACTGCAGGATTCATATTTTTACTGTGCTGGAAGAGCCAAGGTTGGTTTATTCCAGGAAACTGGTTTCAGAAACTCTTACTGTTCTTTCCCCCTAACCTTTTAATCTTTTACTCCTTCATTCATATCTTAGTCTCTTTCAAAAAAATTGACTTTGTGACAGCCTGACAGTGCAATCACTGCTGCTTTTCACAGTTATTCATTTTGTTTCAGCTTGAGCTGAGCGACTGGCTGCTAATCCTCTAGTTATTTACAGAATTGCTCTCCAGAGCTGATAACATTACCACTGGACTAAGCTGTCCTATTAGACATGAGCGGCTCTGTTGTCTCACAGTGTGTTTGCAGTGTCAACATAACAGTACAAGTCCTTGCTTGACCTCATCAATACAACACGGACAGAGGCCCTGCGATGTGGCTCATCACTGAAGCTGCCCTGCAGTCGGAACAGCATGCAGTGAAGAGAACTGTCTCAGTTTTTATTGTGATGATAAATATTTACGCTGGATATACAGAAAATACTTTCTGAGTCTTTTCTTAGTACGCTGATGCTATAGCAACAGAAACAGACCCTTCCCACATTATTTGGCTTGGGGATTGATTTATTTTTAAATTTTTTGTCATGCACATTAGGACACAATCTGTGCTTTTTTCAGCGTATGCACCATTATTCTTCTTGACACTGCTGTCCTTTCTTTCTTGCAGAGCTGCAACTAAAGACGCAACTGTTCAGCACTTGAAAAGGAACATCCCGATTCTGTGATTATATCTGATCAAATCAAATGGGAATATGTGCCGCTGTGTATTCAGTGGTTCGCAGCACAGCTTGCAGATGTCTTCAAGCGCCATTATCATTTGTTGTAAAGTTTCCCCTTAAAACAGAACCCAAAGTAGAAACTGTTATGAAAGCTTTATATTGGACCTTGTTTGAGTTCTATAGCATATTGTCCAATTTTTGTGAGCAAAGACAAAAATGTCAAATACAACCAGTATGTAATGCTGAAAACCTATTACAATGAGAGAAAACTGACAACTAAGGCTTATGTAAATGACTTCATGTTGTATAAGCGTACGCAGACAGCATTATGACGCCCATTATTCTTTAAATAATGAGTACATTGTAAGTGGACATGCATTCAATTAACTTTTGGAGGACTTGTCAAACTTATAAGCTAAAATCATTTATTTTAATGAATGGCTGTGGTTCATTAGGATTGCTCCCATTGACAGTGTAACTCCCACACATTTATTTAAATAAGCACACTTGCGGTCAGATTATAATATAGTGATTTACTGATAGAGCGGGACAATATTCCTGCTCTATCAAACATCAGATTATCACATTAGATGATAATGTCATCTAGCTGGAATGTGAAGATTTTCCAGAGCTGAACACCTTCACTAAAAAGAATAAGAGTAAGATACAGTAGTGTGTAAATTTCTTTCATTTCTTTGTGCAAGTAGGGAAGTTGGCGCAGTGATTATTGAAAAGTGTGCAAACATACATGGAAATACACATATAATGCAGTTTGTGCAATTCTAACAACTTGAAAACTGTTATTCCTTAACAGTCTGAACTCTCTCAGGCAAGCTTTCTTGTCTTTTCTTTAGGCAGTCTTCAGGAATGTTTCTCCAGGATTCTTAAAGGACATTGAAAGCTCTTCATAGAACGTTGGCTACTTTTTGTTCCATTCTCAAGATGATCCCACGCTGCTTCACTAGTGTTACAGTGTGTTTTTCTATCCAGGCATGTTTTTAATGCATTGGTACTATGTCTGGGATCATTGCCATGCTGAGAAATAAGGTTGCTGCCAATCAGATGCTTTCCGTATAGTATTGCATGGTGGATCAAAATCTTATGGTATTTTTTAAATGCATCAGTTTAGACAAGATTGAAAACTTTACTGGTTGCAATGCAACCTAAACCATGACAGAAACACCGTGTTTTACAGATGGCTGTAGACACTCACTGTTGTACCTCTCTCCTGACACCTTCCATACCAACAATGCTTTAAACCAAAAAAGGCAAATTTGGATTCATCACTTAATTAGACCTGTTACCACCTATTTTCAGTCCAGTTTGGCATACCTCAGCCTTTCCTCCCTGTTTCCCTTCCTTAAGAATGGCTTCCTGGCAGCTACCCTTCTACTCAGACCATTTCTGATGAGGCTTCAGTGAACAGTAGAAGAATCAACTGAAATGATCAGATGCATCCTGGAGGTACAGAGTCAGGTCTTTGCTGGATTTCTTATTTTCTTGTCAATGGCATGCCTTTCAGATACCGTTCATCTGTTTTTAGGCCTGACACTTCTGTTTGGCTTATAGTTTTGGCTAATAGCTCTTTGTGCAAAAGTACTGTTTTAAACCTGTGTTACCATTGGCATATGATGTTTGAGGGGTTTTTTTTTTGCAACAGACAGCAAGTAAAAAGTGCCTAAAGATACAATTCATTTTCTCCAAAGAAAAAAAACTTTGATCCTGGAGAACTATTGCTCAAGACTGCTTTAAAAAATTACAGTAAAGCCTGGCTCCTTGTAAGCAAAATATAAAGAAATGAGGACCAGCTTAAGCCTTTTGCACAGTACTGTTTGTATGAAGCAAAGGCATGTTGGATCTACACATGATAATTGAATCAAAGAAGGATAATATGGTTAAACGTCTACTAATATAAATATCACGTCTTGGGCCTGCCAATTTTTTTGTTTGTTTGCTTTTAAATTCCCTTCATGACTTTAGATTTTTTTTTTTTAAAGTTGGCTACACAGATTTGAGTTTTGATGTTATGACATAAATTTGATCATGTCATGATTAACCCATTAGACCCCAGCACCATTTTTATTGTCAGCAAAACTATGGGAGAGTCAAAGTTGAAACTTTAACAGCAACTTTCCTCAGTGTGCAAAGGGGCGGTGGATCACCATGGGATCTTAGGGGTTGAAGTGGGAACTTCTGCTGTAGGAAGGAATCTCCATCCTTAAGTTGTTGCTAGATAAAATGTCATAAGTAAAAGCAGCAGGAATCACAAAGATAAAACTTGAATTTTGACATGTCCATCACCTCAAGGATGGAGATTTTTCTACAATACCTGTAAGTGATAAGAGAATTTCCTTTTTCTCCCCTTGTGTTTTGGAATCGTTTTGAAAATCGCCTGCAAGATTTCTGCAGGCTTTCAAACCTCAGTGATTAAAGACTGATGCACACACTGTATTTTTAAAGTTCAGGCCTCTAAAAAGAACTAAAGTACTCATCTCAAGCAATGTCTTGTCGTGTTATATGAAGCAGGTATCCAAAACTGTGCTAACATATAAAGTGCAGACTTATAAATATCACAGCTGCAGTTGTGACTTGTGAACACGAATGTGATGCTATAAAAGCCGTACTGTTCTGCAAAGTCTTTTGACAAGATATTGAAATGCAGCTGTCCTGCTTCGCTCCAACATAATTTTAATAATAACAGCTGAATTCAAGCAGTAAGAGTTTTGGGTATGCTGTCTCACGGTCACATTTGCATGGCTTACTGGGACATTTGTGTAGAACAGAGTCATCAGTAAGGTTTATGCTGTAACAAGTCAAAATGTCTGCTGTGAAAAATGTTCACTGTTGGGAAAGTCGGATGATAAGACCTCACTTGCAAATTTATCCCACAGGCGTTGGTGGAGACTGAACTTTTTTACTTGAGGGTTTTTTTTTTTCATTTTTAAAAAACATCTCAGTCAACTGTCAAAACCGAAGCTGGGAAACAACTTTCTATGGCTCTGTGCACAGAAACAGAAAAGCATGTTGAATAAGCATCACAAGCCCTGTAATATTTTTATGGGACACAAACGGCTCCAAAGAAAGAGCCGAATAACCAAATGCCTTGCTCAAATGCATAGTGGCTCTGGAGGGGAGGGGTACATAATAGTTTTCTCACCTCTGCACCTCCACTTTTCCACATGCATGCACTCACACATACATATACGACTCACTCAGTTCAGAGATGCTGCCCACTCTCGTGGCCAGTAAGCACTGTTCAATGGAGCGCAGTTCGGACTGACTGTAGGTGTTTCCCTCTCCACTCTTCCCAGCTCGTTGCTGCTGCTGGTCCCTTTGAAGAGTTAGACCCTCGGGTAGGCTGAGCACACCTGAGAGCGAGAGAAAAACAGATGAATATCACATGTACATGTGGGACTCATGCTATAGCACAGGCAGGCGTGCACGCTCTAAAAAGGGATCATTTAAACTATGTATCGGACACAGTTTTTGTGTTTTTATTGTGGCTGCATTTTTAATGTTTACAGGTTTGATTTTTTTCACCAGTGGTATCTTCTATCTTTGTCATCTGTGCTTGGAGTCCCCCTGTGCAAAAACTGCTTTTTAGCAATTGTATATCCAGTACTATTTGTTTCTGGAGAAATGTCCCTGCTAAATACAATAAATATGCTGCGTTGTTTTCTCATATTCTTGAAGGATTAAAACTGGTAGATTCATTCTAAAATGTCATTAATATCTCATTTTCCTCCTATCATATAAATGGAAAGAACACAAAGGTTCAGGATATTAGAAACTGCGCGCATAATTATTTATATCCAGAGTGAGAGTTTGATTGTGAAAACAATGGAAGCAATACAATGTAGTATTTCTGCCTCCTAGCTACACCTGTCAGACACTTCTCCCAAAGGTAATAACGTGTAATATTTAAAATGTGGTTTCATTATTCACAGCTCTTCCTCGTTCTGTGAGTGATGAGGCAGATTCTCCATTTCGCTCTGCTGACAGTTTCTGATTCCTCTGCAGCTTTGTGCTGCAGCCTTCTCAATGTTCGCAGGGTGTCAACTTATGAAATGACTAAAGGCTGCGACTCTCTGCTTAGCCCTCTAATCACTGATGGAAAATTAGCTTTGGTTTTAATGTCTATTAGAATATTCTTCCAAGTTAAATGCACATGTACATGTGGCACTCATTATTCTGTTGTGCAGGAAGCAGGCAGCTACTTATGAAGTGATTCTTTTTACTTTCACAAGGCAGGAAAAAATGCATGCAAAAGGCCGACATAAATAGTTTTTGTAATAGTTTTTTTTACACACTGACTGGACAATCTAAATGATCATCAAATTAATGCACTATTCATGGAATATTACTTTTTGAAAAATGTTTTCTAACATATGAGCGCATGTTCACTTACATTTGCAAATAGAAAGATCAAGTGTAGCACCACTAACACCTAGAGATAAAAAAAAAAAACCCAAACAGCCTTAATAATCAACTCAAAGAAGTTCTTTAAATGTGCTGGTTTATAAAAAGATACTTGTAATCGTAGTGTCTGTAGGTTCTCGGTCATTTAGGTCATGGTGAGCTAAGGAGCTTGGAAAAAAAGCGACTGAACTTCCTTAAGTTTTTTCAAGATGTTTCAGCTCTCATCTGAGGTAATACCTGTAATCATACATTATTTATGATTGTGGTTCACTGTGCATTATACAAGGAATAAAAAATCCTGGTGCAAAAACAGTCAATAAGTCACAGTTGCTTATCCTGTAAACCTAGAGAGCAGCAGTCTTGGCACTATCTAATCTATATCTTTGTAAAACCAGAGAGCTACTGTCAGCCTGAGGGACAAGATGTCATCATCTGCTGCACCAGTGTCAGGTGGTCTTACTCGCTTCCATTGTCAGTCAGAGTCCAACATGAACCAGCAAGACAGAGTATAAAGAAAAGAAACTTACTTTCTGTTTCTGCATAAGGAACCTGTCTACAGGGATTTCTTTAAAACACCTTTGTTATTGCTTTTATTGCTCACAATGTGCCTTCTTTGACATGCGGTTGTGCAAACTGCTGGAAATCCATCTTAAACCATTTAAACCAGCAGGAGGGATACCCTGGCACCTTCCAGCCTCTTACTTTCCTTTCAAACAATTATACATCAGAGTAAATAGCCCATTCAGTGTGCCTACAGGACTCATGACCTACTTCCTTTGATGTGCCCAGACTAAAGGCATCCAGTTGTGATCTAGCACAATAATGCACTACACATACAACAATTATAATAAAATGATTTCAAAAAAGCCCAATTCATTTTAAACCAGTAAATCTTTCATTATTAATTTTATTTATTTATTTGTTCATCTTGTGAAGATGAATAGAAAAGGCTAACGAATTCAATTTGATACTTTTTGTCAAAAAAGTTATGATAATGATAAACATACATAACATGTTATTTATATATCTTTTTTCTCTAAAAAAAAGAATACAGCTTTTTAAAGGCAAGTTACTTAACACCTACTTACCATCAGTATTAGGTTTACTACACCAAAAATAGTTTGTAGTAATAAATAAATCTGGTATTACAGAAATATCACAACTACATTTTCTTCTTGAAATTCACAACTTTGGATGGCTGTAAATTAGTCTTCACAGTAAAGTTATACAAAAGTTCTGAAATAAACCGCAAGTGATGCAGCCAATTTATCATCAAGCCAGCAAAAATAACAGGAACTGTACAATATTTGTACAAAATATTACAGCAACCTGTTTATTATACCAAAGTGGTCACCATATCATCCCCATAGCACAGTGATGGAAAAATATGTGTTTATGGATGCAGTAGGCTTTGGTCCATTGACAGTCTTTCATTTACTTCTAAATAAATAAATCTTCTCAGGTCGTAAATAACCCTTTATGGCATAACTTCCTATTATTCTTTCCATCCATCCATCCATCCATCCATCCATCCATCCATCCATCCATCCATCCATCCATCCGTCTTCTTAAACATATTTGTAATTCAGTGTTGCAGCAAGGGCAGAGCCTATTCCAGCTGTCGTTGGTCAAGAGGTGCGGTACACCCTGGACTGCTTGCAGTATTACTGCTTTATCACACATATCTATTGTTAGATATTCACCAACAAAAGAAACAAAATTTTAGTGAATGTCACGCAGAAAACTCTGAAATGGTATTATCATGGCTGCTCTGACTGTATTGTTTACAGTACATTCATCACAGCAGAACAAGTGTTTGTCAGACTTTGTCTCCGTGATAAGTTGCCAACTAGTTTGTAAAAGTAAATAAGCAATGAGATCCATCATTCTGGCTTTTTTAACTTGTGTATAAACATAGAAGTAAAAAAAAAATCTAACAAACATACATTACATTTGATCGTTCAACTGTCATGCTCCTTAATCTCGTTCAGGGAAATAGCAGAACCAGCTGACAGTGATGGTGGTTGCTCTGAGTATAGACTGAGGCAAGGTGACTCACTGGCTCTTTGCCTCCTAATGCAAGGCACTGTCTAACCTCAGGCAGGCACTGATGGAGCTCTTACATGCCAGGCAGCCACTGCGGCTGCTCTCTCTGTGTCTATGTTTGCGTGAGTATCTTCCTCCAGATGTCACTCTGTCTTTACACTTTGAATCTCTTGGGAAATGCTCTCAGGTTTTTCAATTACCTCACATAATGTTTTAAGTTTATTATTGTGCATAATCATAAAGAAATAATAGTTGGCAACCACGCTAGGTTATATAATACTGAGATATCCTATCGGGCACCTGCCTCTCTTTAAGTGGGCCGGTTGCGTTTGCCATATGGCAGCTATTCAGTGTTGCTGAAGAGATGAGGCTGGATGATCCTCCAGGCAAGACAGTGTCAACGAAGAAGAAGTAACGCGTGCAGGAGTTCCCATTAAGATGTCACAGAATGCACCTTAGTCATATTCAGTGATAGACAGCTGCACAGACCCACTGCACGGTCCAATGTATTTCATGTTTGCCACTAAAATATATTGAGATGAGACATGTGTTACAAACTCTTAATTCACAGTTTTTTTGTGGGGTTTTTTTTTAGATTTTACAAGACTAACTTTTGGATAGATGTGTACTATTGCACTCCTGCCTGGTGAATTCATATTTTTTCATAGTCTGGGTTAAAATAAATCTTTATACAATAATAAACACATTTTAATCTTCCCAGTGAAATGGACTGGCAACCTGCACTTCTCACCCAGTGACAACTTGGATGCGCTCAAACCACAAATCCTTTAAATTCACAGAAATGTACAAGCATGAAACTTTAGTCTTCTTTTCTTAACGTTTCAGCTAGAAGGATTTCCCCAAAATATCACTAAATGTTACCTAAACTGTGAGTCTGTATATGAATTTAAAAAAACTGCAATGTTTGTTGATTTGATTAGCAGTAGTGGAAGGAGTAGTAGTAGTGGTAGTAGCAGTGGTAGTAGTAGTAGTATGGATCTGCTGACTCTTCTCAGGGTTGACTAGAGCAGTGGGGCAGGAATGCTGACCTCGATGTGGCTCCTACCCTGCATTTAAAATCTATTTTGGAGGGACGCACAGGGAAGTGCACTTCTCTAAACATATTTTAGCTCTGCAGGAACGCTGGCTTCAGTTTTTTACATGCAGATAAGGTACAGAGAAAGCAGAGTGGGGCTTTGTTTTAGAAAAAAAGCACTTTAAGCAATGCAAATGTACAAGATGATCTGACCTATTATTTAAATAGCAGAGTGAGAAAAAGAAAGCAGAAGGGCAGACAGTCAAAAAAATCATACAGGCCTGACATAAACACTCTTTTTGGCTGTAAAGGGTTAATAATGTTGTTACTGTACATGGATCACAGTAGTGCTGCCCCACGCTAGGCTCCATGACTGTTCTGCCAGGCCAGATGGCCACCATATGTATACTGAGCAAGTGATCATAGAGGGAGACATAGCACGACAGAAAGCAGAAAACAGAGCGGTGAAATGTGTTAAAATTCCTTTCTTACTCCTGAAGGCTGCCATCAAGAGTAATTGAACTGCAGAAAGAAAAGGGGCGTAAATATAAAGCTAGTATTTTTTTTTATTACAGACCAGGTATGCATGGGTAGACTGTAAATCTCCAGAGGTATGGTTTTGGCTTGGGTTCTCAGGTAACCACAGTATGGTCTGAGGTAGCCACAAGCTTTCAATTTTTTAGACCTGTGCTCACCACACGGGTGTGAAGGAGTTCTGTGAAAAAGTAAATGTACCCTTCAAAATGTCTGGTAAAATTAGGAAACTGGCAGAGGGAACCACGCACACACACATACATTCACACAAATGCTCATTTACAGGAGCTGCAAACAAGTTAATAACAAGTCACGCTGTATGCAACACTGAAGAGCGTGCACACAAAAGCAGACACACACACATAATTATCAGTAATTAAAAAGTCTTAATCCCAGACACTTCATGGGGATGTGATCTGCTGGTAGAACAATGTGTTCAGCTAAACCCAAACTGAATATTTCCTCTTCTGTAGTCACGTTCAAGATACAGTCTGCTGATGATCCAGAATGCAGAATGGAAAAGGCTCCCGAGTTTACGTGATGTGTTGTTCCGAAGGAAGCACACAAGCCTCCTGATGTGTTCTTATACAAGTATGAGTAAACCGCCGAAGGAAACACGTCCCAACTGTGGGTTTAGGTTTGTTTTTGTTTGCACATGATCAAAGGAGAGAGCCCACTGAAAACAAATCCTGCGCCTGTTTCATATAATGAATCTAAAAATGAATACAGCATTACATTGATCCTTTATTGACACCCCTCCTCCACACAGAGGTCATGGGTGTGTTAGAAATACAACAATGATGCCACTACAAGCTGATAGAGTCACTGTCTCACACCTTCAGGGACACAATTAGCTCGTGCTTTCTGAAGCTTCGACAACGTGGCAAGCTTTTTTTCACCTTGCCCTTTACAGTGTTTCTGCTTCAGTTGTTAGCGCGATTCGCTCTTGTCTTCGATTAGATTCTTTTGATTGAGGTCACACCTCATCATTGACCTTGTTTGAAGCAAGTCCATTACACACTGACAAATCAGGAAGCAAATAGACAGATTACAATCAATTCAGTGCATTCTGCCTTTAATATGTAGACGAGTTGGGAGTTCGCCTTGAAATCGGAAGGTTGCCGGTTCGAGACCCAGCTCTGACAGTCTCGGTCGTTGTGTCCTTGAGCAAGACACTTCACCCATTGCCTAGTGGTGGTGGTCAGAGGGCCCGGTGGCGCCAGTGTCCGGCAGCCTCGCCTCTGTCAGTGCGCCACCAGGGCAGCTGTGGCTACAATGTAGCTTCATCACCAGTGTGTAAATGAATGGGTGACTGACTGAATATAGAATGTAGCTTTGGGGTCCTTAGGGACTAAGTAAAGCGCTATACAAATGCAGGCCATTTACCATATTGCATTCACAATAAAGGAACATTTGGCCTACAGGCCAACCTGAAAACCTCTAGCCTAGGCTGCTGCAGGTACACTCTGATAAACTTGTTGGATGCTTTCTGTAAATCTCTAAAAGAAAATGAGAAAAAAGGGAGATTTTTGAAGGTAAAGGCCTAGATATTTTCCTCTGGAGCTAACGGACAGAAAAATAGACCCCAAAAATTGACTAATGGAGACAGAATAGTGAACTTAAGTTTGCAAGTGGTCAAAATGAAACCAGGTCTTTTAAAAGTACAAATGGGCAACCATTTGCTAAAACTTTTAATTGTAAATGCAATATCTTTTAAGTTTATAGCTATAAATATGAAGTGTTTTTCTCAGCTGTAGTGCATTTTTCCACTATAATTACATATCATTTAATGAAGAAATTGCACATTAATGCAAATTAATTCAAATCTATCTCTCATGTTGGGTGCCATTAAAAGAAATACTGGAAAAACATGGACATCAAATTTTTTAATATAAATTCACTTAAACACAGATAATCTGAATTTCAAATTTCTCACTAATATTTTCCACATTTATTTACCACAGCTCGTTAAGCTCTTATACTGACTATTCAGCCATTAACTGGGCTAGCTTTTGTAAGACTCTCCTTCATTAGTAGTATCTGGTAGTAAGTATCTTCTTTTTGCTTTTTGTTTTTACAATTTAGACATCAAAATTGTAGAAATCTCACGTCTTGTAAACAGTAAACTTAATTGAGCAGCATAACAAAAGCTGACTGAACTATGGATAATAAATCTGCAATTTCTTTTTTTTCTTTGCCTGTCCCGTTTGGCTCTTTTGCCATCAGAATTATTGTCTAAAGGCGAGGAAAGATGCCCAACGGATTTACTTTACCAAATGGACCATCCCAGCTTTGCCATAATGGTCTATTTGATTCACCTTTTATTGTTTATTTTATTTATTTTTTTATTTTCACTTGCTAGATACGGGACAGACTTGAATGAGGAAAAGAAAAGGGAGAAAGGAAGAGGGGGAAAAAACAGCGGAGAGGAGGGACGGGGATAAAGGGCAAAAAAACAAAAACCAACTAAATAAGTAGACAAAAAAAATACATATATCAATCACCTGGATCACCTGTTGAGAAAGAAAAAAGAAAGCAAGCAGAAGAAAACGAGAGCAATACAATAAACAACATCACGATGATATATGGGAATATAACAGTAAATACTAAATATTAAACATTATTGTGCAGCACGTAATATCGACAGCACACAGTGTGCTTTGAGGTAGGAGCCAAGGAGGGTGTAGTTTGTGTGTGTGAGCACCCATGTGTACACCTGTGAGCATGAACGTGCTTGTTTTTAAAAGGTTCATGTAATGATCAGCTAGAGGGTGTGGGGGGGCCAAAGCCCCATCCACCAGGGCATGAGCAGGTATGGAGGAGATCAAAACTCCAGACATCCAGAGGCCCCCAGAACACAAGAGACCAAGGAAGACCAACAGAGGGGCAGCCGCGCCACTGTCCCAGAAAGAGCTGAGGAGAGTCCCAGAATCTGCAATTTTTAAGGAATAAATGCCGGCTTTCTCAAGATAGTGCCTGCGAAATTGCTGCAAATAGCAACACACAGGAACTAAGAGCTAAAAAAGGAAACAGAGAGTAACATACCATAGAAGTAAACAAAAAAATCACAAACCCTACACCCAAAGTCACACACACACACACACACACACACACACACACACACACACACACACACACACACACACACACACACACACAGAGGACTTGTGACGGGTGACCGACACACAACAAGGGCACAACTAGAATTATGCAATCTTCTCCAATCAAAGAGAAACCAGCACTGCCTGCTGGCTGTGTGTTATTCCACCCTGAGGTAGTGCTGCTTTCACTATTATTTCTCTCTTTTCATCTCATTTCTTCTGTCAAGGGTAATAAGTCTGTGTGTAATATCCGTGAGTTGCACGCTTCCCGCAGGATGCTTTCCAGACAACACTGGCAATCAGCAGCAGGGAAAAATCTGAAGTCACTGAGCCGTAATCTCTCCGCTCGTCCTGCACTGCTTCTCTACAAGCATTTGGGAGAGTCCTAAAAATAAGTGCAATGGTATTTTCCTTCTTGCCGTTACCTCACATAATCTGATGTAGGTAGGAATTTAAGGGGGAAAAAATGAAATCTCCTGCACGCAGTCAAAATAAAAAAAGAGAGCACATATGAATTATGCAGAAAAAAAAGAGAAGACTCTGAATTTTCAACAAATACATGAAGCAGTCATGCTAAATGCAACAGTGTTCTAAAGTAATTGCTCATTTAGCACCGAGGGCACTGGAGTAATTAAAGGATATGACTAATGTCATAAAACGAGATTTGCTGCGAGGGGATTTTTCCCTTTGGGTCATTTTTAAATGGGATGACATCATATGGAGCTGCTTGTAAACATTTGGAGCTTTTAAGTGAAAAAGGCTCTTGGACATTAAAATTCCATAAATGTGAAGCAAAGCCCAAAGTAGATAAGACAGTAAGTGCTTCAGGCAGCAAAGGTGCAGTCACTGCCTGTGTGCAATATATGCACAGTTCAATGTTTATTTCTGTCCATGAGTGTCTGCATCACATGTGTGTGTCTCAGTCTGACTGCATGTGTCTGTTATGTGCGTGTACCTATGAGATGAAGGTTTCCCAGGAAGTGCTTGGCACATATTTAGATTACTGGTCAGGATAGGAAGAACTCAACTCTGTTTGCAGATATGAATCTACACTTAATCCCAGTAACATGCAACAAACATGGCATTTCCAATAAGGAGGCAGAGAGCATGATTCAACGTATTCTAGGCAATACATTAGACACGGCGATGGATGTAAGGACAAGTGACGAATGATGACATCGGGATTTGTAATCCACAGGGACGCTGTATACATCAGTGGATGATGTATAGGAGAAATTATATTTGAAATGTCATCACGGAGACACGGGGCAGCTGTGGTAATATTTTTACTGTTAACAAATTCCATGAAGAGACCAGAGTCAACAATCATCCCGCTGAAAATGAGCAGTTTATTTTGACTCAACACAGAGGTTCAGCTGCTATAAAACAGAACTTGAACATTTCAAATGTGAAAACATTCCCCCTACACTTTTACACCTGCCTGAGTAACACTTGATGACAACTACAGTTCACAGTGGTTAAAAGGAAAATATTAAGCCTCATTTTAAACTATATGTTTGTGATTTGTTTTAGCTCCACAGCCCGTCATGGTTTTTGCATTGTTGTCATGTTTTACTTTAAAATATTTCTTTTCCTATTTTGTAATTTTTGGTTTGTCCATTTGTCAGTTTCATTTCCTTTAGTAATCTTCTATCGTTGTTTGTTTTGCCTGCATCACCTGTGTTCTCCACCTGTTTCCTCTTCCCAATCCCACTGTGGCAGATTGTTATGCTCAGTTATTTCCCCAAGTCTTGTACTGCCCTCTGCATTCCCGGTGTTTTCTTTTGGACTTTCTAGCATTACTGTTGATCTCTTTGTGTTAGCTCTTTTGGATTGTTCCACGGCCTGTTCCTTTTTTGGAATCATGTTCCTCGCTGGTAGCTTCATGTTTTTGACCTCTCAAAATACAGATTTGGATTTTGCATTTTTAGCTTTACCTTTGAGTGTCTTTCATTTGGGTCATTTTCCTTTGAAATGTTTTTGGGGGGCTTTCTACAAAGTTACAGTACTTTTATTGTTTGACTCCTCATTACACAATCACAGGGTTTCCTGTGATTGTAACTAGCCCACCCTCAGCAGAGATGATGTGAGTTTATGAAAAAAGCAGCATCATACGACAGCAGGATTGTTGATCATCTATAAAGTGAGTTGTTTATACAACTAGAGCCACTTCATCAATTCCCTGCTGGTTAAAAGACTTATTTCAGCTTCAGCCTTTGTGCTCTTTAATGGTTCAAAAAACAGAATTCAAATGTAGCGCTCAGTTCCAGAAAACTGATTGGTCAATAGGCAGTGATTTCATGCCTGTTGATCTCTAATAGATAACCTGCTCCACAGTTAGATTCGCAGCAAGTTACCGTGCCAATAAATCCAGGTAAGACAGCATTAGTACTACTGAAGTCACAGGGTGAACCCTGAAGTTAACTGGGTAAGATGAAATCTTGCTTTGCAGTACAGTCCTCTCGTTTGATAACATGTGGAACACATGACGTCACTTCATAATGAGTAATTCTAGTTTGGGTGTGTAGGCACCCACTTAGTTTTTCCACCTGTAATGCACCCTGTACCCTGTAGATCAGCAAGGAAGATAACACTACTGGGGTGTCCCCTTCAACGTCTACAAATATTATTTTCACACAATCCTTGGCTCTCAAAGTGCAGAGAATACCATATAACATTCTCTGTGCAATTGTCATATTTTTTAATCATAGAAATTTCATATTTCTTACTTGTTGTGAGGCAGGGGTGCTGCCATTGCAGAGGTTTTTGAAGGTATATTTTACAGGCCACTGTTGAAACAAATAAGCTTGAAGCTGAGGGCCACAGTCTGGTGAAGTCAGAACATATTGTGAGGCTGAATAATATGTTGTCAGTTTTGGCCTTTTCTGGGTTTTATTAACAATGTGAATAATACAGAATAACACCTGCGTTATGCTTCCTCTACTTCTCCTGTGGAGCACAGTTTGTTTTGTGCTTCCAACACAGACCACTTGGTCATCTGAATCCAGTGATTGGTTAGGTTTATTTGTTGTTGTTTGTGTCGACATCTTAAATGTTAAGACACAAATTTACACCTAAAGGTTACTCTATGTGTGATGTCCAATCATTACCACCACGGAACTGCTGGCCACAAAATTTATCTCTATTTTTATCCCTTGCTCCTCCCAGGAGTCTCATGTCTGAAAACTGGCGGAAATAATCTGATAACTGCTGCCATCCCAGCAGACAAGCTAGACCCCTGCCATCTTGTGCGTCACTACAGAGACACGTCTATGGCATGTCCTGTTCCCTCATACCCGATTTATGCCAGTTTATTATATTTACGGTCGACAGATGAGTCAGTTATCAGCCACCTGCATGATAACATCCTGCACAGTGTACACTACGACGGTCTTCTTACTCTGCTCTTATTCTTCTGAGGATAAAAATGCAATGTCACAGTGGTGTGTGTGTGTGTGTGTGTGTGTGTGTGTGTTTAACTTTATCTCTTGACACAAGTGTGTAAGTTTGAATGTTTATGGTTTTGCAAGCCTTCTTTTAAAACCTTCCAACACAGCAGATATGGCAATCGGGCAATCGTGGCTCAAAGAGCTGGCAGTTTGTCTTGTAACCGGAAGGTTGCCGGTTCGAGCCCCGGCTCGGACAGTCCCGGTTGTTGTTGTTGGGCGAGACACTTCACCTACCACCTGGTGATGGCCCCTCTGGCCAGTAGGCGATATGGCAGCCTCGCTTCTGCCCCAGGGCAGCTGTGGCTACAACTGTAGCTTGCGTACTGCAGTGTGTGTGAATGTGAGAGTGAATGAATAGTGGAATTTTGGTGCTATATAAATGCAATCCATTAAAACAGCACAGGAGTCCCTGACACGCCCCAAATGCTGTCATTATTAGCATCAAAGATTAGCTTGAGTGACTAATCTGACTTTCTTTTGAGAATACTGAATCATTACTCTTGCAAGACTTGTTTCAGGGTGGGGGACTAACAATTTATGAGACACTGAGTTCCAAATTACTCCATAATTGTTTAACTCACCTAGCGTAATCTATCACTCTGACTCTGCAAAGTGGCTGCTTGTAGCACAGACACAGCATGGAAGTGGGCCATGCCTGGCAGAGAATGATGAAGCTTGGGGCTGTGTGCCGCTTCCTGCTGCTTCTACACTTCCCTCTGACCCTCCATCGAGGGATGACCCTCACAAGGCTTCAAATATTCCTGTCAATTTTATAATGGGGAGAGCACTCGTGTCTGACATGTAATCATTCAATTTTCAGCAATATTAGAACCTCAGGCGAAGAGCCCTGGTTGCCTCAGCTGTATTGGTTATTATGGAAAATGTGGAAAGTCTGACAGGAAAACAGTGGGCTTTTTGTTAAGTCTTGTGCATGAACAAGCGCACTCATACATATGGATGAACATCGGCCAAACTATAATTGAGCAATTTGCAATATCGCCCACTAAATCGGCCATCTTTCAAAAGCACACTAAACACAAAAGAGCTACAAACTATGCTGCTACTTTGTGCATCACATGGAGGCCTTAGCAGGAAAGGTAAAGTTTCAACCAAGGATGTGCTCCCTAAGTAGTTGTTATTGCAGGTTAAAACTGTCACAGCTCATGCCAACAGTCCATATTTTACCAAAACAGGGAAACCAGGCCAAAGCAAATATTGAGCCTATCGTATTTTGGGTGACTCCCCTGCATCAACTGACTCCAGTCAGCTGCAGGCAGTTGGTAGGCTGGGTCTCCCGTCTGCTCCATCAAGTTCTCCCCCACAAGTTTTCTCATCCTCTCTCTCCCAGGTACACTAGCTCTGCTGTGAGAAGGAAAAAAAGGGTGGGGAAAAAACAGCTGGCAGAGAGCACCCGCTTCAAATCCAAACACATGGACATGGAGCGGGAATGTGCACGCCACGCTCACATACAAACACACCCTTGCCTACATACACATCTGTAGCATGCGCACATGCAAATGCACACTTTTCCTCTGTTCCAGCTTCACCCTGTAGATTCATACCCATTGCGTGCCAGGAATATAAATGCAAAAAAGGGAGCCATTGTTGAAATGGCCAAGTGCAGCATTTAACTTAGTTTATGAGGTGGGGTTCACTCAAAAGTTTAAAACAGCAAAACAAGGATACTGGAGTCTTTTAAAGACACAAACAGGAGTGCACTGTGTAGTTCAAAGAGTGCATTAAAGTTATTTAAAGGTCTATGTGTTTTTTGGGAAATAAAATATACAGCACCAGAAACTAGCACTTGTGGGAGCTATGGAGTGGTTCCCCTTTCTCTTCATCAGTGCAAAATTCTTCTTCCCTCAGTAATTATTTATACATCATCAAAATGCATATCTGCTGCTACACCCCTCTAACCAGTGCAGCCACATTTCCCCACATGTCCCATCAAAGCACTGATTCCCATATCATTCCCTTTTCTGTGAGGAAGATATATAGTCCATCATCATCAGGTCACTCACGCTCAACTCATCAGTGGTAATTAACAGTCTTCAGGTCCAAGCCGCCCCAGGCACTAGAGAGTCCAAAGCTGACCCGGACCGACCCCGCCCTAGCTAACAGAGGCAAGCACAAGTTATTTTTCTGCTTGGTTGACTGTGGCACTTCATTTGTGCAGCTTAATACACTTGGCTGCGCAGCCAGAAATGGAAAGGGGCCAAACCCCAAGAGCTTGATTTTTTTTTTCTTAAACTGACCTTTTAAAAGTGAAATTAAATCTGCATATGTGTGGGTTTCTTCACGGAGAATGATAGTGTGACTTTGAAGTGAATCGGCCTGAGAAGGGCTGCACACTGGACACGTTTTGAAAATTGCAGCTACTTGCATTAACCCCCCTTAAAGGCATTAACAGAAAGTATCCATGTCAAGGTATATTGGAGAAGCTACGCATGAAGAAGAACAACGAATGATCCCAAATGGGTGTTGTGTTAGCTTGCTTTTCAAATGTTCTCCACAGATGCCAATGAGTGTTTGACTTCTAATGCACAAAAATCTTGTTGGACAGTTAATTGCACAAAGGACAAAATAATTCTTGTACGGACGATCGTGGCTCAAGAGTTGGGAGTTCGCCTTGTAATCGGAAGGTTGCCGGTTCGAGCCCCGGCTTGGACAGTCTCGGTCGTTGTGTCCTTGGGCAAGACACTTCACTTGTTGCCTACTGGTGGTGGTCAGAGGGCCCGGTGGCGGCAGTGTCCGGCAGCCTCGCTTCTGTCAGTGCGCCCCAGGGTGGCTGTGGCTACAATGTAGCTGCCATCACCAGTGTGCGAATGACTGGTTGTGTTAAAAGTGCTTTGGGGTCTTAGTAAAGCGCTATACAAATACAGGCCATTTACTTATAAGCCTTGTGGAATGCTTATGAGTCCTATATCTTCTTCAGCAAAAATGAGAGTAGAAACACCCAAGGGCCTGTCACAGTTTAATATCATGCTGTCAACAGTCTTGTGGCAAAAGTCTGAGCACTGGTATTAATAGACTTTTGATTTTCCCATCCATTCTTCAGTCATGTTGCACTGCTTGAAAAGTAATGACTTTTGTAAATGATTTTCTCTGTTTGCATTACTTACTGCCATTAAGCTAATAAGAGCAGTCTCCTGTGTTTTCACAGTACACACTCTCATATGCATTATATAATGCTGACTTGGCAGCCAGGGGTATTACAGCCAAGGAGTTGATGGAGAGTGTAAGCATGAAGGACCAACGCCTTAAACTGAAATCCGCCTTTTAGAGTTTTCCAAAATACTCAGCTGCCTGTTCCAATTAGAGAGAAGATCAAACTTAAACCGCTGCTCGATCAGTCACACTCGTGGTCTTCAATTATTCTGTGTAGATTTGGTATTAGTACGTGTATTTGCACAGGGACAAAAAACATGCCGTGTCAACGAAGCGTGTGAGCACCTTAAAAAGGTAGGGGTGGGGTTTCTAGAGATTAGCATGTCTGATTGCACACAGTCTGCTAACATGACTCCTTTCATGTAAGGTGCTTTGTAAGGGTAGTAATAGTTTATATTAACCACTTCATGCATTTCCACATTTTCTAATTTATGTTCTCTATGTGGTTCTCTCACTCCCCCAGTCACCTCAAAGTAAACGGATGATTGACAACTAAACAACATTTCAATACGTCAGGTGCCATCAACAGAGAAACGTGTCTTTAGCAGCTGTGTGTGTAAATGTAGCAATACAGCTGGTTTAGATGGGGATCTATTCTACAACATAGCATTTAGATAGAAATTTGTCTGTCTCATGACACCAAGCAACAACAGTGTAACAAGCTAGAACTGAGAGGAAATGAAACTAATTTGTTAGCTCCCAGAAAGAAAACCATCACTTTGACGAGGACACTAATGAAACATAAAAGTGTGCAGGTAAATTGCAAGGGAAAGGCTCATTTGTTTTGGTGAGACCTGTCGATCGTGGTGGGTGTGAATTCTGAGGAGCTCACTTTGGGATGGGCACATGCACAGAGGGGGTGTGTGAAAAGAAAATACTTAGGTGTAAGGAATGAGTTGAAAGTCGAGGTGAAGCAGCAAGACTTGAAAGATTAAGTCGCAGTTGAATAGCAACACTTTGTTGTAAAATCAAGCTCAAGAGCACCAGCCAATGACTTAGAAACTCTTGAGAGGACGTTAAAGCATATGGTGTGCCTGAGGGAGCAGCAGGAGTGTTTGAGCAGTTTGCTGGAGTGAAAAGGGCACTAGAGACACTTCCTTAAGAGATAATGGTGTGAGATTGCCTCTTTGGCAGTTATATGTTTACATACGCATTGCTGGCATGCACAATATGTAGTGATTTATGTAGATTGCATTGAGGTGTTTGATGGTTGCACAATGTAGCAGATTGGGTGGAGACCACAATTACTCACAGGTAAGTGGATCAGTCTTTAAAGGAATTTCTTGGGAAAAGCACTCCCTCCCAAGAGTTAGATGACAAGACTAATACTGGTTTTTTTTTTTTATCTCAAGGTGTGTTTTGATATCAGTTTCTCTTTTATAGACTAATAATACTAGTGATTATAAAGTAGGTACATGTTATCAAACCAAAACCTGCATGTCTAAATCAAGTGTTAACTGGTAAAACAAAACAGCTGGTGTGTCCCTGAAGGTAACGCAGCTACCTCTAAAATCCTGCACAATATCTTTAGTGTGAAATTCCCATTTGCTATGACTAAACTCTGGTTTTTCACAAAGTCTGTGTCCTGCACCTCCTTCACTAAATTCAGCTAAACACATCCAATACAAAAATAATACTTAGAAGCTGAGGTACCACTTCTCATCAGGCAAGGCAAACAACTGATTGAGGCCCCAGGTATGACTGGGACCCCTAACTCCTGACAAACCTGTAAGTAAGTAAGTTTGCACTCAATGTCATTTACCCTTATATTGTATATTGTATAGCTTTCTTGTTATATGTAAAATTGTATTATATTATTTAATTTTTTTTACTTTAAAATATTTTACTTGCATTTTTAATCACTCTTATATTTAAATGTTCATTTTCTATTTTATCTAGGGATTGAGAGTAACGAAGTTTCTATTCTCTGTGTGTCCTGTACATGTGGCAGAATTGACAATAAAGTTGACTTTGACTTGACTTTGACTTTGAAGTATAGAGTGGCAGTGTGCAAGGTTTGCAAAGAAAGTAGGAACCTTAACCTAATAAAGCATGGTGCCATGTGACTCTGCTCAGTCCAGTTGCAAGTGGTGTGCATGATCCTGTTTAAGCACAAAAGAAACAGAAGTGGTGTTTTCTCCAAATCCTTATTATCACAGAAAGCCTGGATACCTGTGTATGCGGTCACTAATACCTTTGTCTCCAAATGTGAAGCAGGCTGCTGAAATATATAGCTATTGTTTGTTGAATTAAGTCATTCATTGATCCTTTATTTCCTGTCTCACAGTCCCTTCCACACACCCACTTCGAATAAAAAAAATGCCTCAGTGCGAGAAGGACAAACAGCCAGTCACCATTACAAAGAGAACAAATTGAAACGTATTGATTTACACCACATACACTGTCATCTCAGACAAGAAGAAGCACACAGGATTAAGGCTGAGGGATTGAAGTAATGCATTACTTCTTTGTTACATTTTAACCTTAATATGAGTGAAAAGCTTCATATTTGTACCAAGAAACTAATGAAGGTACTTAACAAATCCTCTCAATCCAGGAAATGCTTGGACAGAAAACAAATAATGCTCAGGTTTGTTTATATTTTAAATAATATGAGTGACATTTAAATAATTCCACACTGACTCATTACCTTTTAATGTTGAAGCTAAAACTAAATATGTGCAAAATAAAACATTGCATGCACATTCAAAGGTTACATTTTCACATTTAAAGGAGTTGCAGAATGCTCATAATGTAGAATCATTTCCATGCATTTGTACTGAATCTCATATAATTAATGGGAGCTATTCAAGATGTATGCTTGGCAGCCTATTGCTTTCCATTGAACTAATAAAAGAGAAAAAAAACTGAGCAAACCTAAGTACCTTAAGTACCTGTTTTTAATTATGTTTCGATTTTGGGGAAACTATAATGAAAACTACATACACAGACAAAAGTTCAATATCCACAGACACAGCAAAACAAGGACAACAAATTACAAGAAAATGCTGCATAACAATTACACTGCTAATCATCTATGTGTGATTTTAAATGGAACAGAAGCATCAAGGGCACTGGTGATGTGTAAGCATGCTTAACTAATATTGCTTTATTTTCTGTTGTGCTCAAATGATCAATAAAGTTCATTTAGATGAAGAAAGACCGTGCCATTCACTGCTATGCTAATGTAATGAGAGAACAAAGAGCCTGATCTTTAAAGCACGATAGTTTAATGGTCTAAATACTGCGTTTAGTGAATAAAAGAAATGGAATTTATTACAGGAAGTACTTCACTGAATATAAGAAGAAAATGATTGGATTCATTTGACTCTACTGTCAGCTTGTGAATGGAAAAAAAGCCAGTGGACTTTGGACTGTCAGAATAGCAGCTTGTGTCACACCGGTGCTTCTTCACCCCTGCAGCGAATTTATATTTGCCAGAGAATGTTTATTTGCCAACGAATGACTGGCAAGCCATTCATATCCTCCCTGAGGGGATGGAGCCGGTGATCCAGTTATTTACTCTAGGTCAAGACAAAGAAAAGTCTGTGATACAGTCGCCATAGCACTGGGAGATGAGAAGATATCAGTCGCAGATGCAAGAAGCACCTTGGGTCCATAAGTAGAAAATAACAAGCAGAGAGCTGAGAAGCAGGATTCAGCTCATCAAACAACAATCTCCTGAATGACAGGTAATGTGACTCCACAGACACGCCTTCACACCAGACGGCTTCCACACTTGTGGATTTGTGCATGCGTGCATGTGACTGTGCACGCATGCATGAACATGCAATGGATAAGTGTGTGTTTTCTCTACTTTAGCTGTGTTGAAACGACTGTACTGAGTAACACACTCTGGCTAAATGAACAAGACTCTGTTGTCCTATATTAAAACAGGACGAAGAGGATAATAAAGCATTAATAACACAGGAAGTGTGATGCGTGTAATCCAAAATTGCAGGAATTACATATGAAATGTGCTGAAATTCAGGGGCTTGAATTACACATTCAGGTCAGCAGTAATTAGAAAAGCCTGTTTCCTCTTTTGACAAAAAGGTGTTTGAAATGAGGCCATTACCCTCCTGACTCATATTTAAACCAGTAAAGAGCTAGATCACAATGTGAGGAGTGATGGGTTGGCTATAGGAAGAGTGGAGAGGAAATCAATGAAAACAGGGAGACAGTGATTGACAGTCAATAGACCTGAGAGGATCTGGAGACAGTACAGCCAGCTACTGACAGTCACTTCCCCTGACGTATCGTGGAGATACAACCTGCCAAGATGTGACTATCAATCACCCGTAAAAAGGCTTCTGCTGTCTCTTGCAATGACCTTGTGATGTCCAAGTCCACATGCAGAAGTGACAAAAATACATCCTGAAGGTTGGGGCTCAGTAGCCAGTGCTCTTTGGTTGGAAAAAGCGATAGTGTGTCTGCCCCCGGCCTGTGTGAGCAGGGCAGAACAGCCTGCAGGAGAATGTGAAACACAATCGTTCCCCGTCAGCTCCAGGTCAGCAAGTTTTACAGCACCAAAATAGGTCTTTGTTGTCAACCCCTGTAATCAGTGTTTTAAAGTCCACAGTCCACATTTGACTTCATGTAGCTTTTTTTCTCCCATCTAGCTTTGCATGTGTTTAGAAAACAGCGGCTACATGTGGGATGAAATAAGAAGACAGGGACAAAGGAAGCCTCCAAAAAATGCTCGGATGGTGTTTCTACTTTCTGTTGCCCTGCAAAAACAAACTACCGTGGCTGAGCATACATCCAGAGGGCGTTGATACCAGAAAAGCCACAATGACATCAATTGCTGGAGGTTATCCTAGCCACTGGCCTGCAGCCATCCAGTTAAGAGCTCCAACCGCCCTCATGTTGACTCGAGGAATTGCGCAGCCTCAGCCGGAGGGCTGACAGACCACTGGGTCACCCATCCAGAACATTACACTGATTGACCAGAAATGTCCACAGAAGAAAGAGTTGTACATGTAATTGACAGGGGAAAGGGAATGAGTGCAGCAGAGTAAATTGTTGGATTGACTTGACAAAAGTGGGAAGCAATAAAACTTCCCACCACACCAACTAATGACTACAGCATGCAAACTGCTGGGCACAGTCCCTCCTTCCCCCTTTTTTCTTTCTCCCACTTTCTGCATAGGCCTTGGGAAAAACCACATCTCTTGACAAAAAAACAAAAAACAAAGGACAAAGCTGTCATTTATGGAAGTTACAGTGAACACAAAGTTATTCTGTTTGCACTTTTTGGAACCTGATCCAACCTTTACAAAAGTCACAATGTTAATGTCCTTGTCACGTCAAAGTCAACAGTATTATGCTAATGCAGATTTTTAAGCTACAGCGGTTAATGAGCAGGGATGACTTTTCTCTGGTTCACTTTTCATCTCAAAAATTAATTGAGTGGTTTGTCTAAGGTCCTCAGCAGGGAGAGTTATATCTGATACCACCCATAACACCCGCCAACCCGCACTTGCCATGTGACCAGGTGAAGATAACAAGAAACAACACCGCCAGAGCAGCAATGAAGAATGAAGTATAGTTCAAAAGGTCACACGCTGATTTTCTCTGCAGGTGTGTACAGTTTCTAACCTGCAGGTGTTCAGGTGTGAAAAGCCTGTTTGTCCTTGTCCAAATATAAAAGGGAAAATGTCCCACAGGCCTCGGCTGTTGAGGAGAGGCTATGATACTACAGAAAGTGTTTGAAGCAGGTGGGAGACTTAAAAATCCTACTTCAGCATCACTGCATAATCGCGAATGATTTTGGATATTTAGTGAAAAAGTACTTCTTGCTACTTCTGTGTTTTATGTGGCATGAATGTAATTTTTTACATCATATAATAGTCATGTTTCAACAGAGACAGTCACTCAAAGTATGATTTAAACTGTAATCACCATATGGGCACTTATTGGAAACATATAGTATATTTCTGTGTTCTGATATTTTGGAAGCATTACACAAAAATAGGCATGGAAAAAAATTGATTTATATTGCTCCAGCTAACATTAGTTTTTCAATACACTATCTAATATAATACAAACTACAATACGGATTTTAGTTTTAAAAAATGGAACCGTGCAATTAATGGAAATGTTTGAGGGAAATATTCTTCCGCCTTTTCTCTTTTGGGATTCGATGCCATTATTGTTCCATATGTAGGATAAATAGCCAATAGACACTCAGCTTAGCACAAAGGCAGAGCATGGAAATCTCTCTCAGCCCTTTCTCTGTTCCATATATCTGTAATGACACTTGCCACAAATAAACAGCTGCCTCCATGGGGAGTCAACCCAAAAACAAAACAAATACAATATGAGGCAATGCAATAAAATAGCTCTACAATAAATACTGCCTCTATGAAGGGTCTTGTGGCTATGTTTAGTGACAGATTCTGTGTGTGAACATATGCCAATTTTGGTGTCTGCACGTTGCCAAAATGAAATTGCACTGGACTTTTGTGTTCCTGATATTGTGTTCCTGTGTGTTGAATCTGTGTAGCCCCAATAACGAGTCAGTCTGACATACATAGCCAGTACGCTGTCATGATTTTTCAAATCCGCACACAGCTGAATACTCACAGGACGATTCTCATTGATCCCACACATGCTGATCAAACACCACTGTGTAGCTACTTGAAGGGTTGGAGGATTGACTTTACTGATCGTGGACTGATTTTTTTCTCTTTGTTTTTTATTGTAGTCACATTATTATTTTAGGATGATTAAAGTTCACAATAAGAAAAGAAAAGAACAGAAACTGATTGGCTGTCTGTATTTTGTGCAAAGGTCATACAAACATGGACTATTCCATTATGTTAAGGCACGTGCAAGTGTCTCATAAGGCCTCTCTTTCTCCCTTTTTCTCTAGGAACGTGTCGTAGCACACAACAAAGAAGATTCTATCAGTGTGAAGATGGCACTAACAGAACAGCTTTCTTTTTTTAAGGAAGAGGAGTGATGAAGCTTTTTTGTACTCTTACTTCAGTGCAATTTTGCACTTGTTAAGTTCAGTTAAAAGCTGGATCAAATTGAGGATATGGGGATAGGTAATACAGCATAGACTTTTAAAAAGTGCACACAGGGAGAAGGATCAGAGACACAGTATGACATATTAATCTCCTTCCCCCTCGAGGAACCTGACACTAGCAGAACAGAACAGGTAAGACAGAAAATTCACAGGCTTTGTTGCCAAATCTCAGATCTGTGCCTTTCCCCATCTACCATTATTATTTTTGGGGCGCTTTTTGGAGAGCTGGGAGAGAGAGCAGGGAAGACACTCAGGGAATCATGGCATAAGGGAAGATTCAAAGCAGGCTCTGCAACAGGCTTATGATTCACCTGCTCAACCAGGTGACCTATATCAGCTCCCCTTCTATCATCAGTGTAAGCCAGGCAAGCAATTTAGACCCTGACCTCATTGTTGTAGTAAATGTTCAAATTTCTTATTTGGAATAGGTCTCGACATATTCTTCAATTTGCTTTTTTTAACAGCCTTGAAGCAGATGTATGTCAGTTTTGTGTCTGCGTGTTAATATGACCCTAAATAATCTCACATGAAACATGAGGAGAAGCAATTAATCTAAGAGTGCCTATAATGCTAAATAATACAGTGTCAGAAATCATCTCTCTGTCAAACAGAACTATTAAAAATAAGCGATGGGTCTGTGCAGTTTCTTGTTGTCCTATGTTGCCACAATATTCCTCTTAGAAACTTTAATAACAGATCAGGAGGGGTCACGAGTCGCTCTTGATCTCATGCACACAAAGGCATGATCAAGGACAGGAAATTCATCTTACTTTCCTATAAGATGCATTTCTTGAATAACTCACTAAAGAAAGAAAGAAAAGACCTCCGCATGAGCAAATTTAATGTTGTCATCGCAAAGCGTGCTTGGGGGGCTTCTTGCTTGTGGATCATTGAATGTTGTTCTCATGACAAATCTTTCTTCATGTGGATCTTTGCCATTTTTCCCTCATTACACCATGGGACAAAAAACCCCAAAACCAACACAACCACAACTCAAGCATGTGGGTCCTCTCTGTTCGGTATGCTGTCTCATCCAAATGGATCCGGAGAGGCGCATTGTGCTGTGATGTCATGGGGCAATTTTTTATTAGCAAAGCTCCAAGTGAACATGTGAAACCCATACGAATCAGATGCAAATGAGCAATTAATGATTAGAAATGAGAAAATGTCCCCTGCAGGCAGCACTGATACTGTGAAGGAGCAGCTTGTGTTTACTTACAAGGACAGAATCAACTAATTAAGTGGAGTTCATTTCATAAACACAGAACAGATAATATGATGTGGCTTGCTTTTATTTTTTTTTAAAAGATGTTTTTTAAAGCTTCCTTCATCCTGAGCTGCAACATAGTGATATCACTGCAGTGGTTTTGGGCCCTCAGAGTTCAGCTGTTGTACGCTGTTAAAGACACATCATTATGGGCTTCGGGGCCATCGACTACAAATCAAAAGCACATTTGATGATCCAGACAAAGTCCTCATATAGAACAGCTAACATTTCTAGCAAATACAAAATAACAGTAGAGAACACAGGCAGTGTAATAGTGGCTATGTGAGTGTGTTTGTTTGGTTAAAACTGCTTTTTTAGGATATTAAATGCAGAATTTCTAGCTTGTACACAGACTGAGGATATTATTTTACCACTGAATTCGACTGTTGAAGCCAGCCGCCTTGGTACAGAGTAAGTATTATTGCCACCTCATAATTTTTCTCAGAGTGGCTCCAATGCGCCTGCAATACACGAGAAGAGCTCAGCAAATCAGAGTGCTAGCTGTGTTATGCAGTTTCCATGTGTACAGAAATATAGTAGGTTTGATTTTCAAAGTAAAGCATATTTTCATGGTTTCTTAATGAGGTTTAAATTCCACTGAGACCCTGCCAGCGGTGCAGAGTGAATCCACTAGATATATCTAGAGTTACTTCTCCTCTGGTCATGATTTGTACTTATGATGTGTGAATTTTATAGGGTTTTGAGGGAAGCTGCATCAAATCCATGCATCCAACATCACTCAGAAATTCAAAAATGGTGGACACTTAAAAAAACAAAAGCGTTTTGCTTCAAAGATGAGCTGTATAAGTCTTTTCTGACAGTTTCAAGGAGTCATACTAGAGCTCTTACACTTCTGAATCTGAAGTCAAATATGACATGATAGGCTGAACTCTCATTGCCCAATAAATCTAAAAATTATGACTGGTCTGTTTAGGTGTGACTCTATATACTATGTAAACCTGTTTTATACTGAGATATCCAAATTCTGCTTTAAGTCATAACTGTTTGACCTTTAACTCATAGGAGGAGACATTTTAATAGGACTTTCAATCATTTGAAACCATTAGCTGCTCTATATAAGTGCTTATCACGAAGCTTATCACACTCATCTACTTCATCCCAAATGTCAACATTTCTGGTAAGAAATAAAAAATCTTGAAAATGTGACTTTGTCATCTGGAAGTAACTGAAAGATTTATCTGTCCCAGGTCTCTGAGCAGATCAAATTCATCCTTGCAATGCTCTCGTTTTTCTCCTGCTGACAATCAGGCCTTGAGAGGCAGACCTCATGTGATAAGTTAGACATGATTTATTTGCATCACAAAGGGGACACATTTCAAATCTCTGCATACAAATTATACACTCATGGTTACCTGACTTCGATTATACATAAAATAACCCTTTCTGTCAAGCATCTGTTTGCTCGTAACCTTCACAATATCTGTGCTTAACATGAATCTGGGTACAAGCAAGTCAGTAAATCAGTATGCCTTTTGAAAGAAACAGACTCACTCTCATCCTGTCAGAATTAATATGCAAATAACTCATATCTCTTTTGAATCTTCAGCAGTAATCCTTGTCCATGGAGAAAATCATATCATAGTATACACTTAGATCCTTGACTGATCCAAGTACACGCTCTGACATTAGAGCAGCGGCGAGAATGTTCTTCTTCAGAACAATATGCTGCGCTATCACTCAAATCAGTCACTGTAAGGCATGGGTAAGCCCACAAGGCTAAATCTAAATATGTAGGTCTACAGCGGTATATAGCATTAAACTCTCTCACTGCAATTTCCAAACGTTGACAAGAAGAATGCTCCCACTCTTTTTGATCAGCGTGAATCCGGCTTCATTTTATCCATTAAAGCCACAATCAGTCTGAAAATCAGCGCTACGTATAGACAGTGTGCTTAGCACGAAGAAGCAGAGTATTCGGTTTCTGATGTTCGAGATAAAGCATCGCCTCCTCAGCTGCACCAGTTAAAACAGACACTATGATGTCTATCTGATAATCTCTTTGCCCCCACAGAGGGTCACACTGGGGTCGACATCACTCGTCAACCCCGAGGAGCTTTTTTCTCTCTGCCTTTGTTTTTGTTATCAAACAGCCAGAAGTAGCAGCAGAGGCCAAAGGGCAGGGTCTTTATCTCCAGTGCCTGCAACCCATTTTTTACAGAGGAATTTGCCTTACAACTTAAAACTGTGCTGAGCATTTGGGTGTGAGAGCGCATCATCAAGATAAAAAAGGCCAAGACAACACTGGTGCTTAAAGAAATTATTTGGCAGTGCTGTTAAGTTTATCTCACTTCTGCACAGAAATGCAACGTAATTATGTAAGGCACGCAATGTATACACCAGGCCATTTGTAAAGTGCAAAGGAGCAGCACAGATTAGGAGTGTAACAATTTTCCAAAACCATGGTTTAGTTCGTCCCTCGTTTTTTTCTTTAGAAGGAATGGATTACAAATTTTACCACAGGCCTGATCGCTCCGTTATGATTGGATCATGAACAAAAAATTATCTCTATTACTTTAGAGCAATTCCAGTTCACTTGCTGCCAGAGAGATTATTACCATTTAACCATCCCAAAGCATTAACAACTCTACATGGGTATCACGGTACAGAAAAATGGAGCCAAGATAGGATACTGCGGACATCTGTATCACAGTTTTGATCTCGGTTTCGTAATGTTGTGAGGCAGAAGCACGGACTGATAGAATATGAAGCCTACTAATTAGGGGTCATTATCAGTAGGAGCGTGTTTGAGATGAAAAACATAAAAATCAAATCTTTGCTGTGTTGTTATTACAGCTGGTACGTAAAAGGACATCCTCTTATACGTCCAGCTGTCTCCTTTTGAATAAGTGCATTCATCAGTAGTTCATTGTACTGCTGCAGCTCCTGCCTCCCTCTCTGAGTAGTTGTCATGCATCTTTTTTGAGTGCTGGACTTTACTGTCACTGTGGCTGCGCTGTTTTCGATGGCGCTTAGACTGCTTGGTTCAAGCCACTGACAGGCAAGCAAGGAGATAAAACTGGATGGATGCAGCTTTCCCTGCCAGCAGTGTCAGCCCTAATAGTTCACTTCAGATCTCGACTCAGCCCTCTGTCATCTGACATACAAAATGTGCAGTCTTCTGTTTTTGAGCCCTCGGTCCCAGTGTTTTTATGCCCTGCCCTCTATCTGCTACTCTTCTTCCCCCCTTCTCTTTTTCAATAATGCCGTATGATCTCACGAAGTACACAACACACGCTTGAAAATTATGCTTGGGGTCTTTGTGCTAGTGCAGCCAGCTGAAGTTATCACTTCATTCACAATATGTTCTGCAGGTGTGCAAAAGGTTACACCAGCAGAAATCGGTTTTGCAGTCATCATCGCCTGGAGACCATCAATAATTTATATCCTGGAAGAAGAAGGAGTCTGATTTTGAAATTTTCTGAGGTGGGCCTTTGTATGCCAGTAAGCCTTATTTCAAAACTCTTTGGAGCTACATTCCTCCGTTCGTGTACACCATGTATTGAAGACTTATGTTTGGAACGGTATATGGGGATCTAACTAATGGTGCAACTGTTGCATGAATCTCCTTCAACCCCAATGACAAAGGTCTTATCTTTGTAATCAGATACAGGATAAACCACGTCTTATTTCTTCCAGCGGAGGATGAGAAAATGTTTGAATTATCACATTCGGCATATTTCCCATAAGAAAACAGAAGCCTCGAGCTAAATGAGATGAGTAAGAAAGTGTAGATACTTTAACTCTGAGGCATCAAAGATGATTCACTTCCAGATGCTCAAATACAAAATAGTCATGTGATTCTTGGAAATCGTGAAAATTCCCCAATCCATGCATCTTTCATTAGGTTTGAAGATAATCTGAAAGTGAACAGCCTTCTAGTGCATCAGAGCTGGTACAACATCATGCTAGGTATAAAACTGACAGACACACCTGTCTCAGCAGCATCGTGTCATCCTCTTAACTCCTTTCTATCCCATGAGTCAGATACTGCACCCAACCTCTGTCTGTCCAACAAGCGACAACAGCTAAGCTAAAACAACAGAGTATAATAATGACGTTGACTCATTTTAGAGGCTTTTTACCACTATTGTACTGTGGTAGCAGTGTGAGTGTTTCCCAGAAATTAGCTTTAATTATTAAAGGCACCCTGTGGTCAAAAACCCTCTTAACAAAAATGTCTGTAAATGTTTCAGTATTTTGCACTGAAACAAATTATATGACTTGCAAGTTTAAAGCTTCATGCCAAGACAATGTGTTTGAAAAAGCAGCAACAGCTGATTGTAGCAGCACCTCAGAAGCACCATCGTTGTTATTATGGTGTTTAATTACGTTCAGCTCATTCCTGACCATCAGATTATCAGAACAGATCTAACTTACAGTATTTACAGTATTATTAAAACTTAAACACTATCCTTTATATAGCTTGTTACTGAAACAAGACATCAACTGTGTCAGACACTTTGTCACTTTCTAGTGTAGTACAGTGGTTGTCATTATACCTTTTAATTTTTTTAAATTTGTGTAGAGATTTAAAAGCAGCTCGCCTTACTTGAACTGACTGCATGCCCCATGGATAGTGGAGTCAAAGTATCCCACAATGCTTGATGAAAACTACTGGATGCTAACCAAATACATTATTCTGACAAAAGTAGTGGGCCACCTACACATTACACATGAAGGAGCTGTTCAGAGATAGAAACCATGAAGCTCCTGGTGCACAGTTTTGGCGCTAACGTTAATGCCAGAGGAAGCTTGTAACTCTGTAGTTATTGACTTAGCCATGCTGGCGACTTTTACGCACTACTTGCCCATGCTCTGTGATTTTAGATGGTCTGCTACTTTGTGGCTGAGTTGCTGTGGTTTCTAAACACTTTTCAATAATACCAGGAGGAAATACATTTCACAGACTAACTTGTGCATACGTCCTTTTAGAGCACCACACTTGAATTAAACGAGCTCTTTAGAACGACTCATTCTTTCCCAAATGTTTGTAAAGTGCATTGCCAGGTGCTTGATTTTATACAACTTTGGCAATGGAACTAAAAACAACTGAAGTGAGAGATTAAGAGATGTGGTCCAATACTTTTTGTCCAAATAATAAATGTTAATACATACCATCATGTATTTCAACAATGGAAAAAAAACACAGCGGAATGAGGAATGAGAGGAGCATATCATAACATGAACTATTCTAAGATCATTTTAAGAATTAATCGAGAAAACACACTCAGTATAATAAAAAAAAAAGCATGCCACATTAACTTTTTTCAGCAGGTGTTCTGTCAGGTTTTAGCTGTGAGCAATGACGTAATTAGTGGTGCAGAGAAAATGAGCTGAGTATCGTCTGAAAGTGTTTCTACACTTTGTCGATAAGTTCACAATAAATTCTATTACACTGAACTCCTTAATTGGGAAGTAGGCAGTATTAAACGACACAATCAACAGCTGCTTTAAACTGACTCTAACCCAAAGACATAATTATAGTTTCTCACGTGAGTGCGTATTGTAAAAGATAATAATTTGGTGAGTGTATAAACACAAGCTGTCCTATGTTGCACTATGAAGACATAAAGCTGAACTGCAAAGAGGCTGTCAAAAAGGGGTTAAAAAAGGATATTTAACCCTTTCGCAGTATTTTACTTGTAAGTCTTTGTCTAAATCCATTTGCCACAGAGATTTCTGAAAGATCTTCTTCATGTGTAGCCATCACATAAGTGTGTCATTAATTACCAATTTCTCTAAAATTTTTGAAAATAGGACAAAGTGGGTTTAGCAGAGCACAACATGGCAATGAAAATAATTTATCCACAGGAAAGTTAGAGGAATGATGATTACAATACGCAGAACTCTGACTTAGACACATTAGTGCCCGGTTATATTTATCATGTGGGTTTAGGTACTGTTCACCGCTAATGCCGGCAATAACAAAAGGTACAGTGTGGTGTTTCAGTGTTTCTTTCTTTCTTTTTTTCAGAAAAGAGTAGACATTACAGTCACTGTTGGCATCTGTCTTTTCACTGCGGTTGTTCTGCCAGTCTCTGATCCGCTTTGACAATGCTGTGGGAGTAAAGCAGGAACCAGCATATGTTAGTAATAAAAAATGTCATGAGCAAAATCGACATGTACCTTCTCCTGTGGTAATCTGTACCACATGTTGCTGGTTCAGTCGGGGGTTGAGCAAACTCATTCAGCTGGACTGAAGGACTAAAAAGATGTTCAACACATTTCGAGCAAAAACCAACTGTTTGGTGTTGTATGTGTGGAGCTTATTTTGTTGTTGATGTCTGACACTTTTCCAATTCGCTTACATCACCAACACATGCCACCATCCACTCCACTCCACAGTACAGACTATAGTTACAGACTGCGGTTCAATTTGGAGGAGATCTGTCACGGTTCAGACACATATGTCTGCATGTGTAGCGTGTGCTCACCCCGGGCTCCCCAATGGGGCCTTCCATGTCTACATTGACAGAACTATAAGAGCCCTGCCAGATATGTAGGACGGGACAAGGTTACCTCAGCTCGGCACCAGTTCTCCTTCTAGGCAGTGGCAGAGTTTGTGTGATTTGTTATCACACACACTCTGCACTGAATGAGAAACAGACAGGGGAAATTGAAGAAGCAAAAATCGGGCAGCAGCATAAATGAGACAAAAGGATAAAAGACAGAGAAATAAGTGAGGACAGACAAGTAGAATACATCAGTTCATTCACATCTTGATTAGGCCTAGGAAAATCAGCTGGATAAATCGCTTATGCAACATACTATGATTGAGGCAATTTCACAGAGAAAAACAGAATGAGAAACAGTGCATTCACTTTGTGCAAACAGGTATACATTGACGGTATATGCAGTGACACACGCATACTCTGAAGGTCAATGGTATGAGCTCAAATGGGTGGTAATAGGATACTGGTCCTGCAGAAAGAATCGGTACTGTATCAGCAAATCTACTGCCTGTTTGAGGACTACTAAGCCCCAATATGTAGCTCTCTTGTAGTCAATTCAATGTTCAAAGACAACTGTACACACTTCATTAAAAAATGACTAAAAAGTACAATAGAGTCAGTACATACAAAGAAAAATAACAGCAGAAGGGAAATATATCGTCAAGGACAATAAACACCTTGGTTAAAGAGTTCTTCAGGCCATTAACTGCATTAAGATCAGATTATTCCACAACATTAAACTATCATTAATTCTGTTGTTGACTTACTTCTGTGCTTTTAATTATTGTCTTGCCATTTTGTTTAACCTCTCCTGAGTAAAATTGATTTGGTTGGAATTCCTAGTTACTCCAATAATTGGAAGGCACTGTTGAACAAGAGAGCCACAAAACATTACGCTCCCTCTACCATGCTTCAAAGCTGAGACGATGTTTTGTTGCAAACCTATAGTCCAGTGTGTTATTTCCCCAGAAAGTTACATTTCTACCTAATCTCTCCATATAAGATTAGAACATAGACATCTTGATTGTTGGGTTTTTCTCTCCATTATTGTAGGTCTCTACCTTATAATATAAACCGCCTTCAGATGACTGTTGTTGTAATTTGGTGCTATATAAATAAAATTTAATTGAACTGAATTAAGACCCATGCAGGTGATTGCAGAGTTTAAGTCTAAGAAATGCTAGAAAAACGGTTACTGATTTACAAGTACTGCCAGTGAAGCAGATTGATTGAAAGTGGACATTTTGAGGTTGATGTAATCACGTTTGGTTGTTTTCTCCGATTTTAAGGGTCCCACTGCATTTTGATACCAAACTACTATCAGCATGCAAAGTTATGTTCTTACACAACAACTGGTGCAAATCAGTGTGGAACCTGTTTACAGTATTTAAAGTGTTTAACCCAGCAGAGTGTGCATGTGACGTACTGAATCAAAATGAATTTTCAGCATCAGTCAATACAGACCCAAGTTACAGAAATGGATATCAAAGGGAAAAAAGTATAATCCAATATGACCCTTTGGCCTCAAATATTACATAACAAATCTTGCAGTTCAGATAAAGGCTTGTTGAGTTGTATCCAGTGCTTTTACATTCAATGTAACTTTGAATGAGTAATTGGTTCTGTCACATCAAAACGTAAGCTAAAAATTCTGTATATGAAAAAGTGTAAATAAAAACAAGCATCAGTGTTGCTAACATGTAGCGTCCTATGTATTTCCTCTTTCACAGGAGTGGAAAATTTCCAACTTTGCAGCTTAGTTTCTTGATCAAAGGTCAGAATACTGTTAGTATGTTAATTCAGAAATTCAAACTCAGTTTCACCCTAATGACTCAGTCACCGCAAAAGTGTGTCCACTATGACTAATCCCTAGTAAATGTTCAGGACACTGACAACTTTGGGGGATACAATAAGATAATTATTTCTGAAAGGATACAAGTGGTCTTATGTTTGTTCATTTGTTTGTTTTGACTGCAACTAAGCAATGTCTAGCATAAGTAAAAACACAGCCAACCTATTTTCTTCCATTCAGTTCAATTCAACGTTATTTATATGCACCAAATCACAACAACAGTGGCCTTAAGGTGCTTTATATAATAAGGTAGATCCTACAATAACACAGTTTTTGTTACTAAGCAAGCTGTAAAATTGATAATATGTGAATGTGGTTTCCTTAGACAGGCAGGCAAAGCTCCTTTCCTTTTCTATTATTATGTGACGCTTCCAGTCCACAAGCTGTGCCTTTACATTTACCCTGCAAAAGGTATATGAACTTGGATATTTTTCATCTAACTTCCAAGACAAAAGAGAATAAACACAAGTCACATTTTTTTTCCGTCTTTATTTACATCTCCAAAAGTTGATTCTGTTCATTTGGACGTAGCGTTTTATGGGAGAAATGTTTCGTCACTCATCCAAGTGACTTCTTCAGTCTCAGCTGACTGCAGGTTTCCATCCATCCATCCATCTTCTTCCGCTTTATCCGGGGCCAGGTCGCAGGGGCAGCAGCCTAAGCAGAGAAGCCCAGACCTCCCTCTCCCCAGCCACCTCCTCTAGCTTATCCGGGGAAACACCAAGGCATTCCCAGGCCAGCCAAGAGATATAATCTCTCCAGCGTGTCCTGGGTCTGCCCCGGGGCCTCCTCCCAGTGGGACATGCCCGGAAAACCTCACCCAGGTGGCATCTTTGTCAGATGCCCGAACCACCTCAGCTGGCTCCTTTCGATGTGGAGGAGCAGTGGCTCTACTCAGGTGACACCTGACGGTTTGCCAGAATCTCTTCGAGGCAGTCCGAAAGTCTTTTTCCATGGCCTCTCCGAACTCCTCCCACACCCGAGTTTTTGCTTCAGCCACTGCCTGAGCCGCATTCCGCTTGGCCTGTCGGTACCTGTCAGCTGCTTCCAAAATCCCACAGGCTAACCAGGCCCGATAGGACTTCTTCAGCCTGGTGGCTCCCTTCACCTCTGGTGTCCACCATTTGGTTTGGGGATTACCACCACAACAGGCACCAACCACCTTGCAGCCGCAGCTCAATGCAGCAGCTTCAGCAATGGAAATGCTGAACATGGTCCATTCGAACTCAATGTCCCCAGTCTCCCTTGGAATGCTGTTGAAGCTCTGCTCAACTCTGATCTCACAGACTGGGGCCTCTGCTAGGCGTTCCCAGCACACCCTCACTACGCGTTTAGGTGCACCGGGTCTCTAGGTTTCCCCAATCTTATTCAATTCAATTCAATTCAATTCAATTTCTTTATTGTCCCTCAAGGGGAAATTAGTTTAGCAGCAGGAGGATAAAAATAAACAGAACAATACTATAAAATAATAATAACAATAATAATGATAGAAAGTTCAAGGACAATTATTTGCCATTAAGGAGACAAGACGCAGTAGGGATAAAAGAGACCTGGAGTCTTTTAGTCCTCCTCGGAGGTACTCTAAAACGGCGACTGGAAGGCAACAACTCAAACTCACTGTGAAGTGGATGGTTCACACAATTAATAATAGAATGAGCCTTTCTAAGCACATTTCTATTGTAAATGGCCAAAAGTCCATCTTGCCAGCGCCCTGAAATTTTGCTAGCAGTTTTTACCAGAAGTCCCAACCGATTCTTATTCTTCACCGTCAGGTTACCAAACCAGGCAGCGATACAAAAAGACATCACAGATTCGATAAAACTTCTATAAAACAAGGACAACATCTCAGATGAGACATTAAAAGATCTCATTTTTCTTAAAAAGAACAGTCTTTGTTGAACTTTTTTAGTAGTGGCATCAGCATGAGATTCAAAACACAGTTTATGGTCAAGTACCACACCTAGATATTTATAACTCTCAACGATCCCAATATCGGCAGTTTTAATGATAGTGGGTGATGAGCTATAAGAGGACTTCCTAAAATCAATAATCATGTCTTTAGTTTTTGACACATTAAGTGAAAGGAAGGACTCATCACACCAATTCACAAAATCATCTACAATCTGTCCATGGCCTGACTCATCCCCACTGGAAGACTGACGATTACTGTGTCGTCAGCAAACTTCAGGATGTGTCTGTTTGTGAAATTGCTGCGACACTCATTCGTGTACAGAATGAACAGAAGGGGAGAGAGGCAGCAACCCTGGGGTGATCCAGTGGAGGAGGAAAGCACATCAGAAAATACATGATTCACCCTCACACATTGTGACCTATTGATCAGAAAGTCTGTCACCCAGCCGACCAGACTAGTGTCAAGCTTGAAATGATTGTAAAGCCTGTCAGCAAGTAAGAGGGGTTGAATTGTATTAAATGCAGATGAAAAGTCAGCAAATAATAATCTTGCATGGGTGTGGGGGGCCTCAAGATGCTTATACAAGAGATGCAGGAGTGTGACAACAGCATCCTCCACACCTCTCCCTGCTCTATAGGCGAACTGGAAGGGGTCAAGATGGTGTTCAACCTGCATTAAAATCTCCTTCTTAATTATCTTCTCAAATGTCTTCATCACTAAAGAAGTCAGAGCCAGTAATGCTAGTTTTACCTTTCGTGTGTAGCCCTGCCATTGTTTTCATACCAAGCCAAGCTCTTTTGAGGTTGTTACTGCTGAGTTCTGCCTCAATCTTATTTCTGTACCTCATCTTGGCGATCTTTATTGCAGCCCTCACCTCCTTCCTCAATATTCTCATAGTGGGAACGTCTCCCTTGTTAAAAGCAATTTTCCTTTTAAGAATCAGATCCTTAATATCTTTAGAGAGCCACGGTTTGTTATTAGGGAAAGTCTTAAATTCTCTGACTGGAACCACAGAGTCTGCAAAAAGAGATGTAGCTACACACCACATCAGTGAGTTCATCCAAATCAGAAGTGCTCTCTTGAAACAAGGACCAGTCAGTGCAATCAAAACACCCCTGAAGGGCTACACAACTGTCTTTTGTCCAGACATTAGTCCGCTTCACTTCTGTAAGCAGGGAGGAGGTGAATAACATTGTGATCCGAAGAACCTAGCGCAGGTCCAGCCACAGACTTATATGCCGCCTTAATTGGTCCATAACACAAATCCAGCGTTTTGTTATTCCTTGTAGGACAAGTGACATATTGAAAGAAATTGTTCAGTGATTTCTTAAGATTACAATTGTTAAAATCACCAAGAATAAAATTAGGAGCATCCGGTGAGAGAGTCTGCAGATTGCGTACCACTTTAAAAATGGCATCGGCAGCAACTTTAACGTCAGCCTTAGGATGAATGTAAACAACAGTGACAAAAATTTGAGGGAACTCCCTCGGTAAGTAAAAAGGCCTGACAGATACTGAAAGGAGCTCGATGTCAGGAAGACACAACCGCTCCCGCACAGTAAAATTATTACACCAGCCCTGGTTGATATATAAACAAACCCCTCCTCCGTGAGATTTGCGTGTTACTCCACAGTTCCAATCCAATCTGACAGGGGTCCCAAAGCCGCTGATTCGCAGTGAAGTGTCACTGTCCATATCGGTCAGCCACGTCTCGGTAAGCACCATCAGACAAGCCTCCCTGTATTCCCGTAGATGAAGCACATTTCCTTGTAATTCATCCGTTTTGTTCCTAAGAGATTGGACATTGGCCAGAATCATAGAAGGCAGAGGAACACGATTCTTCCTCCGAAGTTTTCTTACACGCTGACGCACGCCGCCTTTCTTTCCGCGTTTTCTCAAGCGGCGGGGCTTTCCAAAATTAGTCTTTGACCGGGAAAATAAATCCTCACCAAGAATCACATCTGTCCGAGCATTAGAAGAGTCGTAGATAGACAAACAGGACCACCGTAATCCAAGTAGTTCTTCGCGTGTATAAGTGATTGTCAGTGAGAGTGAATGACTCCAGGTGAATATCGCCAACAACAATAAAACTAAGTTGTAGAAGATCTCCATCTCGGCAAAAAGTTAAAACCACAGTTAAGAACAGAGTTAAAACAAAGTTAAAAAGAAAAAGAAAAAGAGAAAGAAAACGCCAATAAACACCTGCTGCAGGTCGCCACAAGAGCAGCGCCTTCGCCCTGTTGTTATATATAAGACAAGAATATAAACAGTACATTTGCATAATGACTGAAACCAGCCCACAAAACACTACGTCCAGATGAACAGAATCAACTTTTGGAGATTTACTTACCTGGATGATTGAGCATGCATCAAGAAGTCTTTATTTACAGTTCTGACATTCAGTGGGAAACAACACAAAGTTTCATGAGTGGGGGAGGTAGTAGAAAAACTGGGTGTTTCTCTCTAAGTGTGAGCGTTTAAATCAAAGGAATCATCTAAACATTTGTTAAACAGGTGTCACTAGGTCCTCTGAGCAAATAAACTTCTTTAATATTATCAGCTAAACATTAACCAGACCCATCTAGAGGAAGCTAACTGTCACTGCAAATGGATTTCTCGCAATGAAATGATCTGCAACATTTGCTGCCTCTCATTGTTGTCTTACTGTGATCAAACAACAACAGGTTAGATGATACGGGCCTAAATGTATTAGCACAGCGAAGCTTGTTACTGGTGCTGCTCACAACACGGGATGGCGCATTGTGTTAGCCGAAAGCACGCTCTGCTGATTGCAGCATTTATCTGATGGGAGACGATGGAAGTGTTGTATGTGTGTATTTGTGTGTGTGAGATGCATGCATGAATCTGTTTATGTAAATATCTTGGAATTTGGTTCACAGTTCACCAACTGTGAATCCGGTATGTCCTGACATGCAGCTGTCTTTAACACACAAATCACTTTTTCTACCAGTGACAAGACAATTTTTTCGAGTTTTGCTCGGCTCACATCAAAGAGGGAAAACAAGTTCAAAGCTTGTTTACCAGTATTTTCTTCATATTTTCCAGCCACACTGGATGTTACTTAAATAGGATCATTTCCCTCTATACAACAAAAAGAATTCAGAGCTGCAAAAAAATGTAATAGATACTGATGCTTCACCTTAGCTAATCCACTTGCTGGTACTTGTTTGCGCAGACTTTTCTTCCTGCTATAATAAGCAGGAGACATTGCTTGTATAGGTCTCATCTGTCACCCACAGCTTCTCTTATGGATTTTCCTGTTTTGATCCTTGCCATCTGTGCCGCTTCCTCTCTCATTGCTTTTCTTCCAAAGTCGACATCTTGAACAATTCATTCTTAGCCACAGATTTACTGGATGCAGAGTAATTATCAAACTATTCTTGCACAGCAGTGGCATATTTTTAGTGTCTACACTGCAAAAGGTAAACTTTCCATCTGTGCTTTGGGAAAACCTACTAAAAAACACTCAGACAATTTGGTCCAGAGGGAAACAAATTTACCCCAAAGACAGAAATAAAACGGCTAAAGCTCCCTTGATATTGTCATCCTGGCATGAAAAAATAGCAAAGCTCTTCCACGGGCAGTAAACATGAAACTAAAAACATTATGCTGAGTGAGTTTATAGCAATAAGTGCACACTTTCTGGGTTAACACTGCCAGGGCTGTAATGGAGTAAATCTCTTTTTGGTAGGAAAGGTCAAGCATAAAAATGAGCTAAATTAGTCAATGCTGCCGCAGCTCCAGTAGTGTTTTCTTAAATTTCATCACTCAGTGGTTCAGGGGGTTTTACCCATGAAGTGATTTTTCATAAATATTGATTATTTTGGAGGCGATTGTATTGTTTTGTCCTGCTCTTGTTCTTCAGAAAAAATAACAATAACAAGACGCAGTTTCATCAATTCATCATTGAAAAGTCATAGGGGACAACATTAACAGTATTACGATTATTTTTTGTGTCTCCTTTTCAGTGTGCAGTGACTGCAGTTTCATGGCAGCTCACTAGCCGAATGCACCAACACACGTATGTACGCACACACACACACACACATGCTCGCACGGGCAATGGAAAGTTTATACAATCCAGTGAAGTGCATAAGAAAAAAGGATGGCTGCTAAAGAACAAAAAAAAATGATGCACAGCCCATTGCAGGCACCGCCAGCTGGGTACAGAATTAACTACATTTTATCACTTGTCTCCTCTTAATCAACTGAAGCTAACTTGGCTGAAGCTCCCCCTCATTGTGCCAGACACCATGTCACATCAGCATTCCTCATTCCCTCCTAAAAACTTACAATTAAAACCAGATCTACCCCTGGCCATGTGTGGCTCTTTGAGCGTGTGTTTCAATACTCGCCAGTGTCTGTTGCTGCCTTACATGACCAAGTCTATGCTGCTGTGTCAGGGTTTCCCTAGTACAGATATATTATATCTTTCTTCCAGACATAATTGGGACTGGTCTCCACCAGTACAGAGTGGTACGGCTGCTAACCGCAGTCATTCCTGTCTCCCTGCCTTCGCCACACACACATGTGCACCAGGCACCAGCCTTGCACAACTACACCAGCAAGTGAATAAGAAACAAAAAACCTGGAATGTAGCTGGACCAGTGCTCTTGCACTTCAGCGATGAGATCCAACGTAATTAAAACATCTGAACGTACAGCAGTAAAGCATTCTTGTTACAACAGCACACATACTGTAGACTCAGCGACTGGATAGCTGCTTGTCTCGCATGATGACCAAAATTTTGTAAATGTAAATGTTAAATGTTAAGTGAAGGGTCTGCTGTTAAGACTTTAAAAGGAAACCCCCACCTCTGTTATGCACTTCACACTGTAATGGCAGAATGCTCTCCAATGGGTGTGCTTCAGTGCTGTAATTTACTTTTTTTGTACAACCCTTTTTTCTGTATTTGTCTTTTCAGTTGGTGATTTCACACATTTTTCCAGTATGCCCTACTGAGAAAGTTGTATTATTTTTGGTGTGGTTAAAAACAGTGTGCATTGGTTAGTACAAAGGTTTTTTTTTTTTGGTTTTTTTTTTAATCATGGAAGAAAAAGTAAGGATGCATGCAGAACAATACCACAGAGCAGCACGCCTGTTGTTTAAAAGATCTCAAATTACCTCTCGAGAGTGTTGTATTTCCCAAGCACTTGGCAACACTTCCACAAAGATGCAAGGTGTTGCTGCATTGAATTTCTGTTGATAAATCCAATGTTACATCATTTTGCATCTCTGGTTACTCTATATACTAACCATAAGAAGATGTTCTGTCTTTTTCCATCTGTTAAGATCATTAAGTAATCATTAGCTGAATGTATAAAAGGTCTGTTTGTTATTAATCAATTACATAATCATGCTTATAAAGTAGATTCAGCTGTAAGACAACACCCCTAATGTTATCACTGATTGCCGTTTTTGGAGTCGGGCTACTGGAAATCTATAAAATAAGCACAGTACTCTTGCATTGTATTCTGCTTTGCACCAAAATCTGTTTCATTCTCGGCTGTAATTGCTCGACTACTCTATTTCCACAACATTGACAGTTGCCACCCATTAAACCAAAGAAATGATCTTAAAGACATTTATATACACACAGTAAAGAGTAGCCCCTTTCAAACATAAAAAGCTGAATATAGCAGCTGTAAATGGTTGCTATTTAGCCATGAGGTTATGAATACTTGGTCCAATTTGTATGCCATTAATAATTATTTGAGTAAGGGTAAGAGAAATGCCACCAATATACAAATAAAGCAGATCAAGTATATCAAAGTGCACTAACAACAACTATTTAAATGTCTTTAGGGTGAAACTTTCCTTTGAAAAACCAAATGAGATTTGCCCAGACTTGAAAGTCATTTCACACATAAAGTGTGGTTACAAACTGGTCCCCAGGGTGGGAGATATCCCTGCGTGGTGGATATCACGTTCCACTAGACATTTTCTGACATGCACACATCATTAAGGTAATCAAAGAATCACTGTGTCCTAGCTCTAGCGGGAGCCATAAGAAATATCCCACCATATAGAATAGTTTCCTGTTCTGACAAGATACCACAGCTGAAGGAGGGAAACCCAACACCCACCTGCAAATGCAAATAACACACAGTCACACATGGTGAGAGGAGGCCCTGAGATCTCGATGAATATGTGTATATATATATATATATATATATGTTTGGGTTCGCTATCAGAGGCCTGGGCCTGAGAGCTTGAGGGTCCCGCTCAGTATCTTAGCTGTTCCTGGAAGTCCCGAGGTCAAAATGGGAGATGCCCTCAAGGGTGGTGAAGAATGACCGAGCTAAGATCCTGTGGGACTTCCAGATACAGACGGACAAACCGGTGGTGGCTAACCAACCGGACATAGTGGTGATAGACAAACAGAAGAAGACGGCCGTAGTGATCGATGTAGCGGTTCAGAATAACAGCAACATCAGAAAGAAAGAACACGAGAAGCTTGAGAAATACCAAGGGCTCAGAGAAGAGCTCGAGAAGATGTGGAAGGTGAAGGTAACAGTGGTCCCAGTGGTAATCGAAGCACTAGGTGCAGTGACTCCCACGCTAGGCGAGTGGCTCCAACCGATCCCAGGAACAACATCGGAGACCTCTGTCCAGAAGAGCGCAGTCCTAGGAACAGTTAAGATACTGCGCAGGACCCTCAAGCTCCCAGGCCTCTGGTAGAGGACCTGAGCTTGAAGGATAAACCGCCCGCAGGGGCGTGCTGGGAATTTTCCCCCCCCCAAATATATATATATATGTATTTTAGATAAAGTTTAAAACTGACTATATAGATTTCAAGCAGGCCTTTAATATATCTGGCTGCAAGAAAGCAAACTGTGTAGCTTTTATAAGCTGCTGGGAAACTGAAGCCCCCTTCTAAAAATGACTTTGCAAATCATTAAGGTATTTGAACCTAAATCTTAAAACAAGAAAAACACCTTATTGAATTTGTGACAACAAAGAAACAGAAATAAGCTTTGGCTCAAGATATTCATAAAGTCCTCTTCACAAAGCTGGGTCACTAGCTTTAGCATAATATGGATAAATCACCTAAATTACTCCCACTTGGCTGAGTAAGACAGAGAGAATGGATAGAGCGATATAGAAGTTCAGTTTGGCAGGCAGCGACTCTGGTAAGGTCAAACCACCTTCAGACTGGATGGCTGTTTGGTTTTAGTAGGAAGAAAACAAATGATGTTGTGTTTCAGCTTTCTCTGTCTCTGTAGGGTGCTTTAAGGTTTAGAGATCTTGCCATTAGAACAGAAAATGTGGTAAGGGATGAGCTTTTGAACTCTGTTATATTATCACCTCTTAGGCAACTGTTTGCTAGCAAGTTCCTATCATGTAGATACAGAAATATGTCTTCATTTTGGAGTCAAATTTCCTGCCACCTCCTCATTGTAGGTCTACTCTTACTTTCCTTTTAAGACTGCTTTTGCCTCTAAAGATTCATTAAGCTATAGATTGTTTTTTCCTCTGTGTAGCTGTTAAATGATTCACTGTGTTCATTAGCTTGCCACTAACATGTATCTGCTGAGGTGCTAGGCTAAAAGTATTTGAAAACTGACAAAAAATGCACTAATACAGATAGGTGAACCAATAAGCTCTGTAAAGCTGTAAACCTTTTCAAACATTCATATCTAAAATATTGATTTTTAGTGTTTTGATGTTTATTTTTATGCTAGTGGTTCAATAATTACTACCTAACCCTTTAAGAAAATGCTATATTACACGGTATTGCATGATTTCATTCGCTACGTTATTTTCCTAGCCTTGAGCTTTATGTCAATATTCCATATGCTCAAGATATTTTATTTGCATCTTATCCAATTCACTAATCCGATACACCAGTCAGCACTCATCACACCTCTTCCACAGCTGGAGCCTCACCGCATGCCAAGTGGCCTGAGTGTGCCTTCTGAGTGAATCCTGATATTTAGTACTGTGCATTGTGTCTTCATACTCTAAGCTCTGACGTTCTATTGTGCTACTTTTAATTGTATGTGGCGATTCTGGCATTGTTGCATGTGTAGATTCAGTGTGTGTTGCAATCACTACAAATAAATGCACATGCTATGCAAAAAAGCTTTTATAAATGAGTAGATAAACACAGCAAAAATGCAGATGCTTCCACACAGGTGCACTACATGGTACAATTAAACAATTATCATCCAATCATGCAATGTAGCATGTATAAAACTGCTGAGCATGCTCAAGTGATTCTGATTCTGTGTCAAGATAGCATAAGAAAAAAAACTAAGGGACTTAAAGAGGGGGCACAGATGGCAGGAGTCACAAAGAATATCCAACTGAGTAGAGTTTCATTAAGAAATTCAGTCTGCATTACAACTATCAGAAAGACATCAGTAATCAGTGTTGAACATAGAACATATGTGATAAACATGATGCTTGTGTGAGTGTGATGTGTAGCAGAATGAAAGCAGAAGATCTGTTCCTCAGGTGACTGAGAATATGTTTGCAGGACGTGATCAGACTGTCAGCAAGAACAGCCCTGACAATTACATAGAGAGGGATATTAGATGGGTTGCAGTGTATAAACCCCTCATTACAAAGATGAATGCACATTTGACAGTTCAGTGGTGCAAAAAAAAGCTTAGGCACTGGTCTACAGAGATGTGGCTACATCCAGATGAATTATTTTCATTGTGTTCTTGACAAGTGAGTGAGAGCGTTTGTGGTAGGCCTGAACGCTTGACCCCTACACCGAAAATTATCTTTAAGGTGAGCGCTCTTTTCCAGGATGATAGCGCCCCATCCATAGATCACATAGGGTCATCAAATGGTTTGATGAGTATGAAAATGTGGATTGTTTGCTATGGCCTTTGCAGTCACCTCATAACCATACAATTGAACATTTATGGAAGATTCTAAACAAGTTAGATAATCAAAATACCAAATTAGGGAATGCTGGAAGAATGATGTTTCAGTCCTAAAGCAGAGTTCCAAGAAAACTGGAGAACCAGGTACAGCTGTTCTTGTGGCACATGGTGGCCTTACACCATACTAAGGTACTTTGTTTTTCTAGTAATTTGTCACCTGTCTCTAAACGAGTCTCACTAAATAACTACAATCCTGTACCACTGTGAACAAATAAGCAAGAAAATTGCAAACCAACTGACATGCACTTAAAACAAAAGGCACAGTAAAAATGAAGTACTATTCTCTTCTGTGGGTGATTCATCAATACAGTCACAGTCTTTCTAACTTTGTCTCTCTGTCTCTCATTCTCCCTCTCTTTCTATAACTCAGTTTTATTTGCATCACTCTGCATAATGCACAACAGCACATACGTCCCCAGGGCCTTTTTTATTACGTAAACCTGTTGCAAGAGGAGTCACAGCAGCGCTTTTACAACATCCATCAAAACAGGGGCAAGAATGTCTTAGAGTGGTTACGGATGTATTGGTTAAAAGGCAGTGAAGTCAGAATACTATTAGACTTGTCCATTGAATTCAGATATTTTCAAAGACACCAGACAAAAAGTATTATTAACACTTGAAAAGTCTGGGTACTCTGTAATAGAATCAGCTGCTATACCCAGAAAATAAAAATCCTCGCTCTGGGTGAAAAGAACAGAAACTCATCTCTGCATAGCATCACTGCAGGCAGAGCCCCCTTTACTGAAAGAGTGAATAACTCAACCCAGGGATGCTGTGCTCACCCATTTTGAACAAAACAGCCACATACAGTATGAGAAGTATATGAGAGAACAGCAGCTCCAGTCTAACTTTGCACAGAGGACAAACGAGGCAATCTGGACAAAAGGGGATCACAGTTTCACACGAAGACCAACTGGTCAGTGTTCAATTGCTTGCAGCGCCAGTACTCTTGAAAAGCACTATTCTAGCTGCAGGAATCCCTTCCTCCTGTCACTTAAAGTTTCACAGTTCTTTGAGGAGGCAGGAGCTGCAGGAATCGTGCAGAAAGTGAAACTGAGAGAATGCAGCCTACTTATCTATATAAATCTTCAATGTTCTGACATTTGTGCAGTCTGTTATTGATTTTAAAACCTGCTGTGGGGAGAGAGAAGTAACTCTGCAAGTGGCATAATTTAAAATGTGTACATGTATGAATGCAAAGTGGAAAGGGGGTTCTTGTTAAATTGACCTGCTTTATCCTTAACTTACCATTTGCATTCTTCCCGCAGATCAGGTGTTGCCAGGGTTGCAAAGAGCCCCATATCTCTGCATCACTGTTAACGGCCTGCTCCAGGATCTCCACAGTAAACTTGGGGATCCCGTTATCCCGCTCCAGCAGCGCACTGCGCAGCACCCGCGCGTACACATCACGGAAGAGGTTTTCCATGCACGCGGCCAGGTAGATCGCCGCGTGCTCATGGATCCTGACTGCTACCCTGCTGTCGACCATCCACCTGAAGAACTTCCCCACGTTAAAGATGAGTCCGCATCGCGCCGACTTGCCGCGGGTGAACTTGTCGTCCTCTGTGCTCATATTGTACAGTGACAATGCACTGAGGGCCCCGCTGATGCAGTTCATCGACACGGTCCACGCCAGGACCATCTTTATGGCACTTTGGATCTCATATTTGGTACATTTGGCGTAGCGCAAACTCAAGCGCTGCGCCTCCTTGGCGACCCTGACCAGGGCCCGGCTGACCAGAACCGAAAGCCTGTGCAGGACGTCCTGCTGTGGTGTCGGCAGGCTCATCTCCTCGTCCTTGCTCAGAGCGCTCGCCACTTCCCCGAGGCTCCACGGCACATCCTCAAGCTCGGGTAGTTTAGCGCATTGCCCGGTGCACTCCAGGATCTCGGCGTCTTCGACCAGGACCGTGTTAACAGTGTCCAGACTGTTGTGTCGACTGTGCATCGAGTCGGTTAAATGCCAATAATTCCCTCCATGTGCCTCTGAGCAGCACAGCGACGCACTGGAAGACCTGAAGGAGTCGGCGGCTCCACCATAACCCGAGTCTAGCGTCAAATCCTCCAGGGTCCTTGCTACTGACTTGCTACTCCTTGCCATAACTGCGCTTCATACTGTAAAAAGAGGGCTTGGAAAAAGTGGGGGAAAATACCGACGAAGACGCAGTGTGGATACACAAGCGCCTTCCACGAGCTTGTCAACTGAAATGTTTTATTCTTTTCCCTTTTCTTTTGTTTTCTTTTGGAACTGTCCATGCAGGCATAAAGTTAAGAGTAGTATCTCCCTACAGTGCATCAACAGTCATACAGTGCCGTTCAAGCGCAGAGGCTGACAGATGGAGGCGGGACCGGAGAAAACAGAGCGCAGCTGTCAACCAATGGACTCTCGGGAAGAATCAGCAAAGCGTTTTAATTGGATCAATAAAAAAACCCATCGATATAGCTCCTGATAAAGATTGTTAATATGAATACAAACAGTAAAGGACGGGAGTACTCCGCTCATTTCCCCCCTTTCTGTCGTCTACTCCTTATAAAAGTTTGCTTCCTCAAAACTCTTGAACCGCACATCCTGTAAAATGACCAGTCAGACAAAAGACACAAATTGCACTGAATAATATATATTTTAATATAAAAGCAACTGCTTTTATGTAACTGTGTTTAGAGGACAAACCGGCCAGAGGCACAGACTTTTCACTTATTTTCTGAGGGCCCATGTCTGATCGTAACATGACTCAAGACCATTAATAATAGATTGCATGCATAATGTATCCTTCTCTGTTCCTCTGGAGGAGAACTCGTTGAAAAGATCGGAATTACTTTCAAGGTCATTATCTCGGATCCCTCAGGGTCTAACGTTAGTTTCTGCGTTTAGTTTTTTGCCCTTCCCATGGGCCATCACGGCTTTGCAGGATCTGCATGAATACATTAAATAAAGCAACACCGAGCGATACACTGTAGAAGTATTCTTTACTTTGGAGTAACAGCGATGATCGTGCATTTACAGTAACAATGTAGGCTAATGAAAGAAATGTAAGGCTGACAAAAAATAAGGTTCGGGTTCAGTGTAACAAAAAATGGTTGAGTGTAATTAACCTAAACTGGTGGTATTTACATTTTAGTTGCAGTACTTTCTGCACTGGACAGCAGCTTGGAGCAACAGTGAACCCTGGTGTTAGCTAATAAAACTTCAATTTATTGAGATTGACATTTTAAAACAATCACAAGCTCCAACAACAACTTCATCACACAACTAGGATTGGACGATGACTGCTTTGTACAATTAATGTGGCAATGTAACATAAACCTGTGCGGCATAGTGGTCCATATTAAAATGCACCATGCTGCATTTGGCAGGATAACACCCACAGTTCTCCAGTCACTCCCAATCTATATTATTAAGTACACCTAGTTTGCAAAATCCCTAATTAATGTGGGACCAAAAGCTTTTCCATTTAAAGAGATGAAGGAGCTTGGTTAATAAGCTACCCTGATGCACACAGAACTGACTTTCTGATTATTATTATAGTACTTTAACTTGTTATTATAAAGTAAAACCTCCTTCTGAGGCATTCTGATTTCGTTTTTGTGTCTTTGCCAACACATAACTGCATGTCACAGCATTTTAGCACATATTTTCAAGTCAATATTATGCAAAGTCATTATTAATTAATTCATAAAATCAGTGCTCAGTTAAAATATATATTTTATTAAGGTAAATACAGTATATACAAGCATATGATGTAGATATTTCTGAAAAGCATAATCCTGTATTCTGTGATTATGGGATGTGAGCAAACAAAGTCATATTTCTACAAAACCACACGTTAAAGCTGTCTTATGATCTCTCTCTCTGGTCCTCATGTAAATGGGGTAAATAGAATAATATCCTTATATAGAGAGGTTTTAAAAAATGTTCAACAGCCCAGAAGAAAAGCAAACTGGTTGAGATGATTTAGAAACACATTAAATGTAACCGAAATGAGAAGCGGCTGTATCAGTAACAATGAGGAATCTTGTGCTCTTGGGCCACTGTGATGTGGCCTGATGTAGATTAAGGGTTAGATCAAGATCAAGTATGCATGCTCTTCTTCTTCTTCATCCTGTCACACATTTTGGAAGGCTGCACACACATTAAATGTTTACTGCAGTATATGTCCTCTTTCTCCAAGTTCACTGAGAAAAACAGAGCAAAAGGCTGATTGATTTGTGTCTGCACTATAACCTTCATGATTGGTCTATAGCTGCTCTACAAAGGGAAAAACCTGCATTGCTCAACCTTTGTGTTTAAAAGCAAAGTAGATTAACTGATTAAAACTACTGAAGCTCAGAACATTTAAAATCACATCACAGCTTCGTGTCCAGTTAAATAGATTATCATAGGCTCAGATAGCTCTAATAAAACAAAAAGGAAGATTAAGACAGAAAAACCTCAAAGTTTGTGAAAACTGACTCAAAGGCAAAAACGTTAAAGTGCACTTTGATCCTCTACAAAAACAATTTCTGGTTAATTCTGCCATCTAGTGGCAATTTGTATAAGTGTAATGGGATGTTTTTGACTGCATCCCCACCACCCTTTTCAACATAATTATTAGAGTAACCTAACTTTCTTATAGCCAGAGAAATCTTTAGGCTTCTCTGATTTTACAGTAATTTTTCAAATCTTAGCAGAGAATGAATGATGGAAAATAACTTTTTTTCAGGAATGTTTGATGCATATCCTTGAGAAGCCAGAAGGTCACAGTGGAAAAAGCCATCAGACATTGGAAACAATTACTTTTCAATGCACTCAGTAAAAAATACAGACAGACAAGCAAAAAACAAACAAATACTTTGACTGTATAATTGTGAAAAGCATTGCACGCCTTAACCACACTCCTGTGGTTTTCCTGCACATACTGTAATTTTCTCCAGAAGACAGAGATGTGCAACCAAGGACTTCTAAAGCAAGCAGACAGAAAAACAAACGGTCAGAAAGTGACAGAAATTCCTCTCATATCCACACCTATAACAGAACAGCTAAAGTCCAGACTTTGCTCCCTTACATTAAGATTTACTTTCTTTTTTATTTTCTGTTTCACTGAGCAGGATTTTTCAAGCTGTTTTTCCCTTAGAAAGCAGAAACAGAAATGCTCAGGTGTAATGTACTTTAAAAGCCATGGCTTTTAATCTTATCATGCATGCATTTTATCATGCATGCACGATACTTAGGGAAAAAAAGGAGGCATATTGCACAGCTTCACAGATCTGGTTGTGCGACAATGATATAACTTGTCATTCTGCCCCAGGGTGATACAACATGTTCTTCTTACCGAGCACAGTGTGCTATCTTTGCTCCAACCCTGACATTTCTGTGGCATGCAATATATCCCACAGAAATTATTTATTCAAAAGATTTATTTTTGTTCTTTAAACAAAACCTGTTAACAAGTTAAATTAAACTTCTATTGCTTGAATTTACACCTAAAATTCAATAACCTGAGTGAAATATCCTTCGATAACCATTCCATCATTAAACCAAAGGTCAAAATGATCATCCTTCTGATTTTTCCAATTGATAATAACAAAATGTAATTTACCATTAATGACACTCTAACAAATGTATGAGGCTGCCTCTTCCTATAATTACAAACAGGGTTACAGTAAAAACAAACAAACAAAGTAATTACATAACGTATAACATTTTAAAATCTACCAGATAGACTATCAAAAACTTAGAAATGAATACCTCTTAACACCTTATTTTAATCTAGTCTTGATATAGTAACCCTGTACCTCACTCAGAGCCAAAGGATACCCAGTTATGACAAATGTACACCAGAGCCCTGCTAGGAGTATGATCTATGTGGGTCCAGTTTTGGTTATTTAATAAAAGTGTCATTTAATTCAATTAAATCACAACTATTGTGTAAGTTTGTACTTTATCATTAAAAAAATGATAACGTACGTCATCACCTCAAAGTTTTGCTCACTGTGAAATGAACAGTTTGTCAAGTCAAATGTGTGATATCAAAAAAATTTCACTGTGCACGCTAATGTGGCATTAGCAACCCACGTGACCAACAGCTACATTGCTTTTGCCAGAGTGTAAATTGCCAGTATTATTTAAAGGGTATGTTCAACTTATTTGCCCAGTTTTCATGTAATGCCAGTGTCGTTTTACAGACTTTAGACACAACTGCCATGAAATTAAGACAAAATTCAAATAAAACTTGCAATTTCTTTATTGTAATCAAAGTTGTCACACAAAAACGATCTAATTTCTGTCCAAACCAATTAGAGAAGCTCTGTGCAATAGTAATAGTAGTACCTAACTCTACAGCAAATGTTATGTATTAACAACTGCTGATGTCATGTCACATCTTAAGTTTTTATGTAATTTAACGTGGCTCACGGGGTACACATTGGTTAGAGATTACCGCTGATGATGACAATGGGCGGGGTTAGTTATGTCCGACCAAACGCACGGTTGCGGCGCGGTCACGAGAAAGAATCGAGCACACCTGCTCAGAAGCTGGCCTTGCCGCGCGGCATGTGATCATCCGGGTACTTGTGGGTATACCACATAACTGAAACCGAAGTCTCCCATTAGCTGCCTTTAATCTCCCAGTTTAGACGATATTTTCGGGGTTTTCGCTTAAAAACGGAGTTTGTCAGAGATTGTATCGAGAAAACATCGAAATCGATGGTGGAACATTTAAAAATAACCGCAGATAACGCGTAAGCAGAGGTAAGAAAGCACATTATGGAAACGTGACGGGGAACACGTTGCATAACGTTTAATCCTGGCCAATCACGTCGCTCCTTTCAGCCCTGCGTATTCCTGTGGGTGGAGATGTTGATAGCGAGGACATCTTGCATGGCCGACTTAGGCTGGTGATGTAGTTTATGTACAGTGTTTAATATGTTAGTAAGGTCGAGAGAGCGTTGAATTTGTGCAGACTAACCCCGTTTGTGGCAACAAAACGTAAGTATGTACGCGTTTGTACGTTTTGCTAACTACTAGCATATTTTATATGGCCTTCGCCCAAGCGCCGTGTGTTAGCTCATCAAAACAATACATTTGAAACATCGTTTGACTCTGTTAATGTTCTGTTTTCGAACTTAATCATGTTGAATTATTCAATTTCAGCGTTGCTGCTAATTGAGAGAAGAGTTGCAGCCCCTTTCTGCGTCAGCTGCGGTTTCCACCTTTCTACACATGCATTCATTGCTGGTCAGCAGACCCAACGCTGTGGATAAATTCATGGAGCTTGGTTAAGGTCCGACAAACCTTTATCGCCATCCAGGAACGGAGAGCAGCTTTAAAGCTACTTCGGCCTTGGATGTGTATTTGTGACTTTGTTTTTGCCACAGAACAACGTTAGAGGGCGTCGTTTGTTGTTTGTGGGAACTCCTTAATACCTTTTTCACCCCACTAGTGGTAAAATAAAAAATAAGGGAGGCGACATGGTGGTCAATACCATCCATTGGTTCAGGAAGGGACTACGGCTGCATGACAACCCGTCTCTGAAAGACTCTATCCAGGGATCGGACACCCTTCGTTGTATTTATATCCTAGACCCCTGGTTCGCTGGATCCTCCAATGTGGGCATCAACAGGTGGAGGTAAGATGGGTCACATGCTGCTTTAGCTTTTAAGTATGGGTATATAGGAGTGTTATGTGGGTTAAAGGTTTGTTCTTGGTATTCGTTGTTTAAAGCTTGAATCTAGATAACATGGACTTTGAGGCAAACATCTTCATTTACTTTATAAACCTAATCATAACAATTGGTCACTTAATCCTTAAGCGCCTGCCACAAAGTTCATATTATTTAGATTCTTAAGACCTGTGGAGAGCTGCATCGCCACACAATATGGTGTGCTTTCAATTGTCAAAGGGTGTTTAGGTCAAACTTAATCCCTGGTTATAGTTGCTTAGTATCAAGACTTGTGGTATTTTTAGCAATCACCCAATCAAAACTTAATATTGTTTTAGTTGTAACCTTTATCTTCACTAACTGCATACACTCTCTCTTCACGTCGTTGCTTACACTCGTCCAGCTGCTTTTTAACACAAATATCTAATCAGACAATTGCATGGCTGCAACCTAATGCTTTTAGGCATATAGACAGGGTCAAGATGACTTGATAAAGTTTAAGTGACTCGTCAGAATGGGAAAGAAACATAATTTAAGTAACTTTTAATGTGGTGTGGTTGTTGAGACCAGATGGGCTGGTCTGAGTAGTTCAGAAAATGCTGATCTACTGTGATTTTCCAGTACAGCTATCCTTAGTTACAGACAGTTGTTTGAAAAAGAGAAAATACCCAGTTAGGCTGAGTTGCGTAGATCAGAGGAGAATGACCACACTTGTGGGTATTGTAACAACAAGTCAGGTGACCAGTCATTACACCCAAGGTATGTAGAAGAGCATTTCTGAACACACAATAGAGCTGGGCGATAGAACGATAACGATATGTATCGCGATATAACTTTTACTCGATAGAGAAATTAAGCTATCGCGATAGACCTCGCCGCTCTTGTCCTCTTAAAAAAAAAATAAAAAATAAAAAAAAGGTCAGCCAATCCAAATTAAGTGGCGCAGAGCCGAACCAATCACAGCCGCAGCGTCACGTCGCGTGACTTGTTACGTACAGCACAAGTGCCAAGCCGCACGTGTGTTTGTTTGGGAAGCAGCCAGCGGGTAATGGAGCCAGCGCGTAATGGAGGAAATGAGTGTGCCGACTAGAAAAATCAACCGAGCGTGACCGAAGAGAAAACAGATGATGGTTCCAATGCCGGAGAGATTGTCGAACGGAAGAGCCATAGAAGTTCCGTAGTCTGAAGGTATTTCGGCTATTTCAAGTCTGACAAAAAACAGTAGCGTGCACTGTAAATTGTGCCGAAAGCAAGTCTGGAAATACAATAAACTGGTGCATGCGTCACACTGTGCGCCACGTTATTGTTTCGGTGAAATGAATTTCTACAATACTGTTAATTCTACTCTCTGCAGTGTTTAAATGCTTACATATACACACAGTTACTGTCCCTCCACACATACGACTCGGTTCTGCTTCTATGCCCCAGCTTTGTTGAGGCTTCTAGACTTCTGATTGGCCAACATTTCTGCACGGTTAGGAATCTAGCGCCACCTGCTGCTTTGGCACGTTCATAGCAGCGTTTTCCTTCATTTCTCCCTTTAAGTGTGGACGGGATTATTTTTTAAAACGAAAACGGAAAATCTCAGTTTTCAAAAATACCCGTGTACGTGTGGACGTAGCCTCAGTCTCTGACTGGAAGCGCTAATTCGTCATTCGGCTTTTGTCAGACTAAAGTAACTGTTAAAACTGTTTGAAAAGCTAAGCTATACAACAAGGAGAGATTGAGAATTTCCTTTTAGTTCTCAGTTTATTTGATATTGACAAAAGTTAGTCAGTTTTGTCTGTTCTTCTGTAAAACAAACTAAGATTTATTTTTAGAATTAATATTTTGTTTCTAAGTGGAATTGACAATTTAGTCTGTTTCGTTTGTTCTATTTTGACACTTAAACGCTTTAGCGGCTGCCTTTTGTGTAGTTTGCAATATTTGCCTTTATTTATCTGAAAAAGTCTCATGTTCCTTAAGTACATCTACCCTGTTGAACTTATTATGGGAAATAAATATTTAAATAAAAACAAGCTGCTGATTATTTCACATTTTACTTGTGAGCAACGGCACATTTAAATCTTACAAATATAGTTATTTGGCTTATATCGTGATAGATATCGTTATCGCCTGAAATGAAAAAAACATATCGTGATATGAAAAAATCTCATATCGCCCAGCTCTAACACACAACATGTCAAACCTTGAAGCAGATGGACTGTAACAACAAAAGACTTCAGCAGGTGCCACAACCCTAAGCTTAAAAATGAGAAACTCAAGCTATGCAAAGATTGGTGTAAACAACATAAAAGCATGAGTTTATCGTGGAGGGTATTTTCTTCATACAGTTTGGATCCCTTAGTACCTGACCATTGTTTAAATGCCACAGCCTATCTCAGTATTGTTGCTCAGTATTGTTGTCAATCCTTTTATGACCACAGAGTGATCATCTTATGATGGCTGCTTCCACCAAGTGAGAAAGCTCAGATGATCTCAAACTGGTTTCTTGACCATCACATGAGTTCACAGTGCTCAGTTGCCATCCACATGTACTAGATCTCTATCCAGTAGAGCACCTTGGAGATGTGGTGGAATGGGAGATTTGCATGATGGATGTGGAGTTGCCCAGTCTGCAACAGTTGTGCGACGCTGTCATGTTAATATGGAAATCCCTCGGGAATGTTTCTAGCACCTTGTTTAAACTGGCACAAAATTAAGAAAGTTCTGAAGGCAAAGGGGGGAACCAACACAGTACTAGCAAGGTGTTACTCCAGCACGTTTTGTAGAAGAGTTAGGGGAGAGAAGCAGGGCAAAGTGGCTCTCTAACATTAACTAACTAGCATACTGTTTTATTAAAAAACGTTTGGTTTGTTTTCTGAAGTACTTATCTAATTCAGAATGGAGAATTATGTAATTGCACATCTTTCCATAGATGATGGGAATTTGATTGAACAAAAAAGTGCTCATTTTGATCAGGCAGACAAGTCGTTAAAATAGTAGTTTTAAAATATTTACATTCATTCTTTAGGGGGTGGTACTTTGCAGCTGTTTTTTAAGCATTGATTTGCTGCAATATTATAATTTTATGCCTATTATTTGGTCCTCTTCCAACAGCAAAGGTACACGTAATTGGAAAATGAGTACAACACTGAGAGAGGACCATGTCATGTCATGGACAAAATATTGAATTTGTCCCCTTAAAGCATAAATCTGCCCGACTAGTTTCCCTTGTAAGGCTGGACATTAATCAAATTTTAATATTGATCACAATTTTAGCCCCAACCAATATTAAAAATTTGTTAATAGAATTCAGAACAAACAAAATGCTACCTAATGGGGATTTATATTTCAGCAGGAAATTTATTGTTGATTTCTGCTGTGCATCTCCAGGTGCTTTTTTTTTTTTTTGCCACACTTTTTGAACCTCAGTGAGAGAATGACGGTCACACCATCATCATCATCATCATCATCATCATAAGATAAGATAAGATAAGATAACCTTTATTAGTCCCACACGTGGGAAATTTGTTTTGTCACAGCAGGAAGTGGACAGTGCAAAAGTTATGAGGCAAAAATTAGAATACAATAAGAATAAATACAGTACACAACTGTACAGAATAGAATAAAATACTATATACAGTAGAATAAAATAAAATAAATATACAATAAGATAAAAATAGAATACAAATACAAATACTATATACAACTGAGTAAAAATACAACGATGACAGAAAGGATTATTGCACTTAGTATTATTGCATATGTATGGATGTGTGTGCTTGATCAGTTAAAGTCTTTATTATGGAGTCTGACAGCAGTGGGGAGGAAAGACCTGCGAAATCTCTCCGTCCCACACCGTGGGTGCCGCAGTCTCCCACTGAAGGAGCTGCTCAGTGCTGTCACAGTCTGCTGCATGGGGTGGGAGATGTTGTCCAACAGGGATGACAGCTTAGCCGCCGTTCTCCTGTCACTCACCACCTCCACTGGGTCCAGAGGGCATCCTAGAACAGAGTTGGCCCTTCGGATCACCCTGTTCAGTCTCTTCCTGTCCCCAGCAGAGATGCTGCCGCCCCAGCAGACCACACCATAAAAGATAGCAGAAGCCACAACAGAGTCATAGAAGGTCTTCAGGAGTGGGCCCTCCACTCCAAACGACCTGAGTCTCCGCAGCAGGTACAGCCTGCTCTGCCCTTTCCTGTAGAGGGCGTCTGAGTTATGAGTCCAGTCCAGTCTATTGTTCAGATGAACACCAAGGTACCTGTAGCTGTCCACAGCCTCAATGTCCATACCTTGGATGTTCAGTGGTTGCAGTGGAGAATGCTTGTGCCTGCGGAAGTCTACCACCAGTTCCTTGGTTTTACTGGCGTTGATCTGGAGGTAGTTCTGCTGGCACCAGTCCACAAAGTCTTGGGTCAGACCTCTGTACTCCTTGTCGTCCCCATCAGTGATGAGGCCGACTATTGCAGAGTCATCAGAGAACTTCTGCAGGAAGCACTGGGTGGAATTGTGGGAGAAGTCTGCAGTGTAGATGGTGAAGAGGAACGGAGCCAGAACCGTTCCCTGTGGGGCCCCCGTACTGCAGACGACCCTGTCCGACACACAGCCCTGAGTCCTCACCAGTGTTGGTCAAGTTACTTGAAAAAAGTAATCAGTAACTAATTACTGATTACTTCCCCAAAAAAGTAATCCCGTTACTTTACTGATTACTTATTTTCAAAAGTAATTAATTACTTAGTTACTTAGTTACTTAGTTACTTTTTAAAAACACGATTTACAACCTGAAGAGGTGATAAAGCGATAGATCTTTCAGCCCAATTCTACTTTTTCTACATAATCCATCATACAAAATGTAATCAAATGGAAAAGTCTCTTTTTTTTAAGTTGTTTTATCATTTTTAATCTTTTAACTTTATGCATCAAGCAAAAATTTAATTATATGCAACATTCTCTGAGTTGAATAAATGAGTTTAACATTTAAACCTATTTTCTGCACATTCCAGCACATAAAATAAAATAATTTTTTGTGTTTACACTCACTCTTTCAAATAGATGCAAGTAAAACACAGCAGAACATAAATAAAGTCAAAGACTCAGCGGTCCTGTTGCTCTATTTTCACCTGTAAAGCAGGACTGCAGTAGGCGGAGGTTTACCCTGGTGCAGGTGTGCAGCGGTCAGTGGAAGGATACGGCAGTTTCTCTGTGAGTTTCCCATCACGTCGTAGCTACTCGGTGCTTGCTCGGAAGTTTAGGGGTTTTTTTCGCTGTAAAAAGAAGTTTTCTTCCCACGCACGATGGACGCTAATGTTTTTGTCACTTTTTATGGAATCAAACTCAAAGTAAGGTCAGTACTTCCACGCTTTAAACGCTGCATGCTCATACTCTCTCCCGCACTGGATATGTGATCCATTGTTGATCTGCACACAGCTGTTGTCACTAACGGCGCACTCGCTTACGTCACTGTCGTGAGACATTCTCGCAAAAAATCACGGTTTTAGTAACGCAGTAACGCAGCGTTCCTACGGGAAAGTAACGGTAATCTAATTACCGATTTTGCAATAGTAATCCCTTACTTTACTCGTTACTCGAAAAAAGTAATCAGATTACAGTAACGCGTTACAAGTAACGCGTTACTGCCCATCTCTGGTCCTCACATACTGTGGTCGGTCGGTGAGGTAGTCCAGGATCCAGGTAGTGAGGTGATGGTCCACTCCAGAGTTCACCAGCTTGTCCTTTAGAACCGAGGGAAGAATGGTGTTGAAGGCACTGGAGAAATCAAAGAACATGATTCTCACAGTGCTTCCAGCGGTCTCCAGGTGAGCGAGGGAACGATGTAGGAGGTGAATGACGGCATCATCCGCTCCAATGCCAGGCTGGTAGGCAAACTGAAGTGGGTCCAGTGATGAGCTTATTAGGCGCCGAAGCTGAGCCAGGACCAACCGCTCCAGGGTCTTCATCAGGTGGGATGTCAGAGCCACCGGCCTGTAGCTGTTGAGGTCCTTGGGGCGTGAAGTCTTTGGCACTGGTACAACACAGGAGGTTTTCCAGAGCTGTGGGACTCTTCCCAACCTCAGGCTCAGGTTGAAGAGGTGCTCCATCACCCCACACAGTTGGTCCGCGCAGGACCTGACGACCCTCGAGCTGATGCCATCTGGACCCGCTGCCTTCTTGCCATTAATCCTCCTCAGTTCCCTCCTAACCTGGGTGGTTGAGAGAGACAGGCTGGAGCCTTGTGTTGAGTGTGTATTGGATGCTGCAGTTGGGGGTGGGGGGGAGTGAGCAGGGTGAATAGAGGAGGTGTGAAGTGTCTGAGGTGGAACAGCAGCAGTGGGGGTGGGTGAGTCTGCAGCCGATGTTGCAGACTGCCTCATGGCTGAATCAAATCTGTTGAAGAAATGATTCAGTTCATTTGCCCATCTCACATCCCTCCCAGGCAGAGAGTTCTGCTGTTTGTGGCCTGAGATGGTTCTGAGGCCTCTCCAGACTTCACCAACGTTGTTTTGTTGAAGCTGGTTCTCCATCTTCTGCCTGTAGCTCTCCTTCCCATTCCTTATCAGTCCCCTCAGCTCTCTCTGCACCCTTTTCAACTCCTCTTTGTCTCTGGATTTGAAGGCCCTCCTCTTCTGCTTGAGGACGGTTTTAATTTCTGGGGTAATCCAAGGTTTGTTGTTGGAGAAACACCGTACAGTCCTGGTAGGTACAGTGTTATCCACACAGAAGTTTATATAGTCAGTAATGCATGTAGTAAGGCTGTCGATGTCCTCTCCGTGGTCATCACGAATCACCTCCCACACAGTCGACTCAAAACAATCCTTAAGAGCCTCCTCGCTCTCCTCTGACCATCTCTGTACTGTGCGGGTGGCTGGTGGCTCCCTGCGCACTAAGGGCTCATACACAGAGACAAGATGCACCAGGTTGTGATCAGATCTGCCCAGGGGAGGGAGAGGTGATGAACTGTATGCCTCTTCTGCATTGGCATACAGTAAGTCCAGTGTTTTATTGACTCTGGTTGGGCAGGTCACATACTGGGTGAAGGTGGGCAGTGTGGAGTCCAGTGAGGCATGATTGAAGTCCCCTGATATTATGAGAAGGGCTCTCGGTGATTGTGTTTGCAGTCTGCTGACCACAGAGTGGAGAGAGTCACAGGCTGCATCCGCGTTGGCCGAGGGGGGGACATACGCTGTTATCGCGATAACATGCGAGAACTCCCGGGGCAGGTAGTACGGACGCATGCTAACGGCTAACAGCTCAATGTCTCTGCTGCAGAGTTGCTCTTTTACAGTGATGTGCCCAGGGTTACACCATCTGTCGTTCACAAAAACTGCCAGTCCCCCTCCTTTCCTCTTACCGCTGTCTCTGGTCCTGTCCGCTCGCAGCAGCTGGAATCCCGGTAGTGTCACGCTTGTGTCCGGAGTTAGCGATGTTAGCCACGACTCCGTTAGCATCATGATGCTACATTGCCGGTACTCCCTCTGTGACCAGGTTAGCGACGTCATCATCATCATCATCTCAGTACAAGGGATAATAATCATAGCTTTAATATAAGGGCACATATCAGCAAATTCCTGGAGTGAAATTGCTGAAACTGTAGGAATCGATGTGAGGGAATCTAGAATCTAAAAAAAAATGTGATAAAAAACAGTAGGGGACCCAGGAGGTGAAAAGTCCCATCATTTTATCTGTCTCTACTGGCTAAAACACCAGTACACGCCCATATGACAATTAATACATAATGCACACGGCAACGTCCTCAGCCACTTACATAGGTCATGTTGTAGGCTCTGCAAGGATCCCCTGCAGAAGTCTAAATCGAGCCTCAATCAGCACCTGCATGTGCCAGTCACACCTGTTTTCTGCACCATGCAGCTTGAAGTTTCCTGGGTGTTTTGTGGATGAGTAACACTGCATTAAGACAGACGTATGAATGAACTATAACATTATGATTAATGTTGTTGTTTTTTTAAGCCTGCTGCTATTACTACATAGTATTTTGAGTAAAATTTCAAAGTGTGGACATTACTGTTTCAAGACAAACTGCCAAGGCTGACATTTTCTCTACAAAATGCCTTTTGTAGATGAGTTGGAAAAGATGGTGCAGAAAGCTGCATCTGGCCAGAAGGAAAAAACGCACAAACCTGGAAGAGTTGGCAAGATTTGTAGAAAATACACGCTGGCAATAAGCAGATGCATGGGTACCAACGGCTACACCCTCGCACCCACAATAAAGAGGATGTATGTTGCACGACAAGACGCGATAAGATGGCTGATCAGTTTGTTTCACTAACTCATCTACACAGGGCATTTTGTAGAGGATATGTCAGGTGTGGCAGTTTTTGTCTTGAAACAACAACGGTTTTCACCTTGAGCTGCTTTAGTGACCAAGATCTTGACCAATTCCAACTAGTTGGTAATATTTTTTTTTCTTGTTTTATAGTATTTTTTTTCTTCCCAGAATGCTCAAATAATTTTCATCAGATTTAGTAATTTAAAAATAAATGATGATATTGTTGATGGTTAATTGTAAAAATCTCCAAAACTTTATTCATTCTCTTTAAACCCACCCTTTGACATTAGTTTCAGTTTGATAGTGGATCTTGGGGGAAGCTGCACACAGTGCATATGTTACAAGAAAGCAGTGAGTGAATTATTTTTGCTATATTTATTTATTGCAGATGTTCATATGTTACATTACATTACTAGTCACATGTTGCACCAGTGTCCAGCTCTTTTTGTCTTTAAAATCAGTTCACTGTGGTTAAAAAAATATTTATTACTTATTTATTTATTGCTGAGTCTGTGTGAAAGAGAGGGCTTTCACCATTTATATCCAAAGAAGGACATATAAAGGTTGCAGGCAGTAAGCTTGCTGCCCAGCTACTCTGACAAGCTATTTTTTTTCCTGCTTACTGACTCTGCTGTTCAACTCTGAATCAGGGGCTGCAAATTAGGGGCTGCAAATCTGGGTCAGTATGTTGTTATGGTCATTACATCATCCATCCTCACTGCTTTGACCTATATTAAACACACACACCCCTTTAGTCAACTACACCATGTCATTTGTGTTATTACATGCACACTATTTTTAGCTTATCCCATACGTCTATACAGCCGCATTTGTTCACAATGTTGCAAGCAACTATAACTGCTTAGTTTTACTACCACTGGTACACTGATTTAGATTGAACGGAATATGTTTGAGTTCTTATGGAAGTGCTCTCCCTGTCTTGTCTCCATTTTCATGCTGAAACAATACAAACTGGTCAGTAATTTGTGCTTTGTAGCTTGTGAACCTTAATGGAAAAAAATGATGGATTATTTATTTTCAATAAATGCTGAAGAAAACCCATGTTTTAACCTTGGATACACTCTGTTACATAAAGCACTAAACTGAAAGGGAAAATTAGGCACAGAGAAAAAGCTGGCTGTAAATAAAAGGTGATTATTGAGACCTCAGATTGGTCGGAATGGCTCAGAATGGGAGCTGGAGTGGTGAGACAGAGAAGCATACTGGGGTTAGTGGAGCAGAGGTTTACTGAGGGAAGCTGACCAGACAGAACAGAATTCAGAAAGTAGGGAGTTAAGCTGATCTGTGCAAGCAGTGCCAGAGTGTTAAGCTAGATCTAGTAGCAGAAAACTGCAGTGAGCAGGAAGATTTGCAAGGTAAATGGAAGACGGCACAATTTCTAATACTGCACACATGCATATAGAGACACTAAACTGGAGCAGAACTTCACCAGCTGCACATTAGTCAGTTTTCAAGTCTCTTCAAGCTCAGCTCTGACACATCGTTGACTCCACTAACCATCAAACACACCCATTTCCACTGCCACAATACAGCAGACGCACGCTGCAGCACAGAGAGAGGAGGGGAAGCCACTCCAGAAGTGATTATAGGTCAGTGTGACCCAGAAAGGAATATCGAGGGAGTGTCAGAAGGGAAGACCAGTGTAACAATGGGAAATTAAGAAATACTGTAATCTGTGGGAATATTATGATACATTACTTCCATAATGTATCATTACTTCATTACTTCCATACAGTTAAAGGGTTTTTAATTTGTAGAATTAGAAGATAAGAGAGCCGTTATTAAAACTCTTGTGGATAATAACTCGAGTGTATTAAATGAGGATATGAAGGCATGAGAGTATTTGTCAGAAGATACAGGTAGTGTGCTGATAACTGATTTTTAAAATTTACTCCATATCTGCTTGCCAAAGCCAAACTCTTTGTTAGATCTTGAATTATATTATGAAATCCTAGTAATAAAGCAATTATTATTTTTAGGTTGTGGTTTAGGTGTCAGTTACTATATAAATGCCACTCGGATGTTAATGGAAGACAATGGACGTGACTTAAGGATTTTTTTTTTTTTTTTAATTATGTTAGATGTTGTTGTTTTTTTGTTTGTTTGTTTTTTAGTTTTGTTTTGCTGCTGGGTTTGTAGATAAATTGTTGAGAAAATGTTTGTTTAAAGGCATAAGTCATGAGTGCTCCTACAGTATACATGCTCTGCTTTTTTGCCAGTAATATTTACAGCAGTTTCACCAGAAGAGGGCTGCATGTTCACATGAATACACTGCAGTATCTATGTTGCTGAAAGAAACTGTCTGCTGTTTATTTATTGTGTTTTGTCCATATCTCATGATGTCATCAGTGATGTTCTAAAATTATATATATTTTTATGATGATGGTGGTAATGAAATGGAAATATGTTAGATTTTTTTGTGTTTTCTGTCCACAAATGCAAAATAATCAAGTTTTGGCAATCCAACATAATGCATTTTTGGACATGCAACAGTGCAACATGGTGCATTTGAACCTTTCCACTTTTAAAAACGTCTGGCACCATATTGTCTAATATTTAGCTCTTTAGACCTTAGAACCTGCTAAGATAACCCAAAATGATAGCAGAAATTAGTGAAGGTGATCTCTGCCCTTGAAAAAATGGAAACTCTCATAGTCATCAGAAAACGTCTATATTCAGGTATCAAAAGTCATGAGTGAGGGTACCGGAGAGCTTGTTGCATGTTGTTTTATGGGAGAAATGGTTAATCTACTAAAAACTATTTCTATACTGAATTTATTAATTGTAGTCTATTACAACTTTTCCATTCCTTGTGCCTGTTATCATTGGTCATATGAGACTGATACGGTTTTACTTAATCAATCAATTGTAGCCAATTATTTGATCCTTCTGGGGTTTTTCTTTTAATTTTTTTGTTTGCTTTTTTTAATAAATAGGTTTTTGCTGCATTGTTTAGAAGACTTGGATGCCAGCCTGCGCAAACTCAACTCCCGCTTGTTTGTCATTAGAGGCCAGCCTACAGATGTCTTCCCTCGTCTGTTTAAGGTACGAGTTTTGGAATAGAAGATGCAGTCCTGCACTTTACTTTTACTTCAAATAAACCTAATATAATGAAAGGGATTTAAAAAATAAAAATAAAAAAGGTGCAAAATTGTGTCTGCTGAACTTAAACAAAGGAGATCCAAAGTTATTACATGGATGTTCAGACTGAAAAATCTATTTCCCAAGTGTGTGTGTGTGTGTGTGTGTGTGTGTGTGTATATATTTGTTAGAAAAACACATGTTTCTAGTTGTGTATGAAATGAACTGTATGCGATTTTAAGTTAATCACCGTTCCATTTTGCTGTCAATGACTTTCAAATGTTGCATGCATTCAATAAAATGCAGCAGATGTGTAAACACTACTGTTTTTCGTTGTTACCCAGGAATGGCAGATAAACCGTTTATCTTATGAATATGACTCTGAGCCTTTTGGCAAGGAACGTGACGCTGCCATCCAAAAACTAGCCAATGAGGCTGGGGTGGAGGTCACGGTGCGGATTTCACACACCCTCTACAATCTGGACAAGTGAGTGACTGTATAGAGTAATTAAGCTGAAAGTCTCATAGTAATGAACCAATTTTAAGGCAGATTGTGACCACCTACTCTGTCTCTGCAGGGACTGCCTTTTAATACATTTTTCTCTTTCATAGGATTATAGAACTTAATGGCAATCAGCCTCCACTCACCTACAAACGCTTCCAGGCTGTAATAAATCGAATGGATGCCGTCGAGATGCCAGCGGAGACGATCACATCTGAGGTTCTTAAAAACTGTGTCACACCAATCAGTGAAGACCATGATGAAAAGTTTGGGGTGCCCTCCCTTGAAGAGCTTGGTAAGTTTTTGTGTTTATGTGTTTTCTATCATCCATCTGTATCAGAGTTGGGGGCAAACTGCAGTTTTTAAGTTGAATGTGGTACTTTTTCAGGTTTTGAGACAGAGGGTTTAACCACAGCAGTGTGGCCTGGAGGAGAAACTGAAGCCCTCATGAGGCTAGAGCGGCATCTCGAGCGGAAGGTAAAAATACATCTTACTGAGAACAAAGTGAAAAATTAATTTAGAAACTTCCTCGGGTTTTATGTCTTAAAAAAAGAAATGTCTTCCTTACATGTGCAGTGAATTGTTCAGTGTATATACAGGTGTAAGAGAAATATGCACTTTAACTGGATGATCGCTATTTCTCAGATTTTTGACTACATTTCTTTATTGCTCTTAACATAGTACATCATGTGCATAGAGGTCAGTAATCCAGTTTGTGTTTTCTCTTTTTTCCTCACATTACTTCCAGTATCAAACCAGCTGAGTTCCTCTTGCATTATTTTGCGCTTAATTATTATTAATTTATTTTTTTTGTACTGAGCTATAACAAGAGTGTAATATCTGTCAAATGTCGTCATTAATGATCTTCAGTAGTGACTTTATTGAAGGTTAAGTTTTGCTGTCGGAGACTCAGAAATGTAACATCTCATTTATTGTCAGTTATTCAGATGAAGCTGACTAACCTTTTTTATTTATTTATTTATTTATTTATTTTAAACAGGCCTGGGTTGCAAACTTTGAGCGTCCACGTATGAACGCTAACTCTCTGCTGGCCAGTCCAACAGGCCTCAGCCCCTACCTGCGCTTTGGATGTCTCTCATGCCGGCTCTTCTACTTCAAACTTACTGATCTCTACAGAAAAGTACTAATGCCATAGTATTATATTTGTTGGGCTTAGAGGCTTTAGCGTCTGTTTTCAAATTTGTATTTTTTTCTTTCATAAGCCTAAATCAGCTGTCCATCATCCCATCAGGTCAAGAAGAACCACACACCACCACTGTCCTTATACGGCCAGCTGCTGTGGAGAGAGTTCTTCTATACAACTGCCACCAACAACCCCTGCTTTGACAAGATGGATGGCAACCCCATTTGTGTCCAGATACCCTGGGACCGAAACCCAGAGGCACTGGCCAAGTGGGCAGAAGGACGAACGGGCTTTCCTTGGATAGATGCTATTATGACCCAGCTGAGGCAGGAGGGGTGGATCCATCATTTGGCAAGGCACGGTGTTGCTTGTTTCCTCACCAGGGGAGACCTCTGGATCAGCTGGGAAGAAGGCATGAAGGTAAGAACGGAGAAAAGGGAACAAGTGCTTACATGAGGCTAGATTTTCTAAAGCCAAAAAAAAAAAAAAATCTGAAGATGTAGAGGAGTCAGGTTTATTCCCAGCCTTATTGAAGAACAATATCCTGAAAGGTTATTATAGATTTTTATGTCCAGTGAAGCCAAAATCATGTTTCCTGCACCAGATTTAAGTGCACATGAGTCACTCTGGTTATTATTCATTGTTTAAAAGTGCACTTAAAGAAGAGTCAGAGTAAATTGGGTACCTTGCTGTTGTCTTCTTTCTCTCATTTGTTGTTGACCATTTTCTGTTTGCTTTTTTTAAAACAGGTTTTTGAAGAGTTGCTTCTGGATGCAGACTGGAGTGTAAATGCTGGCAGCTGGATGTGGCTTTCTTGCAGTTCATTTTTCCAGCAGTTTTTTCATTGCTACTGCCCCGTGGGATTTGGACGACGCACCGACCCAAATGGCGACTATATACGGTCAGCGAGACATTTTATGAAGTATCACATGAAAATAGGAACAATAGTGTGGGTATTTGTGTATCCCTACAGTCATTTCAAGTAACTAAGTACAATCTCATGGTTAACTTGTGGGGAGGGTTTTGTTTTTTGGGTTTTTTTTGTAGCGTCACATGGGTGAGGTTACAAAAGAGAACATTGAACTTTGTTTAGCACTTTATATAATTGTTAGTGTATTTGGGATAATGTGGCCTGTGTTGCACCACAGAAGTTCTCCTGAATATGAAATGTGATACAGTCATGTGGTGTAATTGGTAAACACTGATGAGAATTTGTCATGGGACAAAAAGAATGCACTTTGAGCCACAGTATTAACTGCATGTGTGCCAGCTAATGTAACATGAAATGCAGTACATCCATGAACTTGGACCAGTCTGTTACATTAGTCTACATTACATTGTGTCATCTTCATCTGATTTTGTGTCTGCTTGCAGGCGTTACTTGCCGATATTGAGGGGTTTTCCAGCCAAATATATCTATGACCCTTGGAATGCCCCAGATGAAGTACAAAAGGCAGCCAAGTGCATCATAGGAGTCCACTACCCCAAACCCATGGTGAACCATGCTGAGGCCAGTCGCATCAACATTGAGAGAATGAAGCAGATTTACCAGCAGCTTTCCTGCTACAGAGGACTGGGTATGGATGCCAGCTAGATACTAATTAAATGTCATGGCATTATTAATTTTGCTAAGTGTACCATTCAGATAAACATTTTATCTGCTGTTTGTGAGGATGACTGATCTTGTCCTATGACTTTTTTTTTTCTCCTGATAAATGCACAGAACCTTATTATACCTTCATTAGGATGTATTAGGATAAATTCTAACTCATAAGTACAGGTGACTGCCGGAATCTCCATAATACTCCTACCATCGTATTAAATTACATCTGCAACTCAACACACAGAGAATATGTCTGTGAAGGTTCTCAGTCATCCAGGTCATCGTAGTCAAAGGAGCTTGCAAAGAAAAGCGTCTGGACTTCTTTAAGTTGCTTGAAGACGTTTCACCTCTCATCCGAGAAGCTTCTTCAGTTCTAAGGTCAAATGGTGGAGAGTCCCAGATATAAACCTAGTGGGAGTTTCCCCCCACAGAGGGACAAAAGGACCCCTGATGATCCTCTAATCGCCTGAGCCAAGGTGTGAAACTGGGCGTGGGTCCCAATCAGCCAGAGTTTCGGGTGTGTTCATTGTGAAACCTGGTCCCACCTTATCATGCGAATTCCTGAGGTCAGATCTCCCACTACTCCCACTAGGGTTATATCTGGGACTCCCCACCATTTGACCTTAGAACTGAAGAAGCTTCTCGGATGAGAGGTGAAACGTCTTCAAGTAACTTAAAGAAGTCCAGACGCTTTTCTTTGCAAGCTCCTTTGACACAAAGAATATGTTTGACACATGGTAACAGTTTGAACCCAGAAGTAGTAGTAGTAGTAGTAGTAGTAATAATAATATCCATCCCATTCATTTTCTTCCAATTATCCAATTTTCGTGAGTGGGCTGGAGCCTATCACCCACTCTGTTGCAGGGCTAATAATAATAAATATAATTGTTGTTTGTTTGTTTTGTTTTTTTTGTTGTTGTTTGTTTGTTTTAAAATAGCCCAATAGTTAATATTTTAACTATTTTAATTTGAAATCCTTTTGTTGTCTCACAGGTCTGCTGGCAACAGTCCCTGCCAATTCCAACTTTGGTGGAAATGGCACTAATCCCAGAGCAGTCTGCACAGTGACCAATGAAGGTGCAGGAGGGTCCTCTAAAGACCCCTCTGTGCAGGTGGGAATGTCTCAAACAGGTACGTATTGAATATTTATTTATAGTCACACCTACAACATTGAAAATCTTGATTTATTGCAAAATACAATTTCTGAGAGTCATCAGACTCACACTAAAATAAATACTCATGAGACTGCAGTGGTAGGAAGGGTAATGTTAAATATATGAATTCCCTACCTGTAGGCTTTTTGATAACTGTTGAGAACTAGAAACTGAGGATTAGGCTTTATTACAGAGGACAGCTGAATTACTGTTGTTCTCGAGAAGCTACTGGAAACCGATAAAGCCGAGCTAAAATTGTGGACTGAAAAAATTAACATTTAGCATTTTTGTACATTTTGCGAATAGGCATGTATGCAGTTTGTTTGCAAATTAATTGTATGTTATGTTTTTAAAACAGAACGAGCACAGTCTGTGCAGAAGCGTCGTCATGAAGAGACTCCCCTTGAAAGCAGCTCTAAATCCTGGAAGCAGAGTAAATAGGGTGCTGAAGACAGAACAAGGATTCCTCAGTCTGTCTGTATCATCTGGGTAGCATCCCCCCTGCATTGCCCCAAATAACGAACAGTAATAGCTAAAAGTACCAACCATTGTAGAGCACGAAAGGGAGGGGGGAACTGGATTTATCTTCTATCTTTTGACTTTTAGTCTTAAAAACTCTTTAGTACATGACATTCAAATTATCAGGACTTGACTCGATCGGATACATTATAGATCTCAGGAACAGATGAAAAGTTAACAGAAGGAATCTGCAAAAGGGGTAAAGCAGCAAATACAGCTGAGTATAAAATCTTCTCATCAGGATGTTGTGAAGCTACCTATTGTCTTCCACTACAATATGTAATTGTACAAATGCTGAAACTAGTAGCCAGTGCGCTTTACCCCCCCTACACTCCACATTAATGAGGTCAGAACATGATCAGGCTCTGATTGGAAGGTGAAACACAATCAGTGATTTTCAGACAGCCTGATCTGATGCTTCAGCTTCCACACTATATGTAAAAATGTCAGAATAAAAAAACTATTCCCATTAGAGTGACAGAACCGTAGGAGTTTTTTTTTTTTTTTTGTGTTCAGCTGACACTATCACTCACTTTTAGTAAACTGACTTAAAGTAAAATGACCTGGATAAACTTTCTTTTTATTTTTTAACAGCCCTCTGTATCTTTAGCACCATTATTACAGCCATACAATATTGATTGTAAATAAGGTTAGCACGTTGTTAAAGCAGGCCATACAAAAGGCGTCATACGTTTTGTAAATATTTCTTTTTAATTTCCAACTTTTGTATATTTGGTAACAGGATCTCAAAATTCCTTTGTAAATAAAGTTACCAAAAAAAACTCTGGGGGAAAAAAGTTCTCTGAAAATGTGCAAGCCCCCCCTCCCCCCTTCTCCCATGTGATCATAAATCTGTTATTTTTGTATCAATTACCAAATTACAATTGTATTGAAATAAAGGATGAAATATTATTGCGTTCTCATTTCTTATGATACCTCAGATGTTTGTTCCTGTAACTCATTTCATGCTAATTTTATTCACTGTTTGCCTTCTTCAATATTCCAACCTGAAGTAGACACTTCCTCAAATTTGTTTCACAGCAGACATATTGACTTGATAAATTAAGCATTTGTGGCATTTTAACCACGATGATTCACTTCCAAGTGTCCCAGGGAACCGTATGGATAACGGCAACACCCCCCCTAAGAGGAATGAAGCTGTCGTTAACACACCTGCTTTTCCTGCTGTGAAACTTCAACTTGTCTATGAAAAGTCATGTGTGGTTGGTGCCAAGTTGGAGTTATCCAGCCACCATTTAGATCCAATTTACATGGTGACAGATTAGCCAAAAGACCCTTCCCTTTATTCACTGACCTACTGAATCTGCACTAAACTTGTCTGAAACCTACGAGTAAGAAATGATGTCAGGCCCTGCATTAAAACATTTAAACAGAAGTTATATATTGGTCTGAACCAGAGTTTGTTCACTCGGCATCCTTTATGAAGTTTGTCCACCTTTAAACTCAGGCTGTAAATGTTGCAACAGATATTGTGAAAGACTGAAACTATCCCAGCAGTTGTGTGTATTTAGAATACAGAACTGAGGCTCATTTCTTCATTTTACAGGAAAATAGTTGATTTGTTGAAACGTGTATGTATACATTATACATGGCATATAAGCCAGCACAGCCTGAAAACTTGAATAAGAAAGCTTAGCCAAGGAGACTTCAGGAATGGGTTTCTGGGCTTCTTGGATGTGCTGCACACCACGCCATGTTTTCAGCTTGTAGCCATTTGGGAATCAACACACAACCCTAGTTTATCCCTGGAGTTGGATACCTTTTTTTTAAAGCTTGATGGTTGAGATGTCAGTGCTAAGTGGACAAAAAAACCCGAAATTTCTTTGAAAATAGTCAGGTCCAAGGACTGTACAGAAAAACCACCTATATTGTCCAAAGAACCAAAGAAAAACTGAAAGACATTTAGAACAGCTGGAGAACCATTGCTCACTTTTAAAGATAGAAGAAAACATAACTCCTTGGAAGCAAAAGAAAAAGGAAAGGTGGCTCAAGACTGCAAAATATGTTTTGTAGTCTACATCTCTAAATTGATTAAGAATCCCTGTAACTCAAAGCGGGAATAACCCCCCTTTTAGTTAGTTAACCAATCATATCTGTTGGTTTGGTTTCCTGTCTGTGTGCTCCTGATCAGTTTCATTAGTGAACATTTGATTGGTTCTGCTTTCTATCGTTCTTCGCTCCAAGTCGTCTTCTCCTTCAGCGTTTATCCACCTTTACGCATTTATCCAAAAGTGCTTTGGGGTCTTTCTGGCCTCACATTGTTCTTCTGTTGGATTATGTTTTGTTGGAGACTGTTTTTTTTGTTGTTGTTGTTGTTGTTGTGTCTTTTTGACTTTCCTGTCTGAACCCTGCAGCGCACTTTGTTACTTTGCAATTTAATCAAAGTTCATCTTTGTTTACTTACCAGCTTTCGTGTCTGCAGCAGCTGTGTTGAGATTTTGAACTAAACCGTTCACTTTGTTTTCACTAGAGTAACACAAGGGTCTGAATATTTTAGGGGATTATTGTGCATTAGCGAAGAGGGCACCTCGTGAGTCACGTTGCTGCGAAAAACGCGAACAAACCTCTTGTGGATGCACTGACCGTGTCCAATAAGGAGCTTGGACTCGGTGGGCGGCGATAGAATCCAAACCCCAATAAATTGTTCCCACACAGGCGCATTTCTCGATGCAGAGCTTGATCCCTTCTGATTTGTTTGGCTTGAGTGCTGCTGGAGATGGAAACGAGCTGGGAAAAATTGCAAAAGAAACCCGTTCGCCTCATTGCAGCAGCCTGCAACGACATGGGGATCGGGAAAGATGGAAAACTGCCCTGGGATTTACCGTAAGAGTTAAACCACTGTGGTGACGCTTTTAATAAATTAATTTTAAAAAATCAAATAGAATAAGTAGTCTATGCATGGGCGACAGTTGATGAGAGTTTTACCTTTTGCTTATCTATAATGGTTCAAACAGCAAGTTACAAAGGTAACAATCAGTATGTGCTGTAAATATCAGTGTCATTAAGTTGTAACAGTGCGGGCAGCAGTGCTAGAAGTCAGAGTTTGAGGATAATAAAAGATGTACCGGTACCCTGTGAGCAGCAGTCAGCTTTCTCAGAATAATGAGCTTACTGTGAAATGCAACTGTTTTCTGCCTGACTTAACACTGGAAATGTGACTTTCACAGGACTGAATTCCAGTACTTTATGAACACTGTCAAAACGGTGTCGAGACCAGGTATTCTTCACATCCCATCATACATTTGTCATAGAGGTCCGGGTGTCATTCACAATTTTGAAACACTGCTTCCAAAACCACATCTGCCTTTAGGGACCAAAACGTAATGAGCACATTTAAAAAAAAAATATATTCATTTAAAAAATGGTAAATGGACTGGTTCCTATGTAGCTCTCTACATGCTGACCTACAGCCACCCTCTCAAAAAATAATAATTATTATTAATAAATCATGGAAGAGTTCATAAAAAAGCAAGTAATAAGGACACATTTCAGTTCAGTTTGGCATTAGGACTGAGGGATTTGTCAATGTTTTACTGTAGTTGTGTAAATTCTGTGAGGACGGCTTAATTCATTAGAACCTTTTGATACCCAGTCCTATATTATGTTCAATAATTTAAAAAGAAACAGAAACTACAAAGGCCAAGATATTAATTATGTTTTATTCTGTAAAACACAGGAAGGATGAATTTTATGGTTTGGGGTAGACTCTGCTGGAACTCCCACCCTGAATCTTTGTTTCCACTTCCCAATATTTTGCATGTGGTGTTGAGTAAAACCCTGGAGTGAGTGTTACACAGACACACAAATTCAGATCATCCAGAAATCAGTTTTATTTTTCCCCGTTTTCTCTTCATCATCTTTTCTTTTTGCGGTCTTGATTTCAGCACGGTTCCCGATCACGCACACTTCCTGTGTCGAGACTTTGACAGTGCCATCCGCCTGGCTGCAGAGCCCCCCCTCGCTGACTTAATAGAGACCATCTGGATTGTTGGTGGAGTGCAGCTTTACAAGGTAAACCAGTATGGCAATATCCACCTAGACTGCAGTGTATTTAAAGTGTAGGACCTGTTATTCACATGTTCACGTGTAAAGAAGTGAAGCCATAACTTAGAAACCATAGACTGGAGCTTATGTACGACTCCATATTTTTATTCTTGGACTCTACTATAATAGACTTGCATGATTTGGAGTCAAAAAGAATATTTACTTTGGTGTAAGCCCTCAATTCATCCACCTTCCAGCTAGTTTTTAACATGGATCGTGTCTGAACTGTCCTAACTTACTGTGATATTTGAATAAATTGTAAATGGACTGGTATGTATATGGCACTTTTCTTGTCTAAGTACGTACTCAAAGTGTTTTTTTTCTAGAGGCCTCATTCACCCAGTATCACACACACACACACACACACACAGGGCTTTTTTCTATATCCAAGCACTTTACCTAACATTCACACACACGTTTGCATTGGGGGCAATTCAGGCTTCTGTATCTTACCTAAGGTTATGTCAGTCTGCAGACTGGAGGAGCCGGGAAACTAACTACTGACTCTACATCCTGAGTTACAGGTGAAAAATTCAAATGTATGCTTAGAGTTTCCCACATTTAAAGTAAGAGGCTTTAAATGTGGCTCCTTGGTGTGTTTTAGCACCAAGGAACATTATTCACATACTCAGCTCTAAGTGGATGGTGATTTTCTCCCATTGCATAACAAAGTGCCTTATTTCCAAAGTGACATGTTAACACACAGCATTCTTGTTTTGTAAGCTTCAGCACCTCATTAAAGTTAAATTATATTGAGTGGGTGATATATTGATCAGCTTTTCACACATTTGTTTCTAGTGGTTTAACAGAGTTGCAGTGGCTATAGCAATTAGCTGTGTTCTCTGGTTGTCAGAGGATATTTGCATACATTTAGAGTATCTTTCTCAGGGCTATCATACATATGATAGGGAATAAGATCCACCAACAACATCCTAAAATCTACTTTGGGGAAAACTGTATTTTAGTATCCTCAATGTGAATAGCATTTCTCTTCCTTTTCCTTTTAACCAGGATGCATTAAACCACCCTTGGTGTGACCTGCTTTACCTGACAGACGTCATGGCTGACTATGACTGTGATGTTTTCTTCCCAGAATTTGACAAAAATCTATTTCAACTACAGGAAGGGTAAGTTTTCACCTCATCTGAAGTGCAGGGCATACTGATCCCAAAGGCTCAGTGTCTCTTTGTGAATTTGCTGGCACTGAAATTCTTATGAAATAGTTTGCTTTTTTTTTTATGTGCACCCAGCCAGCCTGTGACGCCAGTGAGGAAGTGATTTTTGCTTTTTGTTACAAAGTCAACATCAGCACCATCTGTCAGCCTGAGACATTTGGTTTTAACAGGTTGCTTACCAAGGGTTTGAACAGCTTTGTTACTGTAATAAAACTGAATTGAAATAGTAAACTGGCAAATGTTTACTTAGGGGAGATTATCGTGGAGTTTTATAATCAACCTTTTAATATCCGATTTAATGAATGTGAGGATAATTCTACTCTGCCTATCTGCCTTTTGCATTTTGATTGTTTTATTAAATTATGATCAGTTGTTTTTGTTCTAATTAACCTTTTTTCTCTCTCTTGTTTTCAAATAAGATTTCCCGGTGTGCCAAGTGAAATTCAAGAGGAGAACGGCATTAAGTTCAAATACCAAGTATTCAAGAGAGACACTGCCGACACTGTGTAGAATACCTTTTTTAATTAAAGAAATGCCAATGTCTTAAAAAAGACTTTTAGTAATGTAGTCGATGAATAATTCAAACAGTATAAATGTGACTTCTTTGTCTTTGCAGTCCATAGCCACTTTAAGTACAGACACTCCAACAGTGCTGCAGTGCTTGCTGCTCAACTATTTTACTTTTTTTAGTTTCTGCTCTTTTTTAAGCTACTATAATCAGATCTGGCATGTCACTTTCTCCTGTTGCCCTGTCGTTTGGCAGTGTTCCTATCTCGTCCTCCCACTCAGTCATTTTAATGCAGCGCAGAAAATGTGCTTGAGTCAGTCAGCAGCCTGCATCAATGCCAGTACTCCAAGTATCACAGTAGATCTATTACCCTTTCAGTCAGCTTGACAGGTGCCTGTTTAGAAAGTGATGATTTAATAACTCCACCTGTGTGCTTTCACATTATAATATGTCTTATTTAAAATGTTACTGCTTAAATCCATGGTAGTTCAAAATAGTGAGACTCGTATTTGTTGATACCGGCTTTTCTTGGGATGTTTTTAAAGACGGAACCATAAGTACACGGTGAATTTTTAATGGAGAAGTAATTGACACTGTTTGTTTGTTTGTTTTTCTCAGTATTAATAAAATACTTTACTCTTATCTGGCTGTATGTGATCCCTTTAGCCAGTAGATGGAGATATATCAATGAGGCAAGAGACCAAAAGCTTATGAGCACGCTGCTGTTAACTAATTATCAATATTTTACCTCTTGTTTCTAGCCAGTGCATTTTTTTGCTCAGTAAATAAATCTAACTTAATCAGAACAAGAAAACACCTCAATTATGAGTAAACTATGTATATATTTTAGCACTAAAAAGCTCCATGGACTGTCTGTGGGTGTATGACTGTCTATGAAAAAGACTTCATGGATCAGTGTTTCACTACAAACCTAAGTGAGAGTTTTCTGGGAGTTTTTATCTTCCTGTCTAGCATCCATCACTACTTTGCTTAGACCTCTGTTATGATGACTTCATGCAGTCTTTATCTCAAACCAACCACCACCTGAGTAGATATCTAATCAGAGCCAATGAAATGAGCATACGGGGACAGGATACACAGTGGCACAGTTATTCACTAATCCAATTACAAGAGGAACATTTGTTGCTAAAAAGCCCAAAAGAATGAGGAATACAAAGGGGTCTTTATCCAAGGAAATATTTTTAACTAGAACAGGAGGCTTTTGGCACATGTCTAGTTTACTGTTGCAAGAGAAATGCTATTAACACTGGTATTAATGTCACAGTCTGCAGCCCAAAATGCCCATTCCTGAATAAGAGCATGACCAACCCACGCTTTGGATTGTCTCATCCCCTGCATGGAAGTCACAAAGGGTCAAGAAAAAGGTCACCAAGCATTCATTCAGTCTTCATCCTTCCAAGTCTTTTCTCTTTTAAAATGAAAAGACAGATCATTCATTGTTGAATCCCTCTAGAAGAAAATCTTTTCACGTTTTCCTTTTGCACAAAGCACTGGTCCTGGAGTCCATCTTACGCACAGTAACAAACTTTGACAAGATCTGTGTGCAGTTTTCACTACACATGTCAGAAACAATAAATGATAAGAAAACTACTTAACAGTCAGGGCGGCTCTTTTCTGTTTTTATAACATTAAAAACATTTTTCAGTTGCTGCAGATTTGTCGGCTGCACATCCATGAAACAAAACTCCTGCTCAACCACATTCCAAAGGTGCTCTATTGGAAAAAGATCTGGTGACTTTGAAGGCCATTTGGGTACACTGACCTCGTCATGTTCAAGAAATCAGCTTGAGATGATTTGAGCTTTGTAACACAGCACAATATCTGGAAAGCAGCCATGAGAATATGGGTATACACTGGGGTTGGATATGGCCAGCAACAATACTCAGGTAGGCTGTGGCATTTAAATGAAAGGGGTTCTGTTGATCCAGGCAGGATGGGTCATGTTTTCATGTTATTTACACCAAATTCTGACTGTACCATCTGAATGTTGCAGCAGAAATCGAGACTCAGACCAGGCAATATTTTTCCAATCTTCTATTGTCTGATTTTGGTGAGCTGAGTTTGCTGCTCTTAGCTGACAGGAGTGGGAGCTGGTGTGGTCTTCTGCTGCTGTAGCCCATCTTCAAGGTCTGTTGTGTGGTCAGAGATGCTGTTCTGTACACCTTGATTGTAATGAGTAGTTATTTAAGCTACTGTTGCCTTCCTACTAGCTCAAAGCAGTCTGGCAATTCTCCTCTGAACTCATTTTCAAAGCACGTGTGCACACGTTTTTGTATATACAACATATGTTACTAAAAAGACAGGGCTTGATGACATGATTGGTTGAAATCTTCTTTCATAAGCTGCCCTAGTAAGAACAGTAGAAGCATAGGACTCGAACCTACTCCTGCTTTCAAAAATTTGATTTTTGATACTGCCCAAGAGTTATTTGAAGAAACAGTAAAAACTCAGTAAAAAAAAAAAAGACTGCTATTTAAAGGCATGCATATTTTAACTCGTCTCAGGTTTAGGCACCGGCAACTGTTGCTTCAAGTGGTTGATCAAGTGATAGATTCAGTCATGTGTGAATAAACGATGGTGCTGTCTAACAGACCACAGCCCTCAACAGGTGAGATTTCACCAAGTGACAGATGATTCTCTGCTTCAAAGTTTTGAATCTCGGATGGAACGTTCAATATAGAAAGTTATTTACTTCTTGCTATTGAACATCCATCAATGTGACATTTATTTCCCTCCTGCAGAATGTAAAGTATATTTGTGTGGTGTCATCAGGGTGACAGAAAACAAACTTTCTAGTGTAGGTGGGGAAAGAGAAACTGAGATGAGAGCACGCAGCATCTCCAGTTCATGATATAAATGTAAATACACCAGAACAACTCACAGCATGGAGTCAAACACATTTTTAAAGCTGAAAATCCTCAAGTGACATTAGTATGAATAAAACCCAAACATTACTTTTTAAATATTCTAATGTTTGGTTCTCTTTTCTGGTTAACATAAGACATTTTGATTTTTTTTGCCACTTAAATATTCCTAGTGGAATATTTAAGTGGCAAAAAGCTCATTTTCCACCTCCTTTCGCTGCTTTTGAAGAATAGACTTCTAAATGAAAATGCCAGGGCTTAACTCACACTGACTTCAAATGAGGACTATTTACTGCAGCAGTGGTCGTCTGAGCTCCTGCATCAGCTGGAAATCATATCTTCTAATTGCAGATGTCATCTGTTTCCTGTGAGATATGACCCATAAAAGCAGAATGTTAAGCACGGGGAGTTTCAACCACTGGTGTGTTTGAAATGAAAAAGGACAATTTATACTCCTACTTATTAACCTCTCTGGCCTGCCCGTGTAATTCAAGCGTTCAGCACAGGAGGATGAGGGTGTCCACTGAGGACAATAGGACACCGGGTAAGAAATCGAGATGACTTCCACTTATACACCTGAGACCTCGTCTCATCTGCCTCGCCTTGATATGTCCCGATTAACTCCCTCGTATTCATTACTAAGCATCGGCTAAAGACGAACACTGTAACCTTGCAACATGATGAATTAAAGCAAATGTCAGCGCTGTGCAGAGTTAGAAACCTTTAGTTCGTCAGCTGCAGTTTACTCGAGGTAACGCTGCAGCCCCTCAGGGCTTCTGTGTTGTGAATGGCTGGAAAATAAACTAGTCAAACATCCATCTGCTGAGCTCAAATTCTTTACCAGATGCACTCACTTTTTGAATCATCTGCCCAATGGCTACGGCCATGTCTACGGGACCATGGTGAGTGATTCAGACAGCAGCAGATGGGAGGTTGTTAACGTACACCCCCGCCCCTCTAGACACACAAGTCCTCAGTCTCTTTGTTGTGACCCCCATCGTCTACATTATAAGAGTGAGGGGACCTTGAGGCATAAAGTCATGACTTCATTAGCTGTGATGCTCGCTTCCATTAAAAGGCACTCTTAAGCATGTTTCAAGGGCTTTTGCTGGCTTTGAAACATTAAGACACATTCAAAATGAGACATTTTATGGTCCCCTCTCTTGGTTTAGACAATGCCTAGTATGATTGTATATTGATTTTGTGGCTTATGCTAACATGGGCACTTATCCAAAAGCCTTTTTAGAACCACGTGACACACAGAGACATGAAAACCTTTAATTAATAAAGTCAAACCTTATGGAAAATCGATTTAGTCTAAATGAAATGAAAGTCTACTGATTTTTTTTGAATGCCAGAAAGGTTGCAAAGGTCCAGTCCGAAATCAAAGGCACATCACTTTTGTTCCTTTTTTTTTTTTTTTTTTATCTTGCGTGGGTGCATTTGAATTCATTTGAAATGATAATGAAGTGACATTTTAGAAGTGAAATAGCTTCTAATAAAGTGTCTCCATCTGTAGAGTAACAATAAAAATCGGAGGCGCAGTTAGATTTCATCCCTGAGGGTAACAGTTGTGCAGCCAAGAACATTGTGTGAAAATGAGACACTTGCACAGACAGTAAATAAAATGGTTAGAAAGGCCTTGTTTGTTCTCCATGATACATCTGATAGACCAATCAGCACGTCTGTCACCGAGCTGTCATGTCATGCAGAGTTTTATGTGACGTTATTGTAAGGAGTTTTTTTTGACAAGGGACTGCATCTTCACTAAAAACTGACACATTAAGATGCCATTGCATTTGTCTCACTTTCTGATATCAGTCTGATAAATCAGCACATAGCCGCTCTCATCTCTTCCAGTGTGAATTTACACCTACATGAAAGTGCACTGCTTTTTCTTTGTAACACCTCAGACTTGTAAAAACTGAATGTTGGGGTGCAATCACACTTCTCTTTGGTCTGAACTACAAGTGAAAATTTTACTTCTTTTTTTTTTTTTTTTACAATTGGGAAAAATTCACACAGCCTAAATAGATTGACAAAAAAAACATTCACAACACTTCACACCATAGCTTGTTAACTGGATTTTAATTACATTACATCCCACGAGGTTGGAGAGTTTGGCAAGAGAAAGGCTATGAAACAGTCTCTGCATTGTACCTTCAGCTGTTTTTAAAACCCAGTTTTAAACATACAAGTAAAAAATAAATAAATTATGAAGCAAGTCTTTAATAGATTGTTTTCCAGAGTATTCAGATTCAAATTTAAGGCATCTTCACAGGCAAAATTCACTGTACAGATTAAATGGCATCATTGTAGTTAATCCAATTTAACTAAAGCAATAAATTCAAACATATGATTATAATGTAAGTGGAAGTGAAAGCACATTTGTAATTAAGACACGTTAATCTTTTACAAAGTACAAATACCCATAAGAACGACATGGATCCAGTTAGTGTTCGTCCATACAACCCGTGTCAATCATCCGCCTTTAAAGGGGCGACAGGATTAAAAAGTGGTCTCTCCCTACGGAGCTGTAGTTTTCCAAAGCTCATCTCAAAGTCCTTCTTAGTGCCATTTAGCACCTCCAGACTACCTGTCCTTATGTCATAACCTCGAGCCTTCAGTTGCTGGATGCGATAATTTACTATTTGCGTAGTTAGTTCTAGGACAGTTGGAGTCGCTGTGATTTGACACATGCTGATCCCAGCACTGAGAAGACCCTCAAAACGTTCAGCCAGAGTAGATTCAGGGTAGTACAGAAGAGCTGGGCACCTGAGGATGATGCCCCGCAGCTCTGTCTCAGAGCACCCAATGGTGTCTTGAGAGTACAGCAGAGTGTGACGCATACTGTCTGGGTTCAGCTCAGCCACAAAGCCCTTCAGCCTGGACAGCAGGTGGAGCAGCTGGGGTGTGCTGAAGCCCTTGTCTCTCAGAAAAAGGAAGTTCTCCCTCAGCACCTCTGGAGGCTTGAGAAGAACAAACGGGTTCTGACTCAGCAACTTCTGAAGCCAGATTTTCATGTTAGCTTCCTCCCCTCCAAGTTCCTGGTAGGCGTGTTGGAGAGTGTGGACCATCAGCTCGTTCTGCTCTACTGGCCGGCTGAAGCTTTGAGGAGCGCTGGCCATGAGTTTGGTGATGACTCGTTTGTTCAGGTTTAAACTCTGGAAGTAGGAGATGTTGTTTCGCTGGTTGTCATGGTGACTGGAGGAGGTGAAAAATGAGGCTGGGAATTTCTCAATGACACCAACCAGCTCCCTCTGGTTTGGACACACAGACATCCACAGCTCTTTCTGAGTGTAAATCTGCTCAGGATTACAGAGGACAGCCTCAGGATGACTTGTTAAAATATGAGCAATGATGGGGCCCGAGGCCCCCATGTTCTTTAGGAGTTCAGCTACTTCTTTTGTATAGGCTGGACTCTGAAGCAGCACCCATCCTTTAAGTTTCCGGACCTTCTGGATGTCCACAGATAGATCATAAAGAGCTTCTACAGTCTGCTGGTTCTCTGCTACACTATGTGTCGCACGTGATCTGAGGTTTAAAGGTAGAGCTGTGACAGGTTGGCACCGGAGGCACAGGAATGTCGCGATCGAACGCAGCATTGATGCAAATTCCTAACACCAATCCCCTAAACACAAGGAGGAAAAGAAACTACATAAGTAACCAGAGCACACAGACCAATCCTTACATTTATTTAACGCTTGTGGTCACCCTTGCTCTGTGAGGTTTTGCCCATCATGACAACAGAACAACATTAATGTTTTTTCTAACTCCAGAAATTCTAAGCGAATAAAACCAAGGTCCAGACACGCAGAGCTGGGGGATATTTCTAAAGCACAACCTGTATTGATTCATTTACTATTATTTCTAAACTGACACACTTTAAATCTTTCATCTCATTTTGTACCATCATCTTCCAGCTCTGACTCCACTGCTTCATGCTCCTTTGGTTAATGTCACTCATCCTATCTTTGCATGCATAACAGAGGCTTTTTATCGGAACTTAATGGCCTCTCTGTACAGCTGCTGCCATATGTTTCATAGGGGGAAAGCAAGAGCCAACTCGATTACCTGACACTGTTGACGACTATTTGTAGATAGCATCTTTGAAAGCAGCCTGTTATTACTCAAAGCTTTTTATTTCAGCACTGTAAATAAACATGTTCGTTACATCTTCACAGGGGCTGCTTGTATGACTGACGGCATTTATTTGACCATGTCAAAATACAACCCTTCTTGCACTGACCCGAGCATTTTCATTTGAAGAGTCATGCCGGGTACAGAGCGTGCCAGCTGAGCTAACAACTATGCGAGATAGTCTCAATATACAGCTGACAGCTCATTTATTATAATATTTATTCATTCTTGCTGACAAAAGATGTATACATTTTAGAAACACTGGGGAAACCTTTGCAAAACAAAAATGAATTACCTTTGTTAGCGGTCAGAGGATGTGACGTTTTGTTATGAAACCGATTCCTTCGTCTACACTTTGTGTTGTGTGGTGTTCCACAGCGACACCCACAGGCCCTGAATGGTACTGCAAGCAAGCCAGCTACCTGTAAACTCAACTGACACTTAAATAGAAAAATAATTTTACAGACAGAATGCAGAGAGGTCGATGTAGAAGTGTGTTATTTTATTTGATGTACCAATTTGCCCAACTTCTCTGTTTTTTAAAGCAGCACTCTTTTTATTGCAGCCCATATGTCTGATAATTAAATAATTTTGACAAAAATCTGTATTTCAAACAGCAGTTGGTGCTCTTTCAAAACCCTGCAGCATACGGGGCCCTGATGAGTGTAATCAGTGCCGGGCTGAATTGGACTGAATGCACGGAGAGTTTCCTCGCAGTTGGTGCTTAATCACGATGCTTGATCACCAGCTCTGCAAGCTGTTCCATATAGTAGCACAGGAACTGCTGCTGCTGCTGCTGCTGAGTGAGTATCTGGGTTCATTATAGTTTATATAATAGTAAACAGATGATACGTCTCAAAGGAAAAGAGGTCAGTGCTTTTGTTAAAAAAAAGATCCTTTTCAGATCCTGTTCTAATCTGTCCATCTTTGAGATGATTGTTTCTGTACATGATCACTGATTTAAAAATGAGCCTCATAAACAAGTCAAGTAAAACTAACATTAAAACACTTATTGGTTCCAGTCCGTGCGTAGCAGCCTGTGATCGCTTTTATTGGCAGAGGAACAGTAGTCACTGCAGGAATCAACATATGCACATTCATTATCTATAGCAGTAGCACAGTTACACACACAGAGGCAGACTCTCGAAATCACAAGAACTGTCATCATACTTATTTCAAACATTGTTATAATTAACGCTATTACTGCTGCATGTAAAGCAAGGTTGAAGTTAATATTCACTGAAGAAAAAAAAAATATATAAAATACATAATGTCTTAGAGTGTCAAGAGATTCCATGTAAATTTAAGGAGCTTTTAAATTAAAAATTCACATTTAAATAGAAAAAAACTACTCGATCAGTTGTTTGTTTGCTTTTAATATTTGTTTTTTGCTAATAAATTACACTCTAGATAAGTGTGTGAACTCCCCCATAGCTCATGGTGGTTTCTTATTGCTTTTATATATGACTTTATTGGTCTCTCACATGATTTTAAAGCAATTTTGGTCCACTTTTTGTTCTAACATTGCTTTCATTCATTGAGGTTTGGAGGTCTTTGTTTATGCACTCAAGGTCTCATTGCAGCATCTGTGCTTGAGATCATTTTCCTGTTGTATAACATAATTTCCCTGTCAGGTGGCTTCACATTTGAATCTTCAATGCAGGTAAACAAAAGAGGTCATGGTCAGCTTCATGACTGCATGTGCTCAGGTCCTGTGGCTGCAAAACAAACCTACTCCTTCACCACAGCGCTTCACATTTGGTATGAGGTGTTTTTGCTTATATCCTGTGATTGGTTTTCATCAGCTGTAGTATGATGCATTTTGTCCATAGTACATAATTCATAATTCTTCTAATTCCAAAGTTTTATGGTTTGTCGAGATCCAACTATGTAAATCCAAGCTGTGCTCCCATCTTCTTTTGGGAGAGGCTTTTTCTTAGTAAGCATTCCAAACAGACACATTTCTTGTGTTTGTCTAACTTTACCTTCATAAAATGTAACATTCAATATTTCTAACTGAGGCCTGTTCTGTCTGAGATGTAGCTCTTGGTTTTTTTTTGCAATTTCACTGCATATTATTTCTGACCTTGGGGTGAATTTGCTGGGATGTCCACTTTTGGGAAGACTGGCAGCTGTCTTGAATGTTTTGCACTGGTGAATAATTTTTCTCACTGTAGAATGATGAATTGGAAATGGCCTTCTAACCCTTCCCAGATTGATGGGCAGCACAATTGCTTCTGTAATATCATTTCTGATGTTTTTCCTCTTTGGCATTGCATTAAAACACACCTGAATGCTTCACACCAGCAAACTGCCAGAACCTCTGCTTTTATGGAGGTGGCCACAATTGCTGATATTTCGGTTAATCAAATGCATTTGATTAGCAGCACCTGGCTGGTACTTAATTCCTATGTAAGCACTAAGGGTGTACTTGTATCGTCTGTTTTGATGATTTATTTTTTCTGCTTCCTGTGGAGGGGTGATCTGGGGCATGTGGCCCTCTTTTACCCACACCTGCAAGCCCATTTATTCATTATTATGTGGACTTTCTGAGTTTCATCAGCAAATATGTAAAAATGGCTTCTCGAGCATGTTTTACAGCATCGACTGCAGGGTCTAATTTGTGATGAATGCATTGAACGGCAGTCATGTTAGGGCTTTTTACACAGGAGTGTAGCTGTACCATTAGTTGCAAAGCCAACAAACTGTGTACCTCTCTTTAGAGACACCTTTCATAGCATGGCTTTATAGCAGAATGTAACAGACAACAACCTTGTTGTGTAACTGCAAATCAGCAAGTTGAAATAAGAAGCTCCATAACTCAACTGATGTAACTGGTGCGTGACTTGGCAAGACCTAAAACATAAATATATTGCAACATATTTGATGTGATTCTATCGCTTACAAATAGACTAGCTCTTAATCATAGACTTGCATCTCCGCCAGATCGCCTAATGGGACTCAAGTCAGTATGTTTTACTGACCTATCCAACTTATCCAATGAATCCATCTTGACCAAGTCCTCTTATTAGACCAACAACTAACCTGTTTCCTGTGGAGATGTGTGGTTTCCCCCTTATCTGTTTGCCCTCTCTCCTCAACATACTGCAATTTCTGGCAGTAACAACCTCTGAAAATGAAAGAAAGATATCCAAGAGAATGACTACTTTGTTACAAGAAGAACATGCAGATTTTACATAGCATGCACAAAGATAAGATCTGTCCTTGTTTATATTACCTTTACAGTGTTGCAAAACAGAAAATCCACTTCATATTACAGTATGCTGCTAATGTTAAGCAAGTATTTATCCAAGGACCCAACATCAGAGAGAAGTATTGATTTTCATAGTTGTACTATTAATCAGCTATAAAGAGCTCAGCATTCATAGAATGAGAAAGTGGAGTAATACGATGAGCTGTGACCTGTTGTTTTATGGCAGGTCAAAGTCAGTATTATTATTAATTAGTCTGGTGCCATATTACACAACTGGGCAGAAGGCTGGCGAAGTAAATAAGCCGAGCAGTTTATTATTGACAGATTTAAAATCTTTTACAGCTACCAAAAAAATAGTTCACACAAGACACAGACAGTTACTTTATAATCAAACTGCAATATTTCAAGGCTTCTAGTAACACTGATAAGGATGCCGTCTTCTATTCACATTCATATTGTAAATGTACTGTCAATGTCGCTTAGCTTGATATAACAGGAGACAGCTTTTGTGTCTTGTACAAATTCCTCAGTTGCTGCATTATTAAACTGATAAAGCAACGGATGAATAATTTGTGTCCTCTCACAGTGACAAAAATAAATAAATAAATAAAAGTGACAGTGCAATATACCAGAAACATAACCTAATACAAGTTTTCTAATGCAGATTTAGTTCAGATTAGTCCACTCACTCAATATCATGATGATGGTAAACAAAACATGAACTGCATGCATTTACAAATGTGCAATCAAGCTTGCATGGAGGAAGAAGGGTTTATCTCACAGATACACAAAGATGCATGATGAGTGATGTAACCTGGAGTAATGCAGTCTTTCAGCATCAGACTTTTTCCAGGCCATCTTCTGGAGCTAATCAGACCCCAGCTTATGTCCCAGCAGCAGGTATCAATGGATTCAATTCAGTTTTATTTATTTCACATCAAATCACAACAACAGCTGCCTAAAGGCGCTTAATCTGTCTTCTTAATCCAAACCTACCTGGTGGCTTTCTCTGTGGCTTCAGTAGTGGATCTAACAGATCTCTTTTTATCTTGTCCAGTGATGCCTTGTACTTTGCGCCCTGTAAAACCTCACCAGCTCAGCCTCACAGGCTTGCAAGCTTCCAAGCTTACAGGCTTAGTGGTACTTACACCTAGTACCTAGGAACGTGGCATGATTTTGTTTGCTTCATCCATTTGATCTTTCCAGTTGTTGGCAGTGGTAAGGCTAGCTTTTGGAAAGATGTTAGAAAATGAGATTTTCTGCTGTAGTACATTTTCCCTTCTCATTGGAGCTCGTTGCGATCACATCCCCACCATCATACTGGTTCAAAGTTCCCCTACACCCGCTTGTACACACATCTGAACAAGGTGTTGCTGGTCTTTGTCCTTGGTGTCGTTGACCCTGGTTGAGGGAAGTAGGTCTTATAAAAGAGAAAGGAGAAGCAGACCATTTTGACTAGGTGGATCACACCTAAAAATAATCTCATAATCTCTGAAATCTCAAGGAGTTCAAAAAAATAATTAATTTACAATAAAATAACATTGTAAAACCAGGCTGGGCCAGGAACAACTAAAGAGTTTAAAAGACTAAGTAACATAAAAAGAGTTCTAAAACAGTATATATACAGAAAACCCCGACAAAACTAAAAGATTTTGCAGTAAAGTGCCTCCAAAGCCCTAAAAGAGAGCTACAAGTCCAATAAAAAAAGTCCCCTGTCATCCCTCATCCCTCATGTACCCGTTTGTCTTCTGTCCACACTGTGTGCACTGCATGCTGACCTGTGAGTGAAGGTCAGCATGCAGTGCTGAGTCACTCAGTCAGTGCTGAGTAAACACTAATCCTTCTTTAGTACTATGAAGGGTCAAAGAGAGATCCTTTGCCCACGGGTGATCCTCACTTACTTTACTGTCACAATACCACAAGGGCTAAGATGCTGTCTGTCTGCCTCCTGCTCTCACTACAGTCTCTCTCTCTTGAAAAACCAAGACCACTATGCCCCCCCCTCTGCCAGATTTCGAAATATCTGTCCAGATATCTGTCCTCTGTCTGCTGTAGCTTGCTCCATCACTCTTTTATCCCCCTGGCCTGGTCTGCTGTGGCTCTCTCCTGCTGTTGGCCTGTCTCTGTTATTAAGAAAGTTTAACAGAGCAGGTGTGTCGTATTGCCTTTAACTTGGGAGACTTCAATGTGAACTGAAATCCCAAGTAATTCCCCAAATAAAAGCATGCAAATAAAAAGTGAAAAAACAAACAAACATGCAAAGCATAAAACAATCAAAAACCATTAGTAAAAAAATCCCATCACAGCTCTCGTAACTATTTCCTAATAATAGCATGATGAAAAGTTTCAGTGTGACTCGTGAAAAGATACTGTAGCAACTTTGTGGATAATTTATAATGCATAAAGTCGTACAGTTGTTCATGTTTAAGGTAATGTGTCAAGTGCAGTGTTAGAACGGGTACTGCAGGCTCGTGTTGTTGGTGCTTTGTTTAATTCAATGTAGTTCAATTCACTTTTATTTATATAGCACCAAATCACAACAACAGCTGCCTCAACTCATGTTATATTATCAGGTAAATACCTTCCAATATTAAAAACCAAACTCCAACAATCAGACAGAATTCTATGAGTAGCTGTAACATGTGGAAGGAAAATCCTTTTAAAACGAAGGACCCTCCAGCAGTAGCAGGCAGAACTTTGCTGTTGTTCATTTATAACCTGATCTCCAACGTTATGACTGAGGATGATTTTGGCTTGTGGCAGCCCACCATGGCTGAAGCTGCTTAGGCAATTAGTGTCCCTGACCTAGGGCTGTGCAATATCATATAAGCTGCAATAATCCCGCTACAAATTTGAAACGATATAAAAATGTAATATTGTGACGTCAATGTGATAGCAACACCACCAACACCATTTACATCCCCTAATGCAGGGGTGGCAAACTCAATTGCACAGGGGGCCAAAACTCAAAGCACACTTTAGGTCACGGGCCAAACAAGATAAACATTTATTGAACACACTAAAACAATGTTTTTTTAAACATAAATATGAATAAAAACAGACAGGAATATTATTCCAGAATAAATAAACTAAAAAAAAAAAAACTTTCATAAACAGAAGTTTGACTTGATTGACACGGGAATGTTCCCAGTTAGCCTAGCGTTCAGCAAGGAGGCTGCAGCGCTGCATTATGGGATCTGTAGTTTGTATATTATTAGCGCATCATATCGCCGGGCCATGCATAACAATAATAGTACATCTATATAAAATGATCTCGTGGGCCAGATATAAATGTACACCGGGCCGGATGTGGCCCGCGGGCCTTGACTTTGACACATGTGCCCTAATGCATGCAACAAAACAATCACAAAAGCTGTGTGTCAGCATCCATTGATGACTGAGTACTTAAAATGGGACCTACTTCAACAGCCTTCAAGAAACCACAGGGCTTTGCATTATATGCAAAAAAGAATTCCAGATAATGGGGGAAACTACTAACTTGTTTCACCATTTGAAGTAAAATTACATTTTCGAGTATAGCCAGGGTATGGGAGAAGGGATACTAGCAGTTGGTGATAAGAGACCCAAATGTAAACAGATAACTACAGTCATTATCACTGGAGTTCTTGTTAGTTGCACTTGCTATTTGCATTGACTAGTTGCACTCTAAATGAAAACAAGCAATGGATGGAAATTATCAATGCGGTTATTTGGTGGGAAAGCAGGGCTTTAGGTAACTGGTTAAAAAGCTCAACTCAAAATATAACATCGCAAGTAGATTTAAAAAAAATTATTTCCTTATGGAGGTCTTGAAGAGTTACAAGCTTAAGTTTCTTTAGTTATTATTGGACTAAAGCAGTCATAGTCTTTTGCTATGTGCTCAAAACTATACAGTCAGCATTAATGCCTTTCACTAGCCTTTTATTAAGTGTTATTTGATAACTGGATGCCTTTGCTTTACCTGTGAATATCACACCACTCGGAGATATTTTGTAAAAGTGACTCTCATAACAGCCAGCAGCACTGCTGACATAGCAGTTGTGGAAAATGGAGCATCAGTGTTGGGTTGTGTTCCAGGAAGTGTACAGCGGTTGTTCTAAGAAATAGTTAAGTGCAGAGACCGCGCTGCATTTTCTGTCACCTTTAAAATGATGTCAGCTTCTCCAGTTTGATTTTGTAAATCTTTGAGTGCCCAGTCACTGGATATGTATCAAGTCTATATTTTGTGTACAATTTCTGAAACAATTATGCATTCAGAGACGAATACTATTGTTTTTATTAAGGACTATCATCATAAAAGCGCACACACACACACACACACACACACACACACACACACACACACACACACACACACACACACACCACCCCCCTACTACCTGTTCTGCAGCTGCTGTAAGCAGAACAAAAGTGGCAAACCACAATGAAGAAGCCTTTCAGTGATCGCAATTTCCATTCACTCAGACACAACATGACCTGCATCAGGTTTATAGAGCTCCTGCTTTTCCTCCTCTTCAGCAATGTCTACAGTGAGGAGTCAGAACCCATTTTCAAGGCAGAGCGCGAAGTTATCCAGCTGGGTAATTGTTTCGCAATGGATTATATTGTTGTTTATAGATCTGCTTCAGAGGGAGACCAACTGCTTGGCAACTCTTCAAACAAGAACATGCCCAACACACCACCTGCAGACCTACAGGGTCGTACCCACATCAGTGACGATCCCAGCCTGCTCGGGTTTCAAATCAGTAACCTCACTCTCTTGGACTCTGGGATTTATAGGAGGGAATGTTGGAAGAACCAGACGATAATCAGCCAGAAGACACAGCAGCTCACTGTATGTAAGGAGCAGATTGAATCTGAAGACATAATTGTAAGTAAAGACGGTAAAGGGACTGAGATCTTGTGCAATAACAATGCTATTGGCTCTGCGGGAACATCTGTACGCTGGTACCATGAAATGTATCCGTCTTATGAGCCCACACTCTTCCTGGATAGCAGTGTTTCCCTGAAGCCTCTGGTGAAGGAGCTTGCAGGTGTGGTAGATGTAAGAGACAACGGTGCATTGCTCGTGTTCAACAACATGTTACAGAAAACCACACACTTTAAGTGTCTTGTGATGAAAGATATCAACTGTCTTAGTTTCCAAACCATGCACCCACCAGATGAGAGTGAAAGCAAGGACGTTTTTGTCTCACTGGGGGACAGAGTGCTTCTAAATTGTTCTATTGATGAGGGTGACCAGGCGTGGGAAACTCCACTGGGAAGAATTGATGGTAACACGAGGGGCAGTCCAATGTACATATCAGCTGATGACTTCTCACTGGTTATACCTGCCATCTCCGGAGACTACAGTGGAGACTATTCATGCATCTCCCCCTCACGTGAGATGCATTATGCATTGTTTCTTTGCCCCAGCGAATCTGTTGTTTATCAAGTTGTTGGTCAAGGTGAAAATGTCTCGCTCGTGTGCAATATTAACCAAGATGATCCAGAAAGAGTGCAGTGGCACCGCTATGGACTTTCAGGGCACTATGAGATCATCCACAACTCGCAGGACAAAACTGTTCCCATCCCTAAAGATCTACGAGGCAGAGTGACTCTATCTGAGGATGGAACTTTGCTGACCATCAACGACCTGAAGGTGAAGGATGGAGGGAAGTACATATGTGCTGTTTTAAAATACAGTGAGATGACTTCTACGGATGATCATATAGATAATGATGGAAAAGGTACCGGAGAAAATGAAACCAGCAATAAACACCTGTGGATCAATCCACCAATATGCATTTTTAAGCAGGAGATTAGTCTGATCATATTAGTCAACAGTGCCAGTAATGCTACTGCATATTCTGTGGGGGCAGGACTGGTGGTGCTGCTGGTGGTAGTTGGAGTCATTGTTACAGTGATAGTAATAAAGAAAAAAGCAAAGCCTTTGCCATTGCAGAGAAAAGTGACATCAAATGTAAAAATGGATATAGATCCTGGCTGTACTGAGAAGTTAACTCTGTCTAGTGCTTAATAGCCTTTGTAAAATAGCTCCATTGTGACTTAACATCCACCTGACACATGCTGTGCTGTAGAATCTGTAGATAAATCAAATGTGTTGCTATTTTCACCTGTTGTCTACCATGAGAAGACTGTTTTTAGACATTTTTTTAACTTAATGTAATGTAAGAACATCGATCAGATCATTGCGATGAAAGAATTAAAAGCAGCTAATTTGTTGATCACATGGTTACATTAGCACTATAGTCTGAAATCATTCATAATAAATATATTAATAATGATATACTACTAATAAATAATGAAACAACACACCAAGGACTTTATAGTACAACCCTCCAGTGTTCTTAAACAATTCACATTTCTGCACTTCTAAATTCTGTCTCGTTTCTCATCTCATTTGTTGCAGTGAGGAACTTCACTTGTTTGACTTGCAGCCATCACCTCACTGTCACTTTTAGCAATGTTGGCTACTACATTGTAGGTTCTACCAAGTCTGAGTCAGACCTTAATGCCTGATTTAAACTATTTCAGGAAGCCGTTGTAGAAACATAGTTAAGAGGCCAACGTTTTTGCCCTCATTTATGCTTGTGTGTGGTTACGTGTGTGGTTGTGTCTCTGTGTTTTATGTGCGGTGCTAGCCAATAGAAAAAAAGATGAGGAAAAGGCAAGGCAGGCATATTTGTCAATTAGGGTTTTTTTCTTCTTTGTACATTACCTCAAGTCCATTTCAGTAGTTTCAGCACTCTCCTTCCAGGAATCTATTGACATTTGTGAATTCATATACTGACGATATAATTTTTTTTACACTGAGGTGATGATTGTTGTTCTCTCACTGATAAATTAAAAACTGCAGCATAACAATACTTGGAAATGCATGAGAGAAATCAGCTGTACTGAAGTGGGCTGCATCGATCTGACGCTTAGTTACATTTGTTGGGAGGTGTACATCGGGTTATGGAGTAGTCCCTCCGAATCACAGGATGCTGCTGTTGCTAGCAGCAGTCGCAGAGAAGTACCAGAAAAGAGAAAGAGGTACGTACAACAGCGTGAGCAAGAGACAGAGGAAGGTGTAATGTGGTAATAATTTAGATGGAGGGACATAATTGGGAAGGGGAGAAATTCAAATAAAATCAATGGCTACTTTAACTATAAGCCACTTCTAATAGCTTAAGCGTAGCTTGTAATTGTCACATTCTGCAGGACATCAGTTGTTTGGTTTTTCTTTTTCTTTTTTGTTTTTTAAGCAAGAGTGGTGTATTTAAAACAAACATAATATATATATCACAAGTTTACTCATGTGACGTTTCTGGCTACCTGATAACCATGAGTCAAACATCCATTGTCCTCTCTGCTCCTTTCTGTTCTTCACAAAATCTGTAGGAAATATCAGTCTCTTTAGCAGCTAAATGCTGTTTGGTTTGTTGTTTGGTGCTGAACACAGCGTGCAGTGGGCCTGGTGGGGATATTTTTCTTCTTTTACTGGAAACAACTTCTTCTGGTTAAGATATTAAAGAAAGAAATGAGAATGGACCAAAACATTTAATCTGCAGGCAGTGAAACCAATGACCGACGTACATCATGCAAACGACACTTCATTGGTAATCCAGTGATTCCCAGTGCATCAATCACCTTTTACCATCTATATCTAAGCTGTAATTGTCACAGCCGTCTGGTCGGTGTGTGGAGTGTACCCAAACACAGACAAACAACCAGGCGTGAAAACGAACTTAATTGAAACCAAAAGCGAGACATTTTATTAAGGCTGAACAGAACAGAGAAATGAAAAGACAGGAAAGAGCTAAACTATAACTGAACTGGGAAAAGCTAAACTAAACTCTAAACACAGAATGCAGAACAAAAAAACCTGGATACGGGAAACTTGACCTGACAAAGAAAAGAGGGAAACTGACCGGGTAGGTTGGGTGAGTCCTTCAAAGCATACCCCCGAATTTTGACACAGCCAATAAATACACAGAGGGGTGATGAGGGAAGTGGAAACACATGGGAACACCCCTGGGACGAATAGACATAATGACACAGAGGAAGCAAAGTAAAGCACACTGCACATAGGACGTGAGACTGTCAAAGTAAAACAGGAAACACTAAGATGTAGACTAAAACACACAAGTTGACACAGGAGCTGGGAACAAGGAACGCTCAAGGAAACGGATGGACTGGAGAGAGGGGGGGTTACAGAGAGGGGAGATCAAGAGAAAAAGAGAGACATGACGGCTGACGGGGCGGGGGGGACTAATATGTGATAGTCAGTTTACTTTTGACGAGACAAAGAGAGAGAGAAAGAGAGAGGGATGCGGGAGGGGGCCATTACTGGCTGGGGAGAACATGCATGAAAGTCCACTACAGACAGGGGAGACAAGAAATAACACACAAGGAGGGGAACATGTAAACAGGGAAACACAACGACGCAACACGGAGGACATGAGAGACTCGAACTGGAAGCAGGGAATGAGACCGCAACAAGAAAACAGGAAATCCAAATAAACTATAAAAAAGGGGAACTAAAACACAACACTGAATTATAGAGAGCTAAAACATTACAACATAATAAACTCAAAATGAGTGACAACCATGACAGTAATTAAATGTATTAGTTACATCTTCTCAGAAAGAGATGGGAAGAAATAGTGAAGTGCAGAGACTGTGTTGTATTTTCTGTCAGCTGTAAATGGTGTCGGCTTCTCCAGTTTGATTTTGTAAATCTTTCTTTCCTTTGAATGCCCCGTCACTGGATATGTATCAAGTCTATGTTTTGTGTGTATTTTCTTAGACAATTATGCTTTCAGAGATGAATGTCTTTTTTTTATTAAGCACTATCATCATAAAAACGTGCACACCTCGCTCCCACTCACACACACACACACACACACACACACACACACACACCAACCCCGCTACTTCCTGTTCTGCTTTAAGCAGAACCAAAGTCGCAAACGACATTCAGTAATCACACTTTCCAGAGTCACTGAGACACAACATGACCTGCATCAGGTTTGCAGAGCTCCTGCTTTTCCTTCTCCTCCTCCTTCATGAGGTCTACAGTGACAACCCAGAACCTGCTGTCAGAGCAGAGGGTGAAGTTATGGAGTTGGGATACTGTTTCACAATGGATTATATTGTTGTTTATAGATCTGCTTCAGAGGGAGACCAACTGCTTGGCAACTCTTCAAACAAGAACATGCCCAACACACCACCTGCAGACCTACAGGGTCGTACCCACATCAGTGACGATCCCAGCCTGCTCGGGTTTCAAATCAGTAACCTCACTCTCTTGGACTCTGGGATTTATAGGAGGGAATGTTGGAAGAACCAGACGATAATCAACCAGAAGACACAGCAGCTCACTGTATGTAAGGAGCAGATTGAATCTGAAGACATAATTGTAAATAAAGACGGTAAAGGGACTGAGATCTTGTGCAATAACAATGCTATTGGCTCTGCGGGAACATCTGTACGCTGGTACCATGAAATGTATCCGTCTTATGAGCCCACACTCTTCCTGGATAGCAGTGTTTCCCTGAAGCCTCTGGTGAAGGAGCTTGCAGGTGTGGTAGATGTAAGAGACAACGGTGCATTGCTCGTGTTCAACAACATGTTACAGAAAACCACACACTTTAAGTGTCTTGTGATGAAAGGTATCAACTGTCTTAGTTTCCAAACCATGCACCCACCAGATGAGAGTGAAAGCAAGGACGTTTTTGTCTCACTGGGGGACAGAGTGCTTCTAAATTGTTCTATTGATGAGGGTGACCAGGCGTGGGAAACTCCACTGGGAAGAATTGATGGTAACACGAGGGGCAGTCCAATGTACATATCAGCTGATGACTTCTCACTGGTTATACCTGCCATCTCTGCAGACTACACTGGAGACTATTCATGCATCTCCCCCTCACGTGAGATGCATTATACATTGTTTCTTTGCCCCAAAAACAAACTCCAAGAAAAAGTTGCTGATGAAAGTGAAAATGTCTCCCTGATGTGTGATTGTGGACAAGATGTTTCAGCTATAGTGCAGTGGCACCGCTATGGACTTACAGGGCACTATGAGATCATCCACGACTCACAGGACAAAACTGTTCCCATCCCTAAAGATCTACGAGGCAGAGTGACTCTATCTGAGGATGGGACTTTGCTGACCATCAACGACCTGAAGGTGTCAGATGGAGGGAAGTACTTGTGTGCTGTTGTTAAAACCCTGGATTTCGCAGGGAATTATACGGATTATGATACAGAATATGATGACAAAGGTACTGAAGAAGATGAAACGGACAAAAAGTGGACAGAGTCTCTGGAATGCATTTTTAAACAGGAGATCACTTTGAATTTACCCAGCAGTCCTCCACCACCGCATATGCCGTATGTTGTGGTGGCAGTAGTGGTGGTGCTGCTGCTGGTAGCTGGAGTGATTGTTACAGTGATAGTAATAAAGAAAAAAGCAAGGCCTTTGCCATTGCAGAGAGAAGCAACATTGTATGTAAAAATGGATATGGATCCTGGCTGTACTGAGAAGATGATTGATTGATTGATTGATTGATTGATTGATTGATTGATTGATTGATTGATTATACTTTATTCATCACGAGGAAAATTTGGTTAAGGCTGTTAGCTGGCTAAGTTAACTCTATCTGAATGATATTGCTTAATAGCCTTTGTAAAACAGCTCCAAGGTGGCTTAATATCCACCTGACACATGCTGTGCTGTAGAATCTGTACATAAATCAAATGTGTTGCTATTTTCACCTGTTGTCTACCACGAGAAGACTGTTTTTAGACATTTTTTCAGTTTATGCCTTTATCTTTCCAATTTCTTCCTAACTAGAAATGACTATGGATATCACACACCGCAATCCGATAAAATATCGTTTCTTTCAAACATAATTTTCACTTATGACTGAAATCATCAAAGACCCTTTTGATAGAAAGTCCTCTTCTAGCTTTAATGCTAAATCCAATGTAAAAAAAATCAAGGCGCTAGTATAACACAATAATATTGTAGCTATCTAATTTTTTAATTGTCAGATGACCTGAAAAATTTATTGTGGCAGTGATGTGATATTAAACAATGAATAAAGTCAGTGAGGACACTCTCCTGTCAGTAGATCATTTGTTTTGAATCATACAGAGAGCAACAGCCCAGCAAACCGAGTTGAAACCCTGACATCATTTCCCTGGTAAAAAAACCCCCAAACAAACAAGTTTTTGGGAAGAACAAAAAAGTGAGGGAACGGCTTCAATTCAATTCAGTTCAGTTCAATTCAAATACTTTATTGCCCCTCAAAGGGAAATTAGGTTAGCAGCAAGGCAACAAGAAGAGTAAACAAAACAATAATAAAAAGCCTCAATTGCACAGTTATTTGTAATTGAAGAGACAGGTCGCAGTAGGGATAAAGGAAACTAATAGGAAAAATAAGCTAATAGGAAAATATATATCTAGCGTATTATATGTATCATATGATTAAAACATACATTACCCTTCCCTCTCACAACATGAGTCCCCGCTTCTTTTAAGCGTGCAATCCTTCACGTTTTGGTTTCTGTCACCCCCGCAACTGTTCAGTCACGTTGTTATCACCTCAAAAAACTTCTGTTGTGGGTTTTTGTTTTTCTTATTCAACTTTCATTTCATTTTTAAGATCTATTTCTGTTGTGTTTTATTCAACGTCCACTGTGTTTTGTTTGCTTTTGCTGTATTTTTCTATTTGATGTGTTTTCTTAAGTTGCAGGGGATTTGACCTCTCTGGGCCACCTTATTAATGGCTCCTAAAGCATTATTATTATTATTATTTTAAATAGGCTAAAAAATAGCAGTCTTTGTACATGGAGGAAACATTGTGTGGCTGCCTTTTCACAGCCATGTTTTAACCAGATCAATTGTTTTGTTTTGTTTTTTGTTGTTTTTTAAAAGACATGCATCTAATTCCTTCCTCTCAAAAATCTAATTGACATTTCTAACTTTGTAAGAGACAGTCTGAATACATAACTATACTACGTGGATTAAGGTTAGCATGCATCTGTCTGTTGTGCAGATTTTGCAGTTTTACCAAAACTAGTTTTGACTTAGGAGATGACATCTGGGTTTTAACCATGTTTGCTAGAAGAGGTCTAAAGAGACCTTTTGTTTTTACAATGTAAGAATATTGATCAGATCATTCCGATGAAAGAATTAAAGGCAACTGATTTGTTGCCTACAAGACTAGTAGCACTATAGTCTGAAACAATCCATAATAAATATAATAATCATGATATACTACTAATAAGTAATGACACAACACAGCAAGCACCTGTTTCTGGAAGTGAAAAGTGTTTACTTTAGTGTAATGTTTCCATTAGTGGTCAAGCGCTATGTTGGCTGCATTTTGTCTGGAGCACACCCACCACCACCTAACCCCCCACCCCCAAAAGACATTTAGTAAACAATTAAGCAAACACAAGTAAACTGCAATAAGTTACAGGTAGTAATAGAATAAACTTACTCTTTTGTGCTACGTCCACACCTACACTGGTATTTTTGAAAACGCAGCTGTTTCTATGCATTTGGACCTTTTGTCCACACGTAAACTGCGTTTCGAATCACCGAAAACGGAGATTTTCTAAAACTCGCGTGATGTCACCGCAGGGGGCGTGACCGCCGAGGTGCCATTTTAGCAGGCCAAACAAAGGGCTAAAGGAGAGAAAGCATCAGCAATGGATCACACTTGCTGTGTTATCGGTTGTAATATTAGATTGCACAATTGGGAAGGGAATAAGCTGGAAAATGGGCTCTCTTTTTATCCTTTTCCACCTGGAAGCAACATTCGGGAGCTTATGTATCGGATGTTACCAAAAGAAGGCATCTAGCCTGAATAGCAGCTGTGAGACGAGCTGATATCCAGTTCTCTACCATCCCCAGATATCTGTTGGTGCTCCAGACATTTTCATTGAGGTAAGATCTAAATAAGTTCATATTACTCTTTATAGCCTATTAGTTTTATTTTCAATGCGCTCTGAGGTCATAGCAAATTAGAACAAACATCCTAATGAGTGATTTTGTGGATATACGTTCTATTTATAGAGTTGCTAATTGTTTTTCATTATTGCAGGCAAACCAGCCTATGAAATGGATGAAACAAATTCTGACTGGGTTCCTACACATGGGGCACTATAAAATCCCCGCTTCAAACTACATGCTACATACCACCATGCCAATCAGATTACTTCTTCCATGTGAGGGCGAATATGTGCCCCAGTGTTGTAGTAAAACCAGGAAAAATGCTTTTGTTAAATACTCTTAAAAGTCTTGTGCTGTATATGTAGTGATAAGTTTTCAAAAGAGACAGTAAATAAGAGAATGCTAGTAGTGGCTGATATTATTTAAATGCTGTCATAATTTTATGTGAACATTTTGTCATTTGTAAACTATAAACAACAAGGATTCTACATTGTTACTGATGTGAGGTTCTACAAAGTGGTTTTAATAATAAAAAAAGGCAAACATTTGTTTGTTTCTTTATTCAACTTTTGAACAGTGTTACTTAGTAAGTACATATTCAGTAAATGCTAATTATTTACATGGCAATGCACTTGAGGCATAAATGTAGACTTAGAGACTTAGACTTAGAGCTTTTTATTGTCATTGTGCAGTTTCTTGCACAGCGAAATTGAGTAGCTGAACCACAAAGGTGCTAAAGTAAGAAGAAGAGAAACCAATATACAACGAAGGCGTAAAATAAATAAATAATTAAATAAATAGAATAAAATAAAAAACAGTGTATATGTATACATATGTGAGTGGAACTATATACATGGTGTATGTGTAGGAAACATTGAAACAGACTGGGACCAAAATAATTGCACATGAGCCAAAAATATTGCACAGAACATGGAAAGACTGAGATATTGCACATAGATGATCAACAGCAGTGTCAGGGTGGATGTGTTGGGGAAGTCTTTACACACTCTTGGTTTGCATTAAGAGTTCTGACAGCCCACGGGAAGAAGCTGTTCTTTAGTCTGTTGGTTTTGCACCTGATGAATCTAAAGTATGTAATGCAAGGATGTAATCACTTCAAGATAGAGAAAGGCAAGGCAAGTTTATTTATACAGCACAATTCAACAACAAGGTGATTCAAAGTGCTTTACAGAGTCATTAAAAACAAAAACAAATAAAAAGCATGATTTAAAATTGATTAAAAAAACAGTAGATAAAATCAGAACAGTAGATAAAATCAGAACAGTAGATAAAATCAGTAGTTAAAATTTAAGTTTTGAAATTTAAGCTTAAAAGTGTGGATTTGGTGTTTTATTCAAATGCAGCTGAGAATAAGTGAGTCTTCAACCTGGATTTAAATAAACTGAGTGTTTCAGTTGATCTGAGGCTTTCTGGGAGTTTTTTCCAGATATAAGGAGCATAAAAGCTGAATGCAGCTTCTCCGTGTCTGGTTCTGACTCTGGGAACTGATAAAAAAAACGGATCCAGATGACCTGAGGGATCTGGAAGGTTCATACTGGGTCAGGAGGTCACTGATATATTTTGGTCCTAAACCATTCAGAGCTTTATAGACCAGCATCAGAACTTTAAAGTCTATCCTCTGACGGACAGGCAGCCAGTGTAAAGACCTCAGAGCTGGACTGATGTGGTCCACTTTTTTGGTCTTAGTGAGGACTCGAGCAGCAGAGTTCTGAATGAGCTGTAGTTGTCTGACTGATTTTTTAGGTAGACCTGTAAAGATGCTGTTACAGTAATCAAGCCTACTAAAGATGAATGCATGGACTAGTTTTTCCAGGTCCTGTTGAGACATCAGATCTTTTATCCTTGAAATATTCTTCAGGTGATAGTAAGCTGACTTTGTTATTGTCTTAATGTGTTTTTCTAAGTTTAGGTCTGCATCCATCACTACACCCAAATTTCTCGCCTGGTTGGTGTTTTTTAGGTGTACAGATTGAAGTTCTCTGGTGACCTGTAATCATTTTTCAAAGACTATTACTTCAGTTTTGTTTTTGTTTAGCTGGAGAAAATTGTGGCACAACCAGTCATTGATTTCCTCAATGCATTTACCAAGAGCCTGTACAGGGCCTCGGTCTCCTGGTGACATTGTGATATATATTTGTGTGTCATCTGCATAGCTGTGATAGTTTATTTTGTTGTTCTTTATAATCTGTGCCAGTGGGAGCATGTAGATGTTAAACAGAAGGGGTCCCAAGATGGAACCTTGAGGAACTCCACATGTGATACTTGTCTGCTCAGATGTGAAGTTACCTATTGATACAAAGTATTTCCTGTTTTCTAAGTATGTTTTGAACCAGTTTAGTACAGTTCCTGAAAGACCTGTCCAGTTCTCCAGTCGTTTGAGTAATGTGTTGTGGTCAACAGTATCAAATGCTGCACTGAGATCCAGTAAAACTAAGACTGACATTTTTCCACTGTCTGTGTTCAGACATATGTCATTAAACACTTTGGTCAGAGCGGTTTCAGTGCTGTGGTTCTGTCTAAAACCTGACTGGAAGGCATCATAGCAGTTATTCTGTGTTAAGAAGTAATTGAGCTGTTGAGAAACTGCTTTTTCAATGATCTTACATAAAAATGGGAGATTTGAAATCGGCCTGTAGTTGTTCATTTGTGTCTTGTCAAGATTGTCCTTTTTCAGTATAGGTTTTATTACAGCAGTTTTTAGTGGTTCTGGAAACACACCTGACATTAAAGAAAAGTTGATGATCTGTAACAGGTCTGACTCCAAAGTCTTTGAGACCTTTTTGAAAAAACTTGTTGGCAGGACATCTAAACAGCAAGAGGAGGAGTTCAGTTGACTTAAGATCTGCTCCAGGTCTTTGCTGTTAATAGGGTGAAACTGTTTCACGGTGTTTAAACAGTTTTTCGGTGGACACAGTACATATCCTGAATCTGCTGTTGATGTACCAATTGCTTGTCTAATCTTTTTGATTTTTTCAGTGAAGAATTTGGCAAAGTCATTGCAGGCCATGGTCGAATGAAGTTCAGCTGCCACTGACACAGGAGGGTTTGTTAGCCTGTCAACTGTAGAAAATAAGACCCGAGCATTATGGCTGTTTTTAGTGATGATGTCAGAGAAGTAGGACCTTCTTGCACTCCTCAGTTGTAAATTATAATTGTGAAGTTTCTCTTTATAAATGTCATAATGAACCTGGAGGTTTGTTTTTCTCCATCTGCGCTCAGCTTTCCTACACTCTCTTATTTCATTTTTCACGAGTTTCTCCATGGAGACTTTTTCCTTCCAGAGATAACCTTCACCTTAATGGGAGCAATAGTGTCCATTACATTTAACATTTTTGCATTGAAGCTATTGACGAGCTCATTGACTGACCCTCTGGACAGGTCAGGTGTTAATGGGAAGACCTGGTTAAAGATTTCACTACTGTATTCAGTTATACACCGTTTTGTGATCACTGCTGTTGATATATTTGTGTGGGCTGAAATTTTACTTTCAAAGAAAACACAGTAATGGTCAGACGGGCCCACATTAGACACAGTAATGTTTGAAATGCTCAGGCCCTTGGAGATCAGTAGGTCAAGAGTGTGTCCTCTATTATGTGTGGCCTCTGTTACATGCTGAGTCAGCCCAAAGTTGCCCAGAGTGTTACTCAGGTCTTTGGTCCCTTTGTCCTGAGCGTTGTCCACATCGATGTTAAAATCCCCAACAATAATTACACATAAAGTTCGACTTTAAGTGACAATTATGAATCACTTAATATGATAAGGAGATTCTGCAGGTCATTGATCAATGTATAAAACCAAAATAGAATGTATTTTTAGTTACACGGGACATAAACACTGAAGCAATATGTATAATTAGGATTATTTATAATAAATGTGAATTAATTAGTGCAGTTTTTTTAACCATAGAGAATGACTAAATGCTTCAGGACAATGTCACATCAATGCACTGAACTCACTCACTATGTTATCCATCTAACAGAGCCTCAACATGTTCTCACTGTTATTTCCCCCTCATGAATGAATTTATGCTGCACTAATCTGAATGTTCGGGAGGAAATCAAACGCATTTGACTCGCAGTACTCAAGCTGACTTACCTTTGTTTGAATGACGACGAATTCACGACGTGGAGGCTTAAAAATAGATAAATCTTGTACCCAGTCCTTGGTGAATTGGATGTGCGCCTCCAGACATTTATATTTGAGAAATTAGTTCGCTGTGTATGCGCTGACTCCACAGACAAGGTAGGAAAATATAACAGGCTAAGTCAATCGCGGTTGGTCTTCAGGGTTTCTAGTCCACTGCCGTATTTAATACGGGTCCACATTTCCAATGCACGTTATTTTTTGCAAGTATCGCCTCTTTGCATCCGGACGTAATCTGTCTCTATAACGTCCTTTTTCTTTTGAGCTGCTTTTAAGTATGGTTCGTAGCAATCTTCCTTCCAACACAGTGTGTTTGGTCGTGTCCAAATTCATGGGCTGCATCCTCCCGAGGACACATTTGTAGACCGATTACTTCACAGCGATGTGCCGAAGGCTGTCCAAATTTGTAGACTCCTCCGAATGCAGCCGACAAATGCGTCCTCTTTTTCCCCGAATTTGAAGGATGGGTCGGGTATGTCCTTCGTGGCCCACCATATCCCAGAATTCATAGCACGGCCCAGCCAAACTCTAGTTTCCGGCAATGTCGGCCGCTACTAAGTTTTAAAATGACTCTTATTAATCTTTCTGGTTCACAAAATAAACTTTTAACATATTTTCAAACTTCAATTTGTAAACTTCAAATATCTGCTCGGTGTATTAAGACATCGCATATTTGCAAAAGCGCTTCGACGTTTTCGTTACCCACCAGCTCGATAGCTAGCCGGGAACTCGAGGGTCACTGAAGCTGCCGAGAACGGCACAACGCCCGGCACATCGTTTTCAGATCACCGCGGACTTTCGCTACTCAGGTTAAACGTTATATATAAGTCACTTAGACAACCTAAAAATTTTATTGTTTGTCTTTTTTCAGTGTTTTATTTGTTTGTAAGTAAATCGGTTTGGCTGAGATTAAAGTTATTAGATTAGATTAAATAAAATAAAACTTTATTAATCCCCCGGGTGGGTTCCTCCTTGGTTTTCACACAGCTGAAAAAACGTCAAACAGAAAACTGATTAAACAGAAGTGTGAGATAGAATTTACGCCAGTGTCCTGTTATATTTTAGATAGCAAGGAGCAGACGGCCAGTTTATTAAACTCCACCAGAAGGCTAGATCGTCCAATTCCACAGCTGTTTACTTCCGGCCTACCCGACCTTCTGAGGACCCGGCCCACGTAGACCGTGAAGGCCGGGTCCTTTGTTTTGATTCGTGGCCTGCTAAAATGCACTGCGACGGGATGTCAACTCCAAAAGCCCATACAGAGTCCGTCACGCAACGTCAAAGGTATGTGCCTGTTTTCACGTCACGCTGTGTGCCACGTTATTGTGACGTGTGGGAGCCCCGTCAAAAACATGTCCATTCTGCTAGCAGTGTCCAAGCATTCTTTTTTTTTTTTTCCCCCTTTCCCCTGCAATGGCTCTGCACCCCACATAGGGACCGGGCAACACACTTTGGGAACCTCTGATACAGACAAAGCTGTAAGGCTGCGTAAGCTTGAGTCCCAGCCACAAGCCTCATCTGCCTCTGCTGACTCTCCAGGTTCCACTTCCATGTCTGGTACTGCATTTGATGTCAGTAAGTGTATTTCTCTAGTGCCCACTTTTACGGAAGCTGAAGTTGATTCATATTTTGCAGCATTTGAACGCATTGTTGGTGCTTTGCAGTGTCCTAGTGATATTTGGCCCCTTTTGTTACAGTACAAACTGTCTCTCAAAGCTTAAGAGGTGTTTGCTGCACTTCCTTTAAAATAAAGTCTAAATTATCTGAGTGTTAAAGCAGCTGTCTTGCAAGCTTATGAATTGGTCCCTGAAGCTTATAGACAGATGTTTTGCCAACAGAGGAAACTTCCCAATCAAACTTATGTAGAATTTGGTGAGGTATGTAACTAAATTGGACCTCCTTAAAGGTTACTGGCAAGTCCCCTTTCCTGAACGTGCCTCTAACATTTCAGCCTTTGTGACACCTGATGAGTTTTTACAGTATACTGTCATGGCATTTGGTATGTGTAATGCATACCTTTCACAGGCTGATGAATAATATTTTGAGTGGACTCTCCAACTGCAGTGCCTATTTGGATGATCTGGTGGTTTACACTGAAACATGGCAAGATCATTTGCAAATCCTATGCCAAGTATTTCATCGTTTGGCCCGAGCTGCTCTGACTCTTAACCTGGCGACGTTTTTTTTTTTAACATGGATGAACATAATGCTAACTTTGAACAATTTTAAATGGAGGTTTATTTGTTGAGAATAAAGTAAATAACAACAAAACAAGAATATTTATAATACATCAACAAAAATCAGGCCTGGGGTCCTCCTGGTTAAAAAACGGTCCAGGACTGGGACACTCAGGTTAATCCTGCAGTGCAGGGTCTGGTCTGGTTAAGGAAAAGGTGGAGAACAACATAAACAGTTTTGATAGAAATGTATGATTTCATTTATTTTAAGAGATCAAAGCATTATTCTGATTATTAAGCTTAGGTAACATATACTAACACGCTGTGAAAAGACTTAACTAAGCCTTTTTGTGACCTCAAAGATAACCCTGTTTTCAGCTTTATTACATTTTTACAGTCCATCTATTCACACAAATGAGTTACAGGATCAAATAAATAATAGAAAAAAATAGCAATAGAAAAGGTTCTTCTATAAGTTTCAAAGAGATTTAGTTTACATATTTTATATATTACAGTAAATGTGTACGAATGACCGGCAATCATTCAGTCACTGAAATTATCCATGAAACTAGCTAAGTTATTTCTAAATGTGTGTAGATTAAGGAAAATTATTTTCCCTGGATATGATTGTCTCTGATAAGCCTAAGGTACAAAACATGCCGGCGACGACAATAAAGTTTTTCTAGCTCCTCAAGAATTAAAAATGCACAAAAAATGGAGCGACATTTTAAATTTTTTGCCCGGTAAGGGTTAGGACTTAGTAAGGGTGGACTTAAACGAAGGCTAGAAGACATTGCCTTCGAAGGAACCGCCCTACATAGTAGGTTGGGTGGGTCCTTCAAAGCATGCTACCCCTGAATTTTGACACAGCCAATAAATACACAGAGGGGTGATGAGGGAAGTGGAAACACATGGGAACACCCCTGGGACGAATAGACATAATGACACAGAGGAAGCAAAGTAAAACACACTGCACATAGGACGTGAGACTGTCAAAGTAAAACAGGAAACACTAAGATGTAGACTAAAACACACAAGTTGACACAGGAGCTGGGAACAAGGAATGAATGAAAGGAGTGGAACGTGTACTCAGGGAAGCAAGACGAGACACACCAACATGACACAGAGGACATGAGGGACTCGGAGAGGAAACGGAATGAGACCGCGACAAGAAAGCATGAAATACAAATAACCTCAGAAAATAAAAGGGAACCGAAACTCAATACTGAATCATAGAAAACTAAAACCTTACAACATAAAAACTCAAAATGCTGGCTCAAATGACCCAGAACCATGACATTAATTAAATGTATCAGTTACATCTTCTCAGAAAGTTTAGAGTATTTTGATTGAAGACTCATGCTAGAAATAAAGAGGGATTAAATAAGCCCCTTTATATCTGAAACAGCATTCCAGTACCTTCTGTTAATGAATAATCGCATCTGATAACAATATAGAGATAATTGTTCAGTTCTAAGAAAGTAATGTCATCCTACACCAGGTTTACACCCTCAGTGAATTCATTTGTTCTTCTCCTTACTGTGACGTGTTCAACCTGCAAATGTCAGTAAAGCTGTTCTTGTGGAACTTAAGCGTCTATGTGAGGGCTATGAATAGTGCTAAAGAAGATGAGTGAACATAAACAGAGTCCATGTTTGAAAGGTTATTTCTAATGTTTCAAACAGCTCAAAAGAGAAGAGAGTGAGAAAAAGAGGTCAGGAAATGAAGATTTGAGGTTATTTTCAAAGGTATTCATAATGTGAAAGGTTTGAAAAACATATTGAAATATAATTTTGCGTTATTAAAACGTTGCATAAAGTACTAGGCAATTTAGTGGAGGCTAAACTAGTTAGCTTGTTATATTATGGAAATGTTTACAGTAATCCACTGTGCTGGACTGGTGAGCAGGCTGTAGTGTTCATGGACAACATTAGGTTCAATCTTAGTTGATATAAATTTAAACTTATCTGTCTACTTATATTTTTCTGAATTCAGTTAAATCCAGGGTTTCCCACTTGCCCAGCGCTAACCCTAACTGCGGGGTACAAAGCATGCCCACTAGCATCTAGAATAGACAAGCAGTCCCACTGGACTGTTAGCATGTATCATGTGGTGTACCCACTCATTTATCATAAGTTATTGGACAGAGATGTGTAAATAGGTTTTGGAAAGTATAAGAAAATATTTGCAAAATGAATTACCTTTAGTAGCCACCAGAGGATGTGATCTTTGCTGTTTTTTAGTGTGCAGCCTGTGTTGTGTGGTGTGTCACAGCGACACACTGAGGCCATGACTGGTACTGCAAAGGAAGGCAACTAGCTATAAGTTCAATTGAAACCTAAGAAATTTCTTTTACATACAGGTCAGGGTAGAAGTGTGTTGTTTTATTTCATGTGCTAACGCTAATTATTTTGCCAAAAATCTGTATCTCAAACAGTTGCTTGTGTGCTGCTAAAACCCTGCAGCATGTGGGACTCTGATGAATGTAATCAGTGCCAAGCTGAACACACAGGAGTTTCCTTGCAGTAGGTGCTTAATCATGATGCTTGATCACCAGCTCTGCAAGCTGTTCTGCTGCTGCTAAGTGAGTATCTATGTTCATTATAGTTCATAAAGTAGTAAACAGATGATCGTGATATCTGAAAGGAAAAGAGATTTTGTATAACCCAGTATGCTCACAGGAGTAAGCTGGTCATCACAGTGCACCTGCAGGTTTGTTAAGTTGTGTCCAAACACAAGTGCAGTAACAGTGGTTTAGATTTTTTTAAAAATCCCTACTGGTTTACTTGAGCGTCATGGGAAGGAACTCTCTTCAGCAGTGAATCAAATCAACAAGTGAGCCTCATCCTGCAGAATAAACAGTCCCTTTCAGTCTCCTTCTATTTCCAGTCAACCTGTTAACTGTTTCACTGAGTTTGAGCTATGCATTCATTTATCTAACCTTCTTTGCAACAATGCTTCTCTTGTAGCAGCAGGAATGAGGAATTTAATACATAAACAGGGATTTAGAAAAATTATGAAATCAAAATAAAGAGACACATCGATCAAGCCAATGCTTAAATGGAACAGAGACTGTTGATTCCTGCAAAGCTCCAGTGATAAATGTCTAGTTTGTGTGTGTGTAGCGTGCCAAAACTTAAAACAACTATATTGCCACATACTTACTGTTATTTTCTATTGTTTAAAAGTGGTGCTATAGGGAGGAACAAATGTTAAAAAGACACAGCTGTGACCAAGTTACAATCACCACAACATGAAGAAAAACAGCACCATCAGAGACAAAGTGGAGATTCTTTTTTTTTTTTCATCTGTACCTGCTGGGGCAATTTTTAGACACTGGCTTCCCTGAGAGAAACTATCATTCATCAGTTTTCCCAATGATGGGAATCCTGGGAAAGTCAGTCTCTTTTGCTTATCTTTGCCCAAATTGACCAGACCCCGTCTTGTCTTACAGACATCAATATTTCTATTAAAACCAGCACCTAACCTGTTTTCCACACAGGTAAGGGATTTTCCCATTGATATGATCACACTCTGTCCTCCACCAAACAATGACATTTACAACCTGAGACACTGTGAAAGAAAGATATCGAAAGATAGAGCGTGCTTTACTGTGAGATTTATACAGCACACGCAAAGATAAGCCGTGATTGTTTTATCAACTTTACAGTGTTGTAAAATAGAAAGTCAGCTTCACATTGTGAGCTGCAGACGCAGTGTTTAAGAACATATTGCTAGTGAGAAGTGTTGTATTTCAGAAATGCGCTGTTCATCAGGTTAATAAACCTCATCACTGATGACATGTATGAATGCAGTGATATAATAAGTGAAATCATAGCTGTGACTGGCAGGATGATAGTAGCTCAAGGACTGATTTTTAAAAAACGAAAAAAACTGGGCAGAGGACTGGCCAAGCAAACAAACCATTCTGTATTAACACATTTAACACTTTTAACTTCACTTGAGTAATAAACTGACAAAGCAATGGATTCATATTTCGTGCTGTCTCGCAGTGACAAAAGATAAAGAGAGCTGCGATGTACTAGAAACTTTATCTGCTTCTACAGGTTACCTGAGACATTTAGATTTAGTTCAGATTAGTCTGCTCACTCAATAGGAATATGATGGTACACAAATCTTGCAGTGCATGCATTTGAAAGTTTGCAATCAAGCTTGCGTGAAAGAAACACTCCCTCCATAGCGACAGACCGCACCCACAGCTAAATGAAAACCTGTCCAACTGCACATCAACACTGTTAATGAGCAACCAGGATTGCAGCTTTTTATTTTCTGTCCCCTGGCTTTCCTTTAACTTTGTTGACTCAGCCTTGTCAAAATCAAATAAATGACTTTATAACTGTAATGCTTTTCCACCTGCTCTTATTGCCCATAAAGCAAACGTACATGTATGTGCATGTATATATCTGTCTTTGTATGCGCATAACAGTGTGAAAGTTTGCGTGTGTTGTAATGTCTGTCGCTCTGAGGCTGAGTATGTGTTTAAGGAAGAATGTGGAAGAGGTGGAAACTGATGTTGGCTGGAGGCGGGACAAAAGTGTCACACCAAAGTGAAACAGGCTTTGCACTTTTCAGAGTCACCTGGGAGAAACAGACAACATGACCTGCATCAACTTTGCAGAGCTCCTGCTTTTCCTTCTCCTCCTCCTTCATGAGATCTACAGTGACAACCCAGAACCTGCTGTCAGGGCAGAGCGCGAAGTTATTGAGATGGGATACTGTTTCGGAATGGATTATATTGTTGTTTATAGATCTGCTTCAGAGGGAGACCAACTGCTTGGCAACTCTTCAAACAAGAACATGCCCAACACACCACCTGCAGACCTACAGGGTCGTACCCACATCAGTGACGATCCCAGCCTGCTCGGGTTTCAAATCAGTAACCTCACTCACTTGGACTCTGGGATTTATAGGAGGGAATGTTGGAAGAACCAGACGATAATCAACCAGAAGACACAGCAGCTCACTGTATGTAAGGAGCAGATTGAATCTGAAGACATAATTGTAAGTAAAGACGGTAAAGGGACTGAGATCTTGTGCAATAACAATGCTATTGGCTCTGAGGGAACATCTGTACGCTGGTACCATGAAATGTATCCGTCTTATGAGCCCACACTCTTCCTGGATAGCAGTGTTTCCCTGAAGCCTCTGGTGAAGGAGCTTGCAGGTGTGGTAGATGTAAGAGACAACGGTGCATTGCTCGTGTTCAACAACATGTTACAGAAAACCACACACTTTAAGTGTCTTGTGATGAAAGGTATCAACTGTCTTAGTTTCCAAACCATGCACCCACCAGATGAGAGTGAAAGCAAGGACGTTTTTGTCTCACTGGGGGACAGAGTGCTTCTAAATTGTTCTATTGATGAGGGTGACCAGGCGTGGGAAACTCCACTGGGAAGAATTGATGGTAACACGAGGGGCAGTCCAATGTACATATCAGCTGATGACTTCTCACTGGTTATACCTGCCATCTCTGCAGACTACACTGGAGACTATTCATGCATCTCCCCCTCACGTGAGATGCATTATACATTGTTTCTTTGCCCCAAAAACAAACTCCAAGAAAAAGTTGCTGATGAAGGTGAAAATGTCTCCCTGATGTGTGATTGTGGCCAAGATGTTTCAGCTATAGTGCAGTGGCACCGCTATGGACTTACAGGGCACTATGAGATCATCCACGACTCACAGGACAAAACTGTTCCCATCCCTAAAGATCTACGAGGCAGAGTGACTCTATCTGAGGATGGGACTTTGCTGACCATCAACGACCTGAAGGTGTCAGATGGAGGGAAGTACTTGTGTGCTGTTGTTAAAACCCTGGATTTCGCAGGGAATTATACGGATTATGATACAGAATATGATGACAAAGGTACTGAAGAAGATGAAACGGACAACGAGTGGACAGAGTCTCTGGAATGCATTTTCAAACAGGAGATCACTTTGAATTTACCCAGCAGTCCTCCACCACCGCATATGCCGTATGTTGTGGTGGCAGTAGTGGTGCTGCTGCTGCTGGTAGCTGGAGTGATTGTCACAATAGTGGTGGTGAAGAAGAGGTCAAAGAGAAAACCAGCAAAACCAGACATAAAGATGGATACGTATCCTAGCTGTTCTGAAAGGTTAACTGCATCTGATTAATGTTGCTCAGCTTTTGCAAAATAGCTGCAAGACATTTTAATATCCACCTGATGCACACTGTGCTGTAAAATCTGTACAAATGTGTAACTATTTTCACCAGTTGATTATTATGAAAAAGTAGTATTTGTGCTTTCAGTTTGCCTTTATGTTATTTTCTTTATTATGTTATTTCCTTGTCAGTCGCTGATGACTATAGATTTGTTAAAATAAAATATAATTTCAACATCCTGTTTTTACTTAAGACTGAAAACGTGGAAAAATAAGAGATTTTTCTTTTTACTTCATGTTTAGTGTACAGAACAAGCAGCCAGTGAAGTGCAAAAGGATCATAGCTATCATGTTTTCAATTTATCTGATGGTGCAAAAAATGTTGCATGGCTCTAATGCAACATTAAATGATGACTAAAAACCAGTTGGGCTACTCTGCTGTCAACAGATTGTTTGTTGCCTATCACAGGAGGAGCAGCAGTCAGGAAGTGCCTGTAAGCTTCAATGTCAAAGGCTTCAGAGAAGTAAATATTTTTCTCTTTGGGGTGCTTCCATTTTCACTGTGCTGCACATAATGAATGTCATTACAGTTAATGCTAACACGTTCACACCACAATTCAGTGGTTAATAGTTTAACTAATTGCATTTTCATATGTGCGCAAACAGTGGCAAGAAATACCTCAACAATCATTTGAAGTCTGATAATCGTGAGTTCAATATCCATTCTCCTTTCTGCTCAGTTCTGTTCTTCATGAAATCCTGAGGGAAATATCTGGCTCTTTAGCAGCTAAATGCTGTTTGGTTTGTTGTTTGGTGTTGAACAGATAGCGTACAGTGGGCTTGTAGGGCTTTTTTTTTTTTTCTCTTACTGGAAACAGCTGCTGCTGGAAAACAGATTAATGAAAGAAATGAGAATGGACCAAAACATTAAAGCTGCAGGCTGTGAAATCAGTTAATGACTTACAACATGCTAGCAGAGTCCAGTAATGATTCCCAGGGAGACAATCACCTTCCATCATCTGTAACTAAACATATGATGTATTGTTATTATATATGAAACCAGAGCAATACATTGTTGTTGTTTTTTAACCATGAAAATTTGTTACAAAATTATTCCTCAAAATATCCAGATGGATTAGATGATACATCTGCGTTTGCATATCTCACATGTGTGTATGCAAATTCTGCTGCTGTTGTAAAACTCATTGAATACAATTACATATGCAATATTCAGTCAATGTCATCTGTAGCTCCTGAACAAGTTTAGCAGTATACTGCTGCAGTGTGTACATCAGTATTGATCCGATATTGCAGTTTATTGTTTGGGAAACACAAAATGAGACACAATGTATAAAGTGATTATAAACTGCACGTTATTGACTAGCTGACTGTGTTTATATTGATTAAACTGTGCATTTTATTAAACGTGATATTATACTGAGGAAGTTTATGTTTTAAGAAAATATGAGGTGCTGCTGCAGTGGCACAGTTCCTTGCTCACAAAACTGAGTCTCTTTTTTTTTTCAAGCTCACATGAATTTGAATAAATATTTTCAAAACAGGACGTAGAAACTTGTTCATTATGGTTATCATGTTACCTGCTGATGATTTGTTCATCCAGAAGAACTTCCACAAAGAGAATACAAATGCTGGTCTCTTTCTTGCAGTCATACTGGACTTTGATCATCTACTCAATCAATATCATGTTGAGAATTAATATGCAGCAGTTGGCACACGATAAGCCCTGAGCTTCTCCACAGCAAGGCCGCTGAAACATTCCTGATCTCCCTCGGGTTCTCGGTAACGCTGGGTCCTGGTTAGACATTAATAATGCATAAGTCCCTCTGCCCTAGGCTCGCTATTGTCAAACTCGGGGAAACCAACCTACGTGTGTATGATTAGAAATCATCATAAAAGTGAAAAATATATAATAATATTTTTATTATATCAGTAAAACACTTACAGACGTGCTCACGACCTGCCGCATACAAAGTAAACTTGCACATCTGCTCTGTGTTTCATTTATGGCTGCATCAATGAATTTGGCCATAAGGTTTTCATTGATTGATCTCAGAACAATGAATCTTATCTGTGCTGTAAAGTGAGGCAAGGTTATAACATTATTTTAAAGGGTGCTTCTCCACTAATATGCTGTCGATAAGTCTCAGTGGCTAAAATAATGGTCAACAGTATTAACTGTTTCACCAGTAAAAGAAAACATTACTGGTCTTACACGTGTAAAATCAATCACTTATCCTGTCTTGTGCTTCATTTAGTGATGGAGAAAATCAAGCTTTTACTATAAATTATAAATATGAAGGTAGAGCTAGCGGCTCATTTGTACACTCCCTGAAAACCACAAAGTGTAGAGTGCACACATACGCTTTCATACAGCTCAAACAAATGAGATAAAACATGTACCTATTTTGGTTGCTCCTCTGCTTTCATTCTTTACACCACAGTTGATTAACTCATGGGTGTGGCACCCACCTCCTCATTTAGGTTTAGGCACAAAAAAAAAAAAGCAGTGTCAGCTACAAAGGGAAATTTTGCTCAAGTGCCTTATCTGTTGTGATATTTGAATCATTTCCTCCTATCAGTGCAGTGCAGCATTACTTTAAGGTTGCAAGGGTCAAAGTACAAAGCACCCTCGGATGACTAAAATCAAATCTGGGACAGCACAGCAACCTCCAGTATCACAGACTGCATATGAAACCCATGGGGATTTCAATTTTGGCTGCCAATATGTCGGGATATTTGGAACCAGAAGGACCTACTGCATACAGGTCCTGCTGGTTCAGTTAATGCTTGTGTGGGTATAATTTTAATGTTTTATTCTGTGTGTTGTATTAGTTTGGTTTCATATTTGCATGTTGTTGTTTTGTTGCATGCTTTTATTTTGAAAAGTTGTTACTTTCTACCCTCATCTTCCTAATAAAGGAAATTATTAACGCCTGCTCAGCCTCCCTGCTTAGAGGAGGGAAGCTCAGGACAGTTAAGGTCAGCCAACAAAAGAGTCAAGGCGCAGGAACCCAGCAGAGCAACAGGAAGAAACAAGATGGAGTTTACATTTGGATATCAAGGAAGATGTGGTATTTTTCCATGAATTTGTTTGTAGAACTGCCTTGGAGCATTTGCAGCATGTACATACTATATGGACTGTTAACTTGGAGTGTTTTAGCTCTTGTTTTTTTTTTAAGTCCCTGAGCTTGATTTTAACTGTAAATAAATCAAATGTTCTGCTGCACTGAATTTTTTGTACTGCTAGGCTACCATTCTGTATTTTTAGCTGCTCTGCACCCAATGGAAAAAGACCTCACCATGCCTTTTCTGCATCAACACAGATACCTACTGTACTGACTTTCATTCACCAAAGCTGGAGCATAGACTTCCAGGACTGGCTTTTTGTATAGCCCAACAGTAACCCAGGTAATTGGACTTAAAAGCCTCCAAAAAGCACCACCACCGATACCACCTGAAGGCTAGGTGGCACAAATTACTGTGTTAGCACCCACGTGTCATTTCAAGTGACTTTTATATATGAATAATTTCAAGTCTGAACATGATTTAAATGTGTGAGTTATGAATTTAAAATTTTACAGTCTGTACTGTTGCTGTAAGCCCAAATTTAGAAATTAGAGACCGAAACCATTTTTGTATCAGGTATACATGTCAAGCTCTGCATTTTATTAGTGGCGCAAGCTTTAAGTTGGCCACTTAAGAAATGCCAATTTTTTTGGCAGTTGAGAATTATGTTTTAGCCCCAAAGGCTGCTGATTATGCAGTATTTATGAGAGAACAAGACGACGACTGTTATTCCTGTTGCATATTTACTCAATAATTGCTTTCTCAGTCTCGCCCTAAAGTGGACTCTGCGGGTGAGAAAATCATATCACCACCTCCCATGCCGGCATAAAATACTGAGGTAATATGTTGAAAGTGTGCTACCTTAAGCATATACCAATATATTGAAGCTCTTTAAAGCTACACATGAAGAAATATCAAGGGTTAAATAATCCAACGTCATATTTATTATTTACATTTTGTTTATTATTTTCAAGAACACCATGGCGATGTAAAAGTATTTTAATAGCTGTGTTGAAGCCTCAGATCTTGGAAAACAACCTGGAGATTTTTTTTTTTTATTTTTTTTTTCAGCAATATTTTCAGCTGCCAGATTCTATCACTCCCACACACTTAACCTTTTGGAGCCCTGATAAATATTTATGTTCCACAGCAATGCCAATATATCCAAAGAAGAAATATGGTTTCTGTGAGGAAATATTTGCACAGCTGGTATCTAAAGATTAAATCTTATTCTGTTTTTGTTCTTAATTTGATACTGAGCTAATATCTGATGCTGCAGCTGCAGGAAGAGCCCACATCTATGAAATAAACTGTTCTGGTATTATTTCCATAAAATTAATGCAACTTTCATGTAATTTTGAAACCTTCTCTGCTCTTTGCTAACATTGATACTTTTACAGCCCTCTGATGAAGCACTTCTATTAAAAATACATCCCAAGTGTTAAAAATACATGCACTAAAAATCAACCAACTTTATGAAAGGTGTCATATTTGGGAAGTTGAGCTATGAATTACCCACAGTGAAAATGAAATTTGGACTTTCCTCATCATTTGTTTTAAAAATAACTTAATTGTGACTCTTTTTTTTTCATGAATATTCTCAGGACAAGATGAGCAATGTCTGCTGGAAGGAGGAAAAGAAGAGCTATTTGCAGAGAAATGTGGTGCAAATAGTGCAAAATGCAAAAACAATGAGAGGCATGAGGTAGAAGGTGTTACATCTTTGCCAGTTTGCTTTACATACAGCCCTTCATAGGCTTGACTGATGGAGATGCAGATGTGACAGAGGAGCAGCTGTTCTGTGCTCTCAGGTGTAATTAAGAAAAGGCTCGGTCACACAGAAAGACCCTCGAGGCCCAACAGAGCGCAGAGGATTCAGCACGCCTCAGAGAGCAGCAAGATCCAGCAGTAGGCTTCCTTCAGCTTGTTACAGTGTGAGACTTTAAATGGATCAGCTTAATTGCAGAGGCATCTCTCAGACCATCTGTGTGTGTAGGAGGGCGTGTTTGAGCTGCTAGTGCAAGTCTGTCTCAGACCGTGCTGTCTGTGTGTTTGAGTTGAAGCAAACTGAGCCATCGCGGTGACAGAGCAGAACTAAAGTTGGAAAAATAATCAATGAAACCAGCCAGGAAATTGTGTTTAGAAAAGTTGTTACTCGGAGTGTGTTCACTTGGGCTCGTTCAACTTCTGCAGCACAACAAGACGTGTGACCCGACTCTCGATTTGAAGATTATCTAAAGTTTTCTCTGTCTTGTAAGCACACATGTGCGCGCACACCAATGCAGCAATCAAAACCACAGCCGGTCAAAGTTAGCATGATCCCTCCACACTCCCAGGCCAGCTTTTTCTCTCCGATCAGGAACCCATGTTCAGTGGAATCAGCATGTCTGCTCAATGTTCCCTGGTGGCTGCCAGGCTGAGCCTGCTGAGGCCCGATCTGCTGTAATTTGCCAGGCCCATTACTCCCACAAATGTGATGGCTGCGAGCCCTGTGAGTGTGAAACAGTTGGTGGGATAAAGAGAGAGAGAGAGAGCAAGGTACCTCGCTATTGCTGCTGTCTAGCCACAGTGTCTGAGAGCGTGCAATGCTTTGTGCTAATGGCACCAATTATGCACCAGAGAGCACTGCTGATGGGCTGATTTTACAGCAAAAGCACTAGAGGGGAAATGGTTGCATAGGGGGGCCTTTGGTTCCAAAAACAGAGGGGGGGGGGGGGGGGGGGGGGGGATGTTACAGACCCGACTGAGATGAGCCACTTGGGGCTTATCTTTCCTAATAGCAGTCTGCTCAACACCCAGACATGTGGAGGTGTCTGGTTGGATTGCAGCCATGCAGGAATTTATGTATGTTGTTTCAGAGGAGCAATTCGAGCAAGACTACGACCAATCAAATGCTCTCAATAAAACTTACTCCCCTCTGGACGTCTCAAAGGCTTTTTGTAGATTTGATTTGAAGTCTATACCCTAGAAACCAGTGGGCGTGATGCTGATGCTATGATACTCACTCTCTGTCAGATTGTAAAACTTCTGTGTGATCAAAGTGTTTTAGAGAGAGAAAAAGCCCCACAATAATGATTCTGGTTTTCATCCCATGGAGTAATTACAGTTGTTGTGTGATGTTTACAAGCTACATTTTATTTATCTACATTTTTATGCAACACAAAAGAAAACATCTCGTCTTTCATGCAAACAAGAGCTATCAACTGGTTAGGCCTGAAATCTCATTTAATTGCCTCCTCTGGCATGTGAGAAGCACAAGAGTTGTGTGTGTGAGACTCTTGACTGGTGGCAGAAAAAGAAACTCTTAATTTCACTGAATGCTGCTGAGATACCTGCATCCACACAGAAGATAATTAAAAGTCCTTGCTAGGAAGCAGAATATTTTTTTGCACAGGGTTCAACAACAAAACAGCACAGATGACTTGCTCAGTCATGTGCAGATACTGTTAGATTAAAGCTGATATAAAAAAAAGTGAGAGCACGCTAGACAGGCAAGTAAAAATGAGACCATCCATAATCAAGAGATCTCTCGATCAAAAATAATCACGCAGACGGGTATTGTGAAGTCAGAGCCAGCACAGCCACGCCTTTGATGCACAGATGGTGTGTGTAAACTTTCTCATTCCACCTCCTGCTCTTTCTCTCCTCCTCTCTGCTGTTATCTGTCTCTCTGCTTTTCTCATCCCTCTTGTCCCACATTCTTCTTTCCTCTCATCATCATGTGTGTCACTCAGCTGATTTCTTTCGCTCTGCCTGCTGTGAAGCACCTCAGCATGCGTCCCATCCCACCTGAATTTAATAAATGAAGGCTTGCAAAATTGCCAAACAGGATGGGAACACTGTAGAGCTCCTTCTGTAATGTTGGAGTCTTCATAGAAAGCAGCCAGTGATGGATTTGTCTACTGGCGAGACAAATTTATGCCACATGATCCTCGTCTTTGTAAATGGCTCACTGACCAGGACAGTGGAGAGACAAGTGTGGCATGCCAGGTCAGGAATTCTGCAAGCTTCAGAATAATAAGCAATCAAACTAGTTGAGACTCCAAGTCTGATTGGGGTCAGCATTGTTGAATTCAATTGTGACCTCTCATTAACAGTCAAGTAATATTACACAAAAGAAACTCCCTATTGGTTGAAAAAAATTACAAATAAACATCCCAGCTGACTAAAGCTGTGCTTTCTCAGTATCTGAAGTTAAACAAAATAAATCCCAGTCAGTTTAAATGTAGAGTTTTCATAATTTTGTAAATATGCTTATTTTTTGGCAAACAGTCTGACGAAATGACTGATAGCATTATTGTGTCTGTCAGTTAAATGTAAGGCTTAAAGCCATTTAACTTAGCTTCACATAAATACTGGTGATAAAACTGATAAACAACCAAAACACACAGTCTCTAAACTTTATCCATTGGCTGATGATAATTACTTTCTTTTGTTGGGCACAAACCCAAAATTATTACTACAAAAATGACTGTGTTTACACTTTTTTTTAAACATGTCGAACAATACAGTAATGAGATAATACGTTATGTGAACAATATTGTAAAAAGAGGTCTTGGGTGGCTTCTCCTTCTCCTCAAAACTGGTTACTCTAGTGAGTCATCAGAGGAAATGACAGCAAAGTATCCTGTAACATATGAAAATGTCGAGCTGACACCAGGGCTTCAGTTACATATGAGAGTCTCTGGTTACCTTTATTTCCAATGGAATCAGCAGGTTTACACAGGCCGTCTGTGATTTAATCTGGATAAAACTTTTTATCTGTTTCAACTTCACACTCCATGAGTCAAAAATAAAGACGAGGAAGAGCGTAAAAAAAACAGAGGAAGGCCACACTGTGTTTGTGGAACTTGAAAATGAATATGAAGAGCAGAATTCCCATTTTCTTTCCTGGTGTGTGAGGTCAATCAAATTCCAAAAATCCAAGACTTAATCCAAAGATGCATGTAGCCACTGCGATGTTGAATGAAAGCCAGCCTCAAGTGGCCATTTGAGGAACTGCAGCAACATAAAGGGAAAAATGCTTTTTGGGCCAGCACACATCATGTTGTGATCAACATGGAGGTTGCAGTGATGCAGACTGATGCTGACTCAACATATGACAAACCCAGCTCTCATAAATACTTACATTTCATATTAAAGACATATTTTTAAATCTGGGATTAGTTGAGAGGTTACATGAAGGCAAGGGTTCACAAACAGGTCTGTTAAGGCAAGGAGCCACTACAGAATGGATTTGGATGACTACAGTAAAATATGAAGTGAAACTAAGTTGAAGGTCTATAATTTAGTAAGAGGACTAAACAGAAAATAGTGTTGAGGGTAACAGACTGAGTTTTAGTAAAGTCAAATTAATTTTGAATTTATTTTCGTGACTCTTGATCAATAAAAATTGCGAGCTGTGAGAAGTGGGGCATGAACTTTTTTCTGAATTAGTGTGCCAGAAAACAAATAATTATCGTGGGAGAAATGTCAAACTTAAATGAAATAATTGTGTACTTGCATGGTGCTGTTATTATATTACTTTCCAAGTGGCAATAACTTGTTGCAAAGTCCTTAGATGTGGCAAGGGTGATATTAGAGAAATTCTACTGGTGTGCTCCGTGGTGGTTGTTTACTGAAAAAAATTTAGCTGTCTCTGCTAGCATGGCAGTTGGTAAAATGAAATTTCTTTTCATCTGCTTATTGCAAATACAACAATGGAGACCTGAACTGAAGGAATGTTTTTGCAGGCTCTCAGCTGAGTTGGAATGCACAGGAATACCAGCTCTTCTCCAGAGGCAGACTTTGTAAGACCTGGGTTTACTTGTGACAGTCTGACTGACAGTTTATCTGATTGATGGATTGTGCCTTGAACAGATGTTGCTAAGCAAACCCAGATATATAAAAACACTCAGTGAGCTAAGGAGACAGGGTTACTCCTAACACTGGAGAGAATTCAACTTTCCAAACACTTTATGATAAAATACTGTTGTCATGTTAAAGATCACATCTTGAGGTAAATCACAGAGATACTGAGAAGAACGAGTGCAGTTTGGTGAAACATTAGTTAAGAGCCTGAGTGTTCTGGAAAAGAAATTGAAAAGCACAATGAATCTTTAATGCAAGTATGTCCATATCTGTTCTCTTTGCATGTAGTGAGGAACAAGTGTGGGCATAGCTAAACGGGGAGGCCTGTGGAGGATTCAGCCTTCAAACATGGAATATTCAACTTTTTCTTACTGCCTGTATCAAACCTCGCCAAGAACGTGCGGGGGCGTTAGGCTGTTTAGAGCCGGGGAATCAATGCTGTAGGCAGGCAGAGGGGAGGGATCGGTGCTTAGAGGAGCGGAGAATGGGCCACACTTGTATCACTCACAAGGTGTTCTTGGCAGTTTGCTGCCCTCTGTGCAGTAAAGCCTTCAACTTGTAATGTTCCTCAACCCTGTAACACCACAAAAAGGTTGCTCCATATCTGTGTGGGCAGATTTCCATCCCCTCCAGTATCCATTTCTGAGATTATTTCTGCCTGCCTTCGCTTTGGTGTTGCACTGCCTCGAAAGATTTTTCTGGATGAAGGCAGAAAAGGCTGGAATAACTAAAAGGATGTTTAGGGCTTCTGATGAATTGACAGCTCGTTCGATAGCAGACACTATAGGAAAACAGATAAGGACTACAGCAGAAAAAATACATTACTCTGTTAATCTGTGTTTATCTCCATAAAGACACAATTCAACCAGCATAAGATAAACCACTGAGATAAATCAGACTGCAAACACAATCCACCCCCATTCCCAAGAGTAATGAAGTTGTCACTGGCAAAATCTGACCCTAAAGCAACGCTCCAGGGACAATGATATGGTGCCCACATCTCCACACAAGGAGGCTGGCAGCCTGGAGAGGGGACACATGCGATGATAGCAGTCATCCTCACTGGAATGGGGGAAAATAGAGGTCATTGTGTCACTCATCCAATGGGAGGCGTGTGTGTGTGTGTGTGTGTGTGTGTGTGTGTGTGTGTGTGTGTGTGTGTGTGTGTGTGTGTGTGTGTGTGTGTGTGTGGTGCTCCAGTTGAGCATATAGTGAGAATCCCTGCAGAGATGGTGACAGCAAAGGAGGAATGACACCAGCGAGATGCTGAAGTGATTGTTGATGCATGGCTGGAGCCGATGAAAGATAAAAAATGGGAAATATCTGCTCCTCGTTTACCTGCAAACAAGTTGAATTACAGATGGAAGGTGGAGTTTTAGTTAGAGTGCATCTCATATTCAGATTAGGCTACTCCCTCTTAAGATCGTATATATTTCCAAGACGTAATGAAACGTGCCCTACGGCTTCAAAGCGTAATGCACGGTAAGGCAATCGTGCATCCAATCTAGAGACCCGGTTCCAGTACTCTGTGTGGTCTCTTGAGGGGTGAGAAATACCTCTTCGCTCATCTACTCGCCGCTCTCCATCCATAGCGCATCTCCAGCTCTGAAGCCACTTTGGATGTGGACACCAGCGGCAGCGCTCGATCCCTCCGCTTCACACACTCACACAAACACACTTTTAGCGATGCAGCGTACCAAACAGGACCGGCCGGAGAATTCCTATCTCATCAGGCGCATTGATGGTAAGACATTTATTTCATTCATTCTTCTTCTTCTTCTTTTTTTTTTTCATTTTGCGCTGAAAGAGCCGTGATCGAAGTGTGTCACTGTCGAGATAATCACTAAATATTTTAAAGATGTGTTCTTAAAACAACTGAAACTGTCTCTTGAGCGATTCTACGGTGAGTTTAAAGTGACACCGTCTTACTTTATCGGCGGCTGTTTTTACTATGCCGTAAATCTCCAAAGGAAATCTTGTTTTTGTAGCAAACGCGTAGAAAACTAACGGAAGTATTTATTTTAGATGCTATTTATGATAGTAATCATTTTCAGATGCCAAATTGCGCTTTTCGTCACTGCTACTCCTACTTAAACTGGCAGTACAGTAGCATAAATTGAATGCTACTACTCTTTACCGATGTGTTTTAGTGTTTCGGTAAACTTAACATTTTTTTCAATTTGATTTTGCACTTTAACACATTCACTCTGTCTGTTTCTGTCTGTTTCCACTGTTTGAAAGGGAATCAAACACTGAGAAAACCTTTAGTCGGAACCTTATAAGTAAATATTATATTCACTGTGGACAAGACCAGATGAAGCGCTGACCTTTTTCTTTTTCCCCTTTTGCGCCTCTCAGTACCTTTTGTTTTCCCTTTTCTTTTAATGTTTTTGTGCTGGAGGAATCATGTAGGACAAGCTTCATCTTCACCCCCCCATCACAGGAGCCCCTCTGTAGCCCGGGGTCAGATGTATCTCCTTTGAGCGCTGCAGTGTTCTGCTCTGCTCTCCTGCCTGTGGATGTGTGAGTGCGCGCGTGCGCGCGCGTGCGTATGTGGTATTGGTTTAGACAGAAACAGAGAAAGGAAAAATGCATAGATGCTAGGACTGGAGCGTTGAAACGCCTCCCGATGATGCTACTGTTGCTCAACTGTGTTTTCCAGGATTGATCGCCAGGCGTGGCCAATAAATAGCCTTCCCCTGAGGATCTTTGAACACACAGAGGGGCCTTAATAGAAAAATCTTTGGCACTGTCACATCCCTCAATCACCTCCATCCCAAATCCCTCAGTCCCACCCTCATCGCTAACTCCTAACCTCGTTTGTTGTCTTTGTTTTCCACGGAGGCAATTACCTTTCTTGCACCAAACACTTTTGCTGCTATGTTTTCTCAGCAGCAGCAATGCCTGCTTGCTGAATTTACAAGTCAAACCTGACAGAGTGTAATCTCCGGTCAGTCTTGTCCCTGTGGTTGTTATTCCTTGTAAGGAATGTTATTGTACAAGAGGTACAAAAGCTGAGACCATCTGAAGCCTGCAGTCCCCTTCCAGCTGTTGACTGAACATCGATTATTCCGGGTGTGAGTGCCGACGCAGAAGGTGTTATAAGCCGGGGAGAACGGAGGACTTGCAAATCAAATTGCTTTAATCCATTGAAGCATCTGTCTTCATTCTCCAGAGGGAAGCTCGGTGTGCAGCAGAGGAGCTCTGAGCCATGATCATGACTGGAAAGGAAAACAAAACCTGTCGCTGAGGAATTATATGATGCGCCTTGGTCAGCCAACTGTGCAGTAGGGGTATGGATGGCAGGGCTGTCAAATTGACAGATTTTTGTTTTAAATGTCAGAGATAGAAACAAGCTTGGTCAAAGTTTCTCATTATCTGCAGTCATTCATACAATCGTTCTATGTCTCTATCTCTCCTTTCCTTCCACATACACAGAAGCGACTTTAAAGTAGCCCTAAAACAAAGAGCATGACGTCCTTGTTCCTGTTATCCTGTCTGCAACTATCAGTCTAAGAAACAAACTTTCTCCCCCGATGTGTTCATTCTGCATCACTGTTTTTAGCTGTATTCAAACAGAATGGCTCATGATGTCAGCTCGATTTCTTTTCCCCTCACCCACAGAGTAAATGTCTTTGGTTTGGTGCTGTTTGTGATTAATGGAACATCAAAAGCTCAGTGTGATACATTCCTGAGGATATGAGTCTGCCAGGGACACATAAACATCATTAATGAACAAGAGGCAGACTGGAGAGAGATGGAGTGACAGAGAGAGGGGTGAGGAAGCAAACAGGAAGGTGATATTTATTTTTGTCAGTTCGGTGATATATATTTACCTGTGATTTTGATTATGATTGCCTTCGCGCAGCCACTTTGAGTGATGGAGAGACAGTTTGTACCCAGGGATCTCGAGCGATTACCTACCATCAGCTTGGTGTATAGGGACGGATGGATGGCAGCTTTTTTTTTTTCATGAATACATTTGGAAAATCACATCTACCTTTGCTCTTTCATGCCCAGTGGCAAAGAATTCGGAAGTGTACAAAGGAAACTTCTACGCTCATCTGTATGAAGACAGCTATATTTATCTGGGTATGTAGCTCTACTGAGCTTAGACGCTTAATTACCCAGAAGAGAGGAAAGCAAAAATGAAATGCAATTATGCCACTGCGTGCACAGTATCCTGAATTGTGGAGCTTTTGTATATAGGGACATTGCCGCTACCATTTCTCCGTGACCTCTGCGCACTTTCTCAGTGGCACAAATCTGTGGATCCTTATGGAAACATTTTATGCTCGGTAGCTGGCTGCTGCCTCGCATTTACTGCTCAGAGATGAAAGTGTTATCAGATTTAGAAAGGTTAAGCAATTTCTTTATTGACTAATACTATTGCAGTAGGAACTACTGCTGAAGGACAAAGGTTTGTATTCTTAACTAGCAGGAGAAAAGTTAATGACATGCACCCTTGAGCAAGATTCCCTGCTGCTCCAGCATGAACAGCGCAGAAGGTCATCAGTGGAAACCCACAGGCACAAGTGTGTCAAAGCTGCACATGTATGTAGCTTTGAAATTAAATACTATTGTGTGTGTGTGTGCGTGTGTGTGTGTGTGCCTCTGTGGCTTTCCAGCATTGTCAGTGGAAAGGATGTAGAGTCAGAGGTGGAGGCAGGATGGAGTGCTCCTGGAAGACGGTGCTGCTTCTTGTATGTGCGTCTCTGGGGGTCCAGTACACAGCCATCCGGACCCTGAGGGACTCGCTGTCAGGACCTTGTCAGGGAGCTTACCGCTGCCAGAGCAGACATCTCAGAGGTACTGCCCGATGGCCAATTTACACTGCCCCACATACCACACTAAAGTCTGCACATCTGTTGGCATGCGTATAGGTTTATTATTATATTTAATGCAAATCTAACATGAATAAACTAAAATGAGTATGAGACAAATGAGACAGTATTTGGCAGCACAGCAGCAGCAGGCATGCAGTGATGCACTCGCAGCGCTTGATTGGTGACATTATTTCTATTCCAGCATCAAGAATCAGGCTGCAACGCCACGGCTGTTAGTGACTTAAAAGAAAAAATACAGAGGATCATTAACTACGGGAATTCCCTGTAAGTGGAGAGGACAGAGAAATTAAATATGTGTGATTGGTTTTAGAATCCTCCTCCAATCCGTCTCCATTAATCCTCTCTCATAGCTCACATGTGTGTCGGTGACGAGCTCCTGTGTATAAAAGTAGCATCCTCTTTGCAATCAACTCCTAATCAGGAGTAATTACACATTAGCTATTTGTGCTATATTTAGAGATCCACCATTTCTCATCCCCCCGGTAACCACCAGCAAACAAGCAACTTACTCATGCATGTTTACTCGCTAAATTATTTACACTTTATTGGCTTGATTCTGTATTTCTTCTAGACTAAAGACTGGCTCTAATTCATTTTTATGAGCTGAAATGATTCTTCTGAAATTAATGAAATAACTCTTTTTCACTAGAGCTTGAACAGGTAATAACATATTATGCAATGAGTTATTTAAAGCTGTTCACCTTGTTGCAAGAAAACATAATGAAAGTGACGTCAGTATCGCATAATACACATTAAAACAGTCAAGATTTTTTTTTTTTTTTTGCTTAAGACTCCCGGTGGAGAACCTCCTGCGATGACAGCTGGCTGCCCATGGCTTCACCTCGGAAGCACATCCTGCTGTTTGCCACTACACGCAGTGGTTCCTCATTTACCGGACAGCTCCTCAACCAGCATCCTGGGGTCTTCTATGTGTTTGAACCTTTGTACCACGTCCAGCAAGCCTTCACCAACTCCAGCAGCAGGCTGCGTCGCACCTTGGACCGCCGTGCCTTGCTGGGTGCTTACAGGGACCTTCTCCTCAATCTGTACACTTGTGAGCTTCACTTCATGGAGAATTACATCCGTCCCGAGCCTCAAGACCACATCACAAGCTCCTTTTTCCGCAGGAGCTCCAGTCATGCCCTCTGTTCCCCTCCGGTGTGCTCTGATGGAGTAGTTGCAGCGGCCTCTGATCCACCCGATGAAACCTGGTGCCCTAAGAAGTGCGGGGCCCTGAACCTCACTTTAGCCTATATGTCGTGTCTGTCGAGAGGGCATGTAGCTGTAAAGACCGTGCGGGTACCTGAGGTGGGGGATCTGCGCACTCTGACTGAAGATCCACGTCTGGACCTTAAGATCGTACACCTGGTGCGAGACCCCAGAGCCATTCTTGCTTCACGCATGATGGCGTTTTCTGATCAGTTTCGCGCTTGGAAAATATGGAATGCTACGGGGCGGCAGCCTCGTTACGTGGACCTTTCGCAGATCACCAGCACCTGTAAGGACATGGCAGCCTCTGTAGAAACAGGCCTGCAGAGACCTGCATGGCTGCGTGGACGCTACCTGCTGGTACGGTATGAGGACTTAGCATTCAACCCGAAGGACAAGGCCAGTGAAATCTACAAGTTTGCAGGGCTGGAGATGGAGGACAGGGTGAGGACGTGGATTGCAAAGAACACCAACAGTAACGCGTCGTCTCCATCTGAGTGGAACTACAGATACTCCACCACCAGAGACTCCAGAGTGACAGCTGAGAGCTGGCGGCTTCGACTCGGCTTTGACATTGTGAGAACGGTTCAGAATCTGTGTAATGACACTCTGGCTCTGCTGGGATACAAGCAGGTTCGCTCCGTGGCTGAACTCAAAAACTTGTCACAGAGTTTAGTGGAACACAGGACATTTCAACCAGTCACATAACAGATTCTGCTGTGGGTTTTAAGTTAAATCTTTATGCTCTTTATTTCTGCTCAGTTTAAATGAATGTAATTTATCTTAATTTTGAACAATGCCTAAAACAAATTATATTTATTGTAGTTTCACCTTTTGTTAAAGATATTAAAAGTGCCAAATCGCAAGTGTGTGTTGCTGAAAAATGTTAATTACCCAAAATAAAGTCCGTACTGCTGTATGTGTTGAATGCTTTTCTTAACTGTATAGCAAAGCTCTGAGGTCTAATGAGATAAAGTTTATGCTTGACTGGGAGGAGGGGTTAATGTAATTTTAATAGTTATAGGTAAAAAGACATGCCAGAGTCCAGGTGCCATTTCACAGTAAGTCACTCAAAACATGGCCCCAAATGAAAGACAAAAATAAAAGGAAAGAAATTACAGGGCTTAGCTTCCAAGTGTCTCTAATGCATTTTGGAAAAGGATTAAAATGTCACATATTGCAGGTAGAAAATCTTTTCTGGTGCAATCTCCTGCAGTGCACAGCAGCTCTGTTTTCACTATGTCAACAGTAGGAGATTATTTCTTGTTTCTTCACTGTAAATACTTAAATACTGTAATAGCTGATTAAGTGGTGCAATGCAAGTATGAAAATATAATGTTCTGGATGTGTTGAGGCATTTTTGTCAGTGTTCCTTTACTGTTTGTATTTTTTAGACTTTTTCTAATAAATTATTCATATCATGAGTAATGCATATCTACCACATTGGCAAAATCTTCTTCCAGCCATATTTGTTTGATGTTATTTATTTATTTATTTATTTAATCCTGAGAGGAAAGACGATAAGTACCTGAGTTTTAGAGTTTCACACAGAGAATGGTGTAAATTTGTTGTGTTTTATCTTGTAATCCCTCTGTATCTGGCTTGTCTTTAAAACAAATTAGAATCGTGCCAATGTGTTTTCTAGTAACAGATTTTTGAGTAAAACAAGTTTCATTTATCTTTGAACTTAATAAGACTAATACCAGCATCACTCAACTCTGTGTTCACTTAAAACTGTCCTTTGTGTCTAAACAGACAAAGGAATTGTACTCTCTTCAGACACCAGCCCATTTATTCCTATGTAGGACTGCTCTCTTGAGATAATGCTGGAGGTAGTTTTTGAGAACGAACTCATTGGATGAATCACAGACAAACTACTGTTTCGCTGTGATTTTCTTGCCTTTTAAATGCAAACACTGCATTTGCCTAAGGAGGTTGCAATTGTGGCTCGCTGGGAGCTGTGAGCTTTGATGCTCATGCTGCTGAAGATGGCCACTCCTCAGTGAAGGAAAGTATGCAATTTGACTGTAGTAGTCATGCTGCTCTGTGAGTACTATTAAATCTGAAGTGAAATTGTCCCTTAAATAATGTATTTTTAGACACCCTGTCCTCCCCGTCCTTCCTGTAGCTGCCCCGTAGCTGCTGACAACAGGGATATCTTAGCACAGTCCAAAGAATTGATCTACAGATCTAGCTGAGGAGAAACAGGATTTAAGATGCATGGAGAAAAGAGCAGCCGCCTTTCTTTGAACTTAATCTGCAAGGCTACACAAACTGGCCATAAAGCAAAGCTTTATGACACCCGGGGAGATGTGCTTCATCGGTTTTTCCATCCCCACTCTGACACACAAAGCTGCAAGTGGCCTGAGTCAGCCATCGGCTAATTACCCATTTCTTCTGCACTCAATACTGACGACCCCTTTCTGTCTCCTTAACAGTGCTGACAAATTCAGGCTTTATCTATACTGAGGAAAATATGAGGTGTGCACCGTTACTGGGAAATGCAAAATAGCAAACAGTTTATCTGTGTCACTGGTTTAAAATTACCCACGGGATCCTAACATATAAATAACACTAAACCAAAACAGTTAGACAGTGGCACAAAAAAGAGTAGAGAGCTATTCCAAGTTTTAAAAAGATCTTTGCCGTATAGAATTCAAAATCAAACATTTTAGTAGCAAGTGTTGTATAAAAGTTTGTTTGAAGACAGAGATAGATGTTAACATTTTTAAAGTGCTTTGAAGCTCATTCCAAATACATGGACCTTGACAGGCCAGACTAAAACTTGTACAAAGGTATTTTCTTCGTGTTATATGTGTGAGAACAATAATATATTGGCATAAGGTCACAACAGCTTTTATATAGCCTAAATACTACATTATATTACAAACTCTTACATTCAGTTAACTTCAGAAGTTTAAATAACTTTGTTTGATAAAGTCTGTAAGTGTTGCATCATGTAACATCACAATAATGTAGTTGAGGCTCAAGCAGAGAGCGCTAAAAGGTCAGTGGTGCTCCACTCTGAAGACAATGTCCCAGTTAAAAAAATTAGTAAACCAACATATTTATATAATTTCTTCATTAGTTCAATATTCCACATTCATCAATGTGAACACCTCAAAAATTTCAAATACAATAAAATTGTTTGTGCTGACATTTAATGTTAATTTATTACGTTTAAATCAAACATCCACCTTTTATCAGTTCTTCAGTTATACTATGTTGGAGTTAATACAGATTTTCAAGAGACAAAAATATATTTGTGGGATCAGCAAACTAGAGTAATTAACAAAATCATTGATACATAGAAGGAAGAGAGCAGTCTTAATCGATCTATGTGGGACCCCACATTTGATGTAAATTTCTCCCTTTCTTACATATAACTTCTAAACCCACTGAATGCTGTGCCTCAAACACAGCAATGTGTTTTAAAATCAATGGTATCAAATACCTTCAGTTAGTCGAGGAAGATTTCTATGCCACATTTATGACTATCAGTAGCATCATTGCTTTTTTCACAGAGATGAAGAGCTGCCATTATAATATATTGTTATGAAAGAAGAATGTTCAATGTAAGTATTACGCACGTTTTCCAGTACTTTGGAAATGCTTGTATATGACACCTTCAGGAGGACTAATAGTTTTAGAAAGGTTTTCTTCTGAACTACATTAGGAAGTTAACAATAGTGCTAGTTTGGTTAGCATGTTGCATCTGTAATTTACCATGACAGGACTAGATAACATTACATGTCAGGTAATCCACATTAGAGTCTATGTGGATTACTTTGCTTTTGAAACCAGCTTTTGTTTTTCATTCAAATTGTTTTTTTTCGTTTGTTTGTTTTTTTGTTTTGGGGGGGGGGGGGGGGGGGATTAGTTAATTTTACAGTCTTTTCATGTTCCTCTCAGCCAGTGCAGAAGTGCCACAAGTTCACCTGGTTGGAAATTTTTGATCCACGCTGTCCCAGCTAGACATCCACAGCAGAGTTGCAGAGGTCAGAGTAGCTGCAAGAGATCAGAAACATTCATAGAATATATATATATATATTTATTTATTTATTTATTTTTTAAAATACACTCCAGCTGAGGTGTTTAAAGTAAAGCATATATTTTTATTCAGTAAATGGTTTGTGATGACATGCAGAGGTGGTATGCTGACTTCTGTCACACCCACAGTTCCTCAAAAAAATGCAGGGAAACTCCCCACCTTCTACTGTTTTTTTAGAAGCAGGCAAAAATATCCACACCGATGCTTGTATGAGTACGCTGCTATTGCATCAGCTTGTGTGGAAAGGTTGAAATGTTAAAGAAGATGAGCAGTGGTGGCCCGTGTGATCTGCATGGTTGCAGCTAGCAAATCTTTTATTCCAGAGTGATAAAAAGAGAATAGTATGATAAATGAAAAATTCCTGGAGGCTTGGTGGGGGAGCAAGCTCAAGCTGAGAGATTTAAAGTCAAAGAAGAATCAGCCTTTGCCTGCTGTGCTCTCATCTACAATGTGAAGAGCAGCAAGGAAAAAAAGAGCTATCTGGCAGGGATTAATAAAAAAAAAAAAACAACCCTCAATTATATGATATATTAATTAACTCGTAATAAACACAATTTTTCTTAATTATACGCCTTGCTTCCAATCATAAAAATGTAAAAATCAACCGTTCTCCATGAACAAGCTTTGTCTACCATTAAAATTCAAGGCTTTGTTGCCTGGGTCACAAACCAGAAGGTGCTCAGACACAGTGTGAACCAGTTTCCAGCGCTGTTTTGATAAGCACCTACTTGACCTTCCAGTTCCTCTGTTGCATTAGTGTCAGTCGAATCCACTCTATCACATAAATCTCACCTCTGCTCTGTTCCATGGCTGTCTGTAATCACCTGCCTTAACAATTCACTGGTCATAATGACGTGTAGGAGCAAAGGAGGCTGTAAGACGTCCTTGGAGTCGATCCTCCAGCTGCAGGTGTGTCATACAGTTTCATTATTACGTGGCTGACACTTTATGGTCTTTATCTGGGTTAGCAGCCAGCAGGTCTCCAAATTATGTGCTTTCATACTATCAGACTGTCACGTGATGGCATGCTTTGATCAACATCTGTGCCATTATGCACTCATACGCGTGCATAAACATAAATGTACATACAGTGATATTCAAAGCCTAATGTGTGTGAGGTAGCAGAGAGGTGACGAATGATTTCTGTTGTTCTGTTAGCTCCACAAATTGCGCTCTGATCGGCAAACATTGATTCAAGAAAGGTCAGAAGCTGGTGAAAGCAGAACACACAACATATTGGCATTCCTGTTAAAATGACTTCTAAAAAAGTGCTGCTGATGATTGGGGAAATATCATCAGGAAATGGGTATTTCTATTTTTTATTAGACTGACTGTACAACAGTACTTAAATATAGCTTTTCACAGCAGCAGCAGACACTATTTAATTTCTTTCTGCCTCTTAAGTGCTGGGGGCTACTGAGGGCTGTAATTTCCTCACACTAATGCTGTCTATCATTTCTGAATATTATATATATAAAAACTATACAATTACAAATTGAACACTTATTATATTTAAGCTCGGCATCTTTTTCTCTTTTGACACGACCATAAAATCCCAGTAGCACTGGCGTGAACAGTTTGCGTTTTTCACTCTCCTTACTGGGAGCCAGAGATGTCATTTATGGAGAGATTAAGGATCATTTAGGACAGAATGAAGCCACTTTGAGCCACAGTGTCTTTATTACTGGAGCCACACAGGCCCTGAGCAAACATCAACCTCTGTCACACCCATCATTCAAACGCCGTTATTTCCCCCCATGCGCGCAGAACAGTTACACACAAAGATACACAAGTCCAGTGCACCCCTCCTCTTCATCGGTCATCTTTAGCTCTCGGTGTCTTCTCTTCCGCTCTCTCTTTCCACTGTGTCTGCTTCTAGAGGAGGCTTCCATAAGTCTGGCTCTTATATCTTTTGTAGTGAAAGCTGCATTCTTGTGACATCTCTCCCAAGCATTTGTTTCGAGCGCAGGTTCACTCACAGATTATTTATTGTGTTTTCCACTGATCCTAATAAGGAGCGTTCATGGCGAACATCAAACGGCCAGCTGGCTGATCTGTATCATGGGTAGAACTCCTCAAGGTAAATGCAAGCAAGCCCCCATCAAACTTAGCATCGTCAGCAGTATCACACACACACACACACACACACGCACGGCAGTTTAAAGAGGCACTAGTGAGTCTCAACAGCAAGATTTCCACATATCACTGTGTAAGCTTTACCATCAGCAGTCCATTTAAGACAATCAGTGCATTTATTATTAACTGTCAGCAGGATATAAATCACACATTTTCATCTTTAGAATAATTAAACGCTCAATTGATTTTGTCCTTATTTGCTCTATTGGTTAGAAAATACATCCTATATAAGGGCACATGCTGATTGCAAAACTGCTGCGATACTGCAAAGGGTAATTAGGTATATCACAATTGGAGGTAACAGGCATTAGAAATGTTTAATTTTAAGAAGTGTCTATGCTTATGAAATGCGGCGGCTATTTTGAGCCCATTTTTATGATGCACAATGAAGCAGCGGCAGGAGCTCCGGCAAGAGAGATAGAGCTCATCTAGAGAGAGAAAATGAGAAATAACACAGCATCAAGCAGGAGGCAAGTAACAGCAGGCTTCTACTGAGTGGGTAAATAACTGAATATTCACAGTCGGCCTGTTTGTAATGCTGTCTCTCTTTGCTTGATCCTAATGAAAGTGGAATACATGTCTTTTGCAATAAGAAACGTAGCATTAATACAATGTTCAAATTCAAACTTTTGCATTAAAATTCTCTCGCATCTAAGTTTACCCAGTCACTGATGTATGAGGATGTACAACACAACAAATTAAATCAATCTGCAAGCAGCATTTAAAAAGGGAAAAAAAAGGTTTATAAACTATCCATGTGCAGGCTGGTTGCATGGTTTCACATTCTGATGTTGACTGGTAGTTATTTAAACATGGACTTGAAACACTGCTTCATGGTTAAAAAGTAGATTTAAAATGAAAGTCATGCTGACACCTGGGATATTGCTTATCTGCTAGATTTCTACAACTTTACTATCAGAGGAAGCTCAAACAGACAACTTCTGTAACAGTGACGCAGTAATGCAAATTTAATTAAGTAATTAATAATGTCAATCTAGGTTTTCATAAGCTGCATTAACGTGTGTTCATTTAAAACAGTTGTTTTTTCTGTAGTCATTTGCTAAGGATTATTGCATTAAATGAATTAAAAGTCCACTTCGACACGTGCGGTGGAAGGGAAACCATCAACTTTCTGATTAGTGACAATCTGCTTTCTCTCCCAAAAGACAACTGCCCAAATCAATACTGGTTATTCATTATTGGGCTATAAAAGAGGGCCTGACTGGACCTATTGGAAATGATGTCCCCAGCGTGTAACCAAATCATTCCTGGTCGGGGAACAATGTTGCAATTTCAAGTGCATTTGTGGGGTATTGATGGTGAAAAAGAAAAAGAAGCTACATTGTTTCTAGGAGTGACCCCGAGAAAACCACCGTGCTAACACTGAGAGCAGAGTACACAACAATTTATAAACCTGTGGGCAGGGATTGTGATTCCAAACTACAGTTCAGGACCTGAGGATACCACAGTTGGGATTATTGGCTTCTGTTGCCGATAGAGTTAGTGGCGAGTGAATTTCTACGCTAGGTCCTAGGAGTGCAACTCAATCTTTTACTCTTCAAACCTTAGTTGATTAAACCAGACTGACCACCTCCTAAGCAAAGTGGTAGACTTTTCTTCCTTGACACTTCCTTAACACATAGGTTCCAAGCCAGGCTATTATCCACTAAGGTGCCTTTGCTCTGTACAATTGACTGTTCCAATCTAAACCGACTTGTTTGACTTCCTTTCTCTTGACTCCCTGAGTTTCCTTCTTTCTCTAAACTAACATGAATCGACTTATCCCAATATGCAACTCTAAATAGCTGGCACATTGACTAGAGTGGAAATTTCCACCCCCACATAGGTGCGGTTTGGCTCTCACACACATCAAATTAAAACTGAAGATGTGGATGAACTGAAACAGAAAAGAAAATAATACCAGCCCAGTGTCTGGCTGGGAGCTTCCCTTACTTATTCCACTGCGCCGCATTTTGTAACATTTTCAGTCTTTAGGCATCAGACGATGATCTAAACTGAACCATCATTTTGCTTTGACATTGCAAAAGTTAGACAACAATCCCTGCAAGAAAAAAGCACCATTGTGAAAAGTAGCAATGTACTTCAAACTGTCATATAGGTTGTTGAAAAGCTTGGATCTTGGAAAAAAAAAAAAATACAAAAGTGAGAGGAAGCACTGGTTGCACTGTAGCTTTAAGCAAAGCACTGGTTTTGTTTCTCCTGATCTCAACAGGGCGCTCTCAGTAGAATGCAGTAAACCAGTCTTTGTACTGGCATTCAGTCATGCACACGGATGCCCCTCACCAGCCAGAGCCTGAGCTCCTCTCAAGGATCTTATCCCGGGGAGAATTTGTCTTCCGGAAGGTTTTTTTTTTTAAAAAAGAAAAAGAAAAAGCAGTGCAAATCTTTTTCAAGTGAGCATCACTGAGATGTTTTAGATGTGGGCACTGGTCCACTGCCCTCCCTCCCTCCCTCCTCTACGGCTTGGCATTTCCTTTTTCCCTTCACTCCTAGCTCCACTTTCAGAGGACAGTAGGCGTGAAAATGTCAGTGGGATTTTTATTTTTATTTTAATTTCTCTGCTCCCCTACATGTAAGTCTTTTACGCAAGTAGGACTAAAGTGCGGAATAAGGCGTGGGCTGCAGCATCGCAGAGGCAGAAGGAGGAAGGTGTGATCACAACCCTGCAGGCTCAAATCACTTCACACGCCACACTCTTCAGACCTGGCCTATGAGTTTGGTTTGGCCTCCGTCCGTCTAGCCCACTCATCCCAGCTTGCAGCAGTGGAGCACTCTGAGGCAAGTTTAAAACACAAAGACTCATGCAGTTTTTCCTTTTATGGCTTTTATCTAACATTCTTTGCATTGAACTGCCATCCCTCTATGTTTTTCCCCCACAGCTCCAACTGTCTAGATGAAGGTATACCCACACTGTCAGCACTTCCTCAGTGAATTCCCAACTAGCTTTAATTTTCAAACTCATCCATAATTCACCAACACTGGGCACCTAACAGAGCAACATCTAGCAGGATTAAAGGCCCAAGCACTGTATCTTTTCCTTTCAGTTTAATTTGAATAGATTTCATATTCATTGAAACACCATATGAGACATCCAATTTAAATATGTTGAAAAGGAAAAGGAGCAGACAGGAGGGAGTTGAGGCGATAGGGAAATGGACCCAGAACACAAAAATATCAGCATGGATGGCTTTCAGCTGTTGCGCTGGAGTATTGAGGCAGCTGCATGGCAGATACTGTCTGCTTTTGTTGAAAGCTCTGTCTTTAGGACAGATGTAAGAACTTGAGAAATAGTATGAAAGGGTACAGCTGCAACTCAGTATTGGACCCCCACAGTGTTTTGGGACTTAGAGAAAGATTATCAAAAAGAATGGTAAGAATCAGTACGTCAGAAGCAGATTACTTTTACTTCTTTGTATAGTGGATGCTGTATTTCCACGACACACAACGACATCTGTTGATAGACGTCCCCTGGCTGCCTGCCTTACAGGATGATTAAGCAGCAAAGAAAAAAAAATTCTAGAGAACAATATTGCAAAAAACCAAACAAACCCAAAAACAAAACAGTGGTCATATTTTCTTCATCTTTTTTATTCTATGTTTTGTTTGTGAAGAGAAAAAAGATGACTTCCTCCTTTTTCAAATGACTTCTTCAGCTAAGGTCATGACAGCTACAGCTTGGTGCAGCCAACATAAGGTCATAGAAGTGGGGTGTAAATCTTCAACAGATCACCAGTCCATTGCAGGACTGTGGGCAGCCTGAGCAACTGGAGGAAACTCAGACAAGCACAGAAACATGTAACCTCTGACCTTGCTCTTGTGAGGCAAACACCACAGCTACACCATCACTGGCCACCGTGTTTCCAACTCTGGCAAATAAATTACACTCAAAGCACAAACAAAAAGACAAATACATAATTATCTCTCCTGTGTATTATTAACACAAAATCAACATTTAATTTTTAAATGACGAGATAATTATTTATATTCTTATATTAAACTAGCGTGATTATGCTGACCTGCACCCAAAGCTCCCCAGTCAATGTGTTATATCTTTCCTGTTGATTCTGTGCAATAAATAAAATTAAAATGTGACATATTGAGGAATTATATGTGGATTATATGATGGACTGATTTTTTGGAATGTAGTAGCAACCGTGATGTCTTTCTGAAGTCTGTAAGTCATCCTCGAGCAATTTCTTTTGTTCTTTCTGTGCTAATATCGCACACCATGTAAACAATTTTTTCCCCAATTTAAAGACCCACACTAGCACTTTCCCCTGGTTTCCAGCTTAATGCTGGGCTAAACTGCACACATCCTCACTCTGGGTTTCTGACAATGACAAATTTCTTCTCATCTCTCCCTTGGATTGAATGCAAATGGACGTGTTTCCCTTTAAATGACTGCAGGCTCTTCAGGGCAACAGTATGATGGCCTGCTTGTAAACCTCAATTACCGCTTTTTTTCCTCTCCTCAATCTTTTTGTCCTTCTCTTTCTTTCCCTTCCTTCTTTTGTTTCCAGACACACAGCTTCAGTTCCATCAGTTCCTCAGGGCTGACATGTCTGCTGATGCTAACAAATGACGAGCGTCCCCACTGACAGCAAGTCCATCTGTCTGTGTCAGAGTAATTGAATTTCATAAATATAATCAGAGGGGTCTGTTATGAAGAGACCTGCAGTGTGGTCTCCAGTGCGTCATGGCTGTGTATTATTCCACACACAACAGACGCTGCCTGCAGTCCGATTAACAAGAGGGAGCAAAAGCACAATAGCCGGTAAGTGCTGATGGAGGTTAGTTTGGTATCTAAAGAATAATGAAAACAGAATCTGTTGCACCATTTGTCTTGAAATGTAATAGGAAGAGGAAGTTGCCACTTGCTTTCTGGCTTGATTGATTGAGCAATGGAGGGGCACTCTGGCATCATGATGATTTTCTCTGGTTTCAAAAAGAATTGTGCTCAAAAACTCCACTAGACAATTTGACATTAGTCATGTCAATGAATGTACTGCCGGCAGTCCGCTACTATTGATCAAAGCAAAAATAAAGCCGACGGTTCCAAACCTAGTGAGGACAAATAGACTTGAAACTGAGGAAGCTACTTGTTATTGGCCAAAGCAGGTTCACAGTATTCCCACTGACCAGCATGTGCAAATTCAGCATTAACTGTATGTTCTGCTGAAACAGATGCTGCACAAGAACCATATGCTCAATACAAAGCATCTAATTAGCTGTTAAATGGGCCAAGCTTTGACCTGAGAAGCTCCCTCAGAGGGGTAGTTAATCCCTGTTGATGCAGTTTGAGGAATTATTGATTCAAAGGCCCATCAAGCTCTGTTCCACGAGGATCCTATCGACCAAAGCAGCCAGAGCCCTTCCACTTAAACGATAAACTCACTACAGAGAATTAAAAAATATACACTTCACATGCATATGATTGCAACGAGAGCGAACCGACGGGGCCTTCAGGGGTTCTCAGAGACAGCAAACTAATTAGTGGCAATAAAGACCTCAAAAACTTTGACAATGATGCTCTCAGCAGAGATTATCTAACTCCCAAGCTGGAGAGAGCAAAGCTGCAAGCTGATTGTGATTCTCTTAATGCCACTATGAGGAGATTCTGTGAGATGCAACATTGTTTGAAAGCACTCCGTTCTGAAATTAAATGAAAAATTTCTAGTGAACCGTGTGATGTTGCCTTTGCTCAATCTGAAATCATCGAACGAAGCTCGGAATGGGAGCCAAAAGGAAAAACAACCTTTCAAATAGTGAAAGTGACTTCATCATATTTTCTTTTTGAAAAATATTATTATACAAAGATCAAAGTGACAAATAACAGCACAGATAACCACATGTTACTGCTTCCCTTTGGCAAGCGTTCAGATGGACCACTGTGATGTCTGCCAAAACGCAAAGGAAGTGGCTCGAAGCGGCGGATTCACTCACCCTCTCATGTTCGAGTCCAGATAGATTTCATTTTCAAAACAATTGATAGTTTGTCACATCTGCTGTGCTTTGGGACACGCAGCCTGTGATGTGAAGAGAGTGCCAACATATGGCAGATTTAATTAATGTGAACCATCTCGTCGTGTGCGTCCCACAGACAGTTTAGGCCTGGTAAACCCCACAGACCTCCCGTGTTGTTGGGATTCACAGGCGTTTCCATTCAGTCTGTTGGGTTCACTTTACAGAATTAATTAAATGTTCCCTCTGCCCACCTGAGCCTGGGTTTCACCTGCTCCAAATCTGCTAAAAATAAAATCTTTTTTTTTTTTTTTTTAAAGAAAAAGGAAATAAAATAAAACTTAGTTTGAAAGAACCCTACCTTTGTTCCATGACTCATGGAAAAACGGCAAAAAATTTGATTTGTCTGTTTGCGATGCAGTCACTGACATTCGGCCGAGATGCAAAAGCTTATATCTCAGATCCCTCAGATCAATGAGTGTCTTCTGAAGCGCTCCTTGTACTCCGTCATTCTCTTTCTGTTCTGCTAAGGAGAGTGCTCCTTTAATGGATTTGAACACTAAACTGATGAAGGGGCATTTATTGGCTTATCAGGACAAATCGCATTTTTGAGCTGGCTCTTTGAATCAGAGCTCCTGTCTATAATAGGATAAACAAAATGGCCGAATCTGGGAGAGTGTGTGAACTCACAGATGTTAGATATTCCAAGAGAGATTTTAAGAAATGTTGGCTCCTGTGCAAAGCTTTTAAAATTTGATTAAAGTGACTGAGCCCTGTGCCTGCTGGCACGTTAAGCCCCTCTGAATATTAGCCTTAGGGATGGGAACTGATAAGAATTTAGCAATTCTGATTCCATAATCAATACCACTTATCGATTTGATTCCTTATCGATCCTCTCATCGATTGTCATTGGGTTCTCATTGGCTCCATTTTGAGAGTCAGCACCACTGCTAAGCATCAATAAAGAAATTACATTCATGCAATTAATGTGCTGTGGGTCAAATGTTTGTTTATGTTTGTGGAGGTGTTTCCACTCTTTGTTCTGATCAGTGTTGGAGCCGTTGTTCAAAAAAGTCATTATTACACATATTACACAGAACATTTTTGTTAAAATTAGTTGAGTACGTTACTTAATTACTGCTGGGAAGAAGTCCTTTTTTTATACTACTGGTTACATTACTTTCATGTTTCTCTTAATAGAATACAAAGCTACAATACAAATACAAAGCCACACAAAGCAAAGATGAAAACCAGCACAAAAAAGAGATCGCCACAGCGATTCTCCTACAGAAACTCAGAGTTGAAACTCAGGGACTGACTGCTGGGATCGGCATTTAGTCAGCTTTCACTCTGGGTTCTTGGCTAGCTTACCGTTAGCATGCTGTCCTGTCAGATGCTTGCAAAGAACCAAAGTTGTGTTGGCACCATAATGCGGTTGTTTCTATCCTGCATGCAGTTGCTACTTTACCATTTATCTCGTCCTTTTGTGCAATAAAAACAAATGTCCATATGCATGCTCTAGACTGCGTAGGTATTTTCCTCCTCTGGCATGCTAACTGAAATCAGCTGATTGTAGTGCGATTGCAAGAACCGATAAGCATGATTGATAGGCAGGTAGACTACTGGGAACCAGTTTTCTACAAGAACCGGTTCTCGATTCCCATCCCTAGTTAACTCTTTCCTTGCACTTGCAAATGAATCATCTGCACTCTGTACAAAGTGCAGAAATATAATTTAATTTGGGTAAATGAGATGAAATTAGACCCCCCCAAAAAAAATGCTTGTCCTGAAGCTTTAATATCGCTGTGCCTCTGGTGTGGTCTGTAAACTATGCAAACTAGAAAAGCAATGAAATATTGCAATTTCATGGGAAAAGATTAATCATTTCATTCTTCCATTTGGTGTTTCAGCATTTCATTTGTGTACCAAATCAGTCAACCAAAAAGGAATGTTAATGTAGTGAGCACAAAACGAATATTTCACAGCTTAACATCGTACTGCAAGGCAACTATATTTAACAGCACAATTTAATATGCAACATCACTGAGTTATAAAAGCAGCTCCTGCTGAGGGAACCCAAGAAAGCAGTATTGATTGGAGGGCCAACGCAGTGCTTCGTTTTTATCGACTGACCCCCGCTGTCAGGAAGAAGCCTGACAAGCTATTCACTGTGGAAACACAAAGAACATAAATGGACAATTCAGCTATCAAATGCTGGCAGCGTGAGATCACTCACATGTGAATTTTGTGGAGATATAAGTATGTAATTATATTCAGCTTGTACTTTTAGATTCATATTTATTTGTAGTTCCACATAGACATAAAGGAGAGGAAATAAGGAAACAGTGGTCATCTATTACTATTGTCTAACCAGTATGAAATCCAATCTCTTCCACCTTATAAACACACATCATTATGAATTCATATAAACCAGATGACCACAATCCAGAATAGTCAATCAGGTTTGGGGCAAACCATGAAAAACACAGGGCACTGGTAAAGATACTGTCAGTCATGTAGTGCATAAAAAGCTTTTCCATTATCTTTATAAACAACAAAAAATCCACCATAAATTGTCTGAACATAAGTTTTTGTAGGCTGGTAAAAACTAAACTCTAGGTTATGCAGCATTGGTGGGAAATCATATACAGTCATGTGAGGAAGAAAGTTTTCACAAGACTCTGTGTAGTCCTGTGAAAAGCTAAACACACTCTTACTGCTTCCACAAGAATTAAGAGGAAAAGCAGCAGCCATTACTCAAATGACTAACCTCTATAAACCCAGAAGTTTGGGCAGTTTGCTGGTCTGGAGCATTTAAGTCTAAACTAAATGACAACTAAATGACACGATCTCCCCAGGAGTGGATGTCCCAGCAAAATCACTCTCAAGGTCAGACCATCCAATGCATAAGGTCCACAAACCACATCTTAGGTCACAGTTAACAGTTAGAAAAAGAACAAGTATGGCTTGAATGGAAGGCTATTCTCTCTGAAAATAAGACAACAGCGCAGCTTAGGTTTGCAAAATTTCATTTGAATAAAACACCATAGTTCTTAAATAATGCACTTTGGACAGACCAAAGAGGAGGCGACTGGCAATAATGCACAGCATTGGTGAAAAAAACCACAGAATATGAGCATGAAGACCTCATACCAACTATCAACCGCAGGGGTGGAGGGTTAATGATTTGGGCTTCTTCTGCAGCCACAGGACCTGGGCACCTTGCAGTTAATCATAATGAAATCCTCTGTATATCAAAGTATTCTAGAGTCAAATGTAAATCCATCTGTCCGATAGCTAAAACTTGGCCAAAACTGAGTCATGCAGCAGGAGAATGATCCCAAGCACAGCAGCATATCTACAACAGAATGTTTGAAAAAGAAAAGAATCAACGTTTGGCAATGGCCCAGTCAAAGTCAAGACTGAAATGCTGGGATGGGACCTTAAGAAAGCTGTGCATAAACAAACACTCAAAAACATCAATGAATTCAAACTTCGGAAATAAGAGTGGGCCAAAATTGGTCAAAGAGCAAATAATTAGTTGAAGTTACTGTAGTGAAAGGAGATTCTACAAGCTACTGATCATGGCGTGTAGTTTTTTCAGGAGACTTCAAGGAGTCCTGTGAAAAAGACTTGAAGAATTCAAATTTAAATCTGGCAGGCAGAAAGGAACTGAAATAAGAGACAGCTATAAACACACATACACACATTTTTACACCCAAACCAGATTTTGCAATATAGCTATCCTTACTGGGCCTACTTATGAACATGTTGGCAAAAAAAAAAATCAATAAATTCAGATCTAGCGAAAAAAAGAGAAATAGTTTCCACTCAACAGTAAGCAAATTTACTATTTCTCTGGTTCTACTTTTGGTCTCAGCTGACTCCTGAAGGAAATCTCCTGTTTTTAAACTGCTCACTGTTTACAGTACTTGTTTAAAAAGCTCAACACTAACTTGTTCTGTAGTGCTGTTGAACTAAAAAAAGGGGGGGGGGGGGGGGGACTCATGACCATGAAACCTTGACATTAATCTAAAAGTTAAACAGTGTCGGGTGATATTTTTTTGAGTTTGGCACCTGAGTCAAACTTTATGTTTTAGCTCAGCTCCACTATCCAACTCCCCTTACACCACTTTAACTCTTCTTAGAGGACATGTAATCTGAAAGCAAACGCATACACTGAACTTTTTTTTTTCTTTATCTTTTCCCTAGGTCACCTCTCTCACATGCTTTTTGGACTTTTGTTATCACGTTTACGAGATAAATTCATTCCAGCTGGTTTAAAGGAAGTGTGAAAAAGAGGTTAAAACAATATTAAAGTACAACTGGGTCATAGCAGCTTGATACTGCTGTTCCTTCCCAAATCTTTCACTGAGTTGCTTTGTGGTTCTGTTATTTGTTCAGCCATGGCCAGGGTTTTCTCGGGGTAATGAATAGCATGCTAGTGTGCAGCCCACAACCAGGAGGCTGTGACTTTGCTGGAGGAAGAACCCTGCTGTTCTCTGCCAATTAGAGCCACCCAGTCGCCCCAGCCACCCTGCTGATCTACAAAGAAACCTCATCATTGCAGTGGCTTCTGTAATAATACCAGACTGTACGTCCTGAAGCCAGCATGACAGTTATTGCAAATAAGAATGCCGATCTGCTTTATTCACCCCCAATGTTAAAGTTGCTGTTCGTGGACTATTTATACTTTTTACTTGACATCGCATCATTAGAGAAATGCCCACTTAGAAGGTGAAACAAGACATTCTTCCACTGCCTGCCAGTTACTTTTTACTGAGTTCCTTTTGTCAAAATATGGAGAGCAAAGTGCTTCTAGAAGCAAGAGTCACAACTCGACAGCCATCTTGGAATGAATCTGTTACGGTCCTGGGTCTTTGATCCAGCTTTTCCTGATTTCTGGACTTGATTATTAGCTGTCTTTCATTTGACTTCATGATTCAAGCCTTGTCCTTGTTTCAATTTTTGTTTTATATGTGGTATTCCCCTTTGTTCCCTATGTTTAGTTAACCCGGTTAGTGTTTCTGCTTATTTACTTCTTGTATTATTTTGATAGTCATCTGTCCTTGTGACTTGTTCTTAGTTTACTTCCCTCTGCTTCCTCATCAGCTTTACTTCAGCTTTGTGTAGTTCCCAATGTCCACATCACGTCTTATTTACACCGTCACTTTGTCCTTGTTCTTTGTTTTGTCCTCCTGTACTGTACCGTTTGCTGTTTTCCGTGGTTCCTGTTGTTTCCGAGTACCCGGAATAACCCCTAGAGCTTCCTTTGTTTGTTCACTGACTTTGTTATTTCTTGCTGCTTGCTGGACTACTGTTTCACCTCCAATAAAAGGTTGTTTTCATTTGATCCAGGCCGATCTAAGAGTCTGTATTTGGGGCCTTTATTTACCATCAAAAGTTTTGAGAATATTTGATAATATCATGGTTTTATTATTAGCTCATTACAGCACAAACCACTTGTCTGGTCACCACACAATAACACTGAATACTTTCATGATAATTCATGCTATAGACAAATTAAGCATAAAAAAATCACCTAACTACATCTTTATGTAGGTTTGTGATAGAGTAGTGTTTTGACTGTGTTGGGGAAATCACCACCGTCTTCAGCATAAGCGTTCGGGGTCATCACTCAAAAAAAGGTTGTGACTTTCTTAAAGAAATGGACACAAAGCAAAGCTGAGTGATTGCCACTCTGTTTCTACTGTAGAAATATGTACAGGCAGAAACTGAAGCTACAGCACTACAAAGTGGACTGCTCATTACTGCCTTTGTTACCTGTTGAAGTTCAGGCTTCACCTGCAGGGCCGGGTCAGAATACACTCAGCTTCAACGTGAATCTGGGTTCTTTGCTGCTAGCTTTATGTTGACATGCTGTCTGTGCAGATGTTTCCAGAGAAAAAAACTTTGTGTTAGGAGTATAATGAAGCGTTTTCTGTCATGAATGTAGTTTTCCATATACCATCTCCAGCTTGTTCTTTTGTGCAATAAAAATAAAGGGAATGTCCATGCGGTTAAAAGCTCCCTCCTTAAAAATTCCACAGGAACTGAAACCTGTGCTGACTGTAGAACAAGTGTGAAGGGAGAAAAGGCACATTTGGTGTTTTGCAATGCTTTGTAATGTAGGGGGGAAAATGTCTATGTATATATAAAACTAATAATCAGTGAATAAATGGTCTAGTTTAAAGGGTTTAGTTTACTCATGTTGCTTTCCTAGTGATAGTTTTTAATAGCATAGTTAACTTCCTGGCTAATGCTAACTGAATGTTAAGACAACTTCATTGGTCAGTTGTGATGTTGATCCCTGACCAACACTGTTATGATGATTTAGGAGCAAAACCAACATGGGGATATCAAACCCTGGCAATACAACTGCTGTATCAAGGCAATTTTTGATAGGAAAAATGGTACTCATATGATATTGATAACTTGATATGTGTTAATAATTAATTAAATAGGTTGATGTTTTCACATTATGAGCTTCCATAAGCCTTTGTAATGTTTTAAAGCTCCTTTTTTGCTTGAACACATTGCGGTTAACATGGAAAACTTTTAATTTTTTTTTTTACTATTTTTAATCACTGTAGTCTCAGGGAGCTGCTGTATATGGATACTACCTGCTCAAAACTGTAGGTTTGTAAACATATATTTATTTTCGTTCCTTTGAAAGGTGCTCTTAATATTTCTGGTTTGAGAAAAATTGACAGGCAAGAGCGCCTCACCATCACATGATGGAAAACTATTACTAAGAGTCACGAGGATACCTGAGAGCCTTGGATTGAACATTATGTCCAACCACAAATAAGAAACTCCAAAGAGGTTTTCCATTTCTGTATTGACATGTTGCTATGCTACCACATTGTACAGTCCCTCTTTTCTCAGAGCAGAGAACTCTTCACATTCATGGTTTTCAGGGTCTGACAACATAGCTAATGGGATCCCTGAGCACTCAAGAGCTGGATGCCATTCACTTCCAGGAAGCATTAGTAATGTTATTAACATTAGAGGAGAAGAGGCTTTTTCAGGAAAGAGACATGGTACAATTAAGAGGCATGTTTGGCTGGTGCTGTTTATTTCTGACAGGCTAGTGGGCTGAAGATTTTATAGATGATATGTGAATAATAATTATATTATACCACACTGCCAAACTGCTTCCTCAATATGTTAGGGCTATAAATTGTCACTAATGAACAATAAAATTTTATGTTAGAATCAAATAAAAGTAGATTTCTCAAATAAAATGTTTGTGTGTGTGTGTGTGTGTGTGTGTGTGTGTGTGTGTGTGTGTGTGTGTGTGTGTGTGTGTGTGTGAGAGAGAGAGAGAGAGAGAGAGAGAGAGAGATGAGTTAAGATGTAGCTTGCCAATTACTCTTAAGATGAGAAGTCTGACATTTTATTTTTGATGGTAGTGGAAGAAAAACAACTTCCTGAAATACTCTAAACCTTAAAATGGTACATTTTGTGAAATGCGCTTTTTTTTTTTGCCAAAACCTACATGAAAAGATGGATACCACCAACAAACAGATGTTCACTATAGGTGCTGTGTATGTTCTTTCTTCATTCAAAACAGGCAGTTTCCCACCTAATAGAACACTTTTAATTTTTTGCAACAATTTGATATCTCAGGGTATCAAATACTGTTCTGTGTCCTTCATGTCTCCAAATTATGCACAAAGTGTTTGTGCACCCCTTGGGCCATACTGTATAACACAAGTTAACAGCCCATTTTTCAAAGAGCTGAACAGTCCACGTTAGGAGGCTGGAACAGTGGTGGTGGTGAAGTCACATTCGTCATCCAGCTACACTTGCTGTTTGGAACTTTTAGTTTTGAACTTCTGTTTGTGCTTTTCTTCGCTTATTTTTTACTTTAAACTTTTACTTGCTAGTAAGACTTAGGCATCAAAAATTATTCTGTTTGGAAGGTTTGGAAACTAAATTACATTGGGTTGCAAAGCATTAACATTTAAACACACTTACACTTAAATGTGAAGAGTTGTAAGTGACTGAACCATGTTTCTACTCCAAGAGTATCTTATGTTTATTTTAGCCACACTAAGGACTTGACATTTGACAAAATGGCAGCATATATGCAAATCAATATATATGCAAAGTGTTGTTACATCAAGACTGAACTGGGACAAAAAATTGGCCCTAGATTTTGGTCAAAGCAACCTATATATATATATATATATATATATATATATATATATATATATATATATATATATATATATATATATATATATATATGCAACCCATAACGGCAATGCTCAGTGGCTAGAGGATCTGAGGGCAGACCACAGCGACCTCCCTGAACAGGGTCCAGTAACCATCACAGTGGCAGATATCCAAGAAAGGGTCTCCAGTATGAAGAGTTGGACAGCACCAGGGCCCGACATGGTTCACACCTACTGGCTGAAGAAGCTGACTGCACTCCACGAGCGTCTGGCAGCACAAATGAACCAGCTGCTAGTTAACGAAAGACACCCGGAATGGCTAACTGAAGGCCGGACGGTCCTGATCCCCAAGGACCCCAAGAAGGGACCGGTCCCCTCCAACTACCGACCAATAACGTGCCTCAGTACTACATGGAAGCTCCTGTCAGGCATCATATCGGCTAAGATGAACAGGCACATGGGTCAGTACATGAGCGGGACACAGAAAGGAATTGGCAAGAATACCAGAGGTGCAAAACACCAGCTACTGGTAGACAGAACAATCAGCCGAGACTGCAAGACCAGACTGACCAACCTGTGCACTGCCTGGATTGATTACAAGAAGGCCTATGACTCAATGCCCCACAGCTGGATACTGGAATGCCTAGAATTGTACAAGATCAATGGGACCCTAAGAGCCTTCATCAGGAACTCAATGGGGATGTGGCGTACAACACTAGAGGCCAACTCCAAGCCCATAGCACAAGTTACCATCAAGTGCGGGATCTACCAAGGAGATGCTCTGTCCCCACTGCTGTTCTGCATAGGCCTGAACCCCCTCAGTGAGATCATTAACAAGACTGGCTACGGATACCGGCTACGGAACGGAGCAGTTGTCAGCCACCTCCTGTACATGGATGACATCAAGCTGTATGCCAAGAGTGAACGAGACATCGATTCACTGATCCACACTACCAGGCTATACAGCAATGACATTGGAATGTCGTTCGGACTGGAGAAGTGTAGTCGGATGGTAACAAAGAGAGGGAAGGTAGTCAGAACTGAGGGGATTGAACTACCAGAAGGCAACATTGCAGACATAGAGGACAGTTACAAGTACCTGGGGATCCCGCAGGCAAATGGGAACCATGAAGAGGCCGCTAGAAAGGCTGCAACCACCAAGTACCTGCAGAGGGTCAGGCAAGTCCTGAGGAGTCAGCTGAATGGTAAGAACAAGATCCGGGCCATCAACACATACGCCCTGCCCGTGATCAGGTACCCTGCTGGGGTAATAAGCTGGCCAAAGGAGGAGATAGAAGCCACTGACATAAAGACAAGAAAGCTCCTGACCATGCATGGAGGGTTTCACCCCAAGTCCAGCACCCTGAGGCTGTACGCTAAGCGGAAGGAAGGGGGCCGGGGACTGGTGAGTGTCAGCACCACAGTCCAGGATGAGACAAGGAACATCCAAGAATACATTGGGAAGATGGCCCCAACTGACCGAGTGCTCAGTGAATACCTCAGGCAGCAGAAACCCAAGAAAGAGGATGGAGACGAGGAACCATCATGGAAGGACAGGCCCCTGCACGGTATGTACCACCGGCAGATAGAGGAGGTGGCTGATATCCAGAAATCCTACCAGTGGCTGGACAAAGCTGGACTGAAAGACAGCACAGAGGCACTAATCATGGCAGCACAAGAACAAGCTCTGAGCACAAGATCCATAGAGGCTGGGGTCTATCACACCAGGCAAGACCCCAGGTGCAGGCTGTGTAAAGATGCCCCAGAGACAATCCAGCACATTACAGCAGGGTGCAAGATGCTAGCAGGCAAGGCATACATGGAACGCCATAACCAAGTGGCCGGCATAGTGTACAGGAACATCTGTGCTGAGTACAACCTGGAAGTCCCGAGGTCAAAATGGGAGATGCCCCCAAGGGTGGTGGAGAATGACCGAGCTAAGATCCTGTGGGACTTCCAGATACAGACGGACAAAATGGTGGTGGCTAACCAACCGGACATAGTGGTGGTAGACAAACAGAAGAAGGCGGCCGTAGTGATCGATGTAGCGGTTCCGAATGACAGCAATATCAGGAAGAAGGAACACGAGAAGCTGGAGAAATACCAAGGGCTCAGAGAAGAGCTCGAGAGGATGTGGAGGGTGAAGGTAACGGTGGTCCCCGTGGTAATCGGAGCACTAGGTGCGGTGACTCCCAAGCTAGGCGAGTGGCTCCAGCAGATCCCGGGAATAACATCGGAGATCTCTGTCCAGAAGAGCGCAGTCCTGGGAACAGCTAAGATACTGCGCAGTACCCTCAAGCTCCCAGGCCTCTGGTAGAGGACCCGAGCTTGAAGGATAAACCGCCCGCAGGGGCGTGCTGGGTGTTTTTTATATATATATGGGTGTACAATTGTTGCTGGGTTAGACATGTGACAATTATAAGCTGGACTTTACTTCTTAAGAGAGGCTCATGGTCAAAGTACCCATTCATTTTACCTGAATCCTTCAATCGCTCCCTTCCTAATTATGTCACTGCATCTATTTTCTTACCGCGTTGATTTCACCTTCCTCTGTCTCTTTCTCACAGCTAACCCTGATAACAGCAGCCTCTTGTGACGGTGAGGACTGGTTACTAGTTATTGCTGGAACTACTCTTGGTGGTGCAGCTGCTAACATATGACACATTTTGCTGCATCTATTTTTAGTTTCTTTTTTCTCTCTCTCTTAGCTTTTCAGCTCCGCCTTTTCACCACAGTAAACTGTTCTACAGCAAAGGTAAGGGAGGGGCTGCTTGCATCAAGAGATTTGATTGGGCAATACAGTGTCAGTAATGAAAATGAACAAATGGGCTGCTGTGAGTGCTTGTAGGGCCGGCGCACAGCGGCTCTTCAAGTAACCCAGCCCTGTGTAACATCCATATGTACAAGCTTCATCTTTCCAGTTTTTGATAGTCCATTGCTGCCTGTCCTGGTACGCTATCGGATGCTGATAAGTAAATAGAGTATTCTATTTGCAGCATGCAAAAATGTTGGCCGTGTTGACTCGTACAAAAACAGACAACAGACAAAAAAGGCCAGATTATTCACTCATCTTAGAAAAGATTAAAAATGGGGTCTATTAATATATATAGGTTATTAATACTCACTCTAGTTTTTATTAGATAAGATAAGATAAGATAAGATAACCTTTATTAGTCCCACACGTGGGAAATTTGTTAATAATTAATAATGTTAATAATTAATAATTAAATGCACATTAATTTAATTAATAAATTGATTTAGTGACTACCTCTTTAAGTAGTCCAGGAGAAGAGATGCTGACACTAGTGTGTGTGCATGCATGTGTGTGCATTTGTGTGTTGGTGACTACTCATAACCCTAACCAGCTAACCAAGGAAACCATTTAATAAGAAGAAAACTGTCCTCTGTGTTTCTGACATATGACACATGAAACTCTGTCCTTCTTTAACGACACGTTAACATCTCGATGGTGCTTATGGCTCAGCCTTTGAATTGTTGTTTTCCCAGGATGCACAGAATGCATCATTAAAGATCTTTTCTCTAATCCACACAGGCCAACAACAAGTGTGCAGCACAATTCTGGGTCTTCTTCCAGACTTTGGCTTTTCCAGAAGCTCAAACTTCAACCCTATTGAAAATTTGAAGGCTATGTTTCAAAACTGTGTGCATACCACGAAATGCACCAACTTAAGTGAACTCCATCAGTTCTGCCAAGAATATACAACCAAAATTATGCCATAACTATCTTATCAAGGTGCAGCTTGCAAAGGAATGTTTAACCAAATATTAGTGAGATTATGAATATATTTGAGCATAAATAATTTTTACCCTGAAGAAATCATTCAAAGCCCTAAAATTACCGTGACATCCATGCACATAATGAGTGCATGTAAACTGACCACAACTGTATGTTTTTGTAATGAATAAAGGTATAGCGTATTATTTTTAATGGGCCTTACATGTTTGGGATCACTTATAACATAAAATAAGTCACTTAAGTTACTGCTTCTGCATGAAAGCTGCAATAAACTCAGAGGAAAGACTTCTGCAAATAGTTGTAAACAACAAATACTTGAGCTCCTGTTCATGCTCTGGTGAAGCGAAGTGAAATTGTGTAGCAAATTGAGGAGGGGCGGACTATGACATGATGTGGTATAGAAGCTATCTGAGCTTCAGTTTTTCTCATTTTATTTTTGTCCTGCATGGACAAAATCCAACACATATTCACAAAAGGCAGCAGCGCCATGTTACAAGGCAACAGAAATATTCACACTGAACGAAAAAGGAATCACAAATAGCATAATGCTCCAAGGCTCACAACAGAGAGAGAACTCCTACCTTCAACATTCACCCTGACACCCTCAAACATTGATGAGTCTTCAACAGCTATACTGTCAAGCCTTGATGTGCCAACATCTGCCAGCACATCTGCCCTTGCATATTGCAGTGGAAAGCAAATTCACAAGGCCCACAGATTTTCACAGCTGATGAGCAGGAAGTGGCAGAGGAGGCTGTCTATTGAGGAAGAGGAGAGATCATCTTTCTCTGCATTTACTCAAAGGGACAGACACCACATTAACATCTATGCTTTGGGATCAACTGTGAAACACATCAGTGCTTAAAAAAAAAAAATATATATATATATATATATATATATAAAAAAATTTTCACATCCATAACATCTATTCATGTTCATTTTTGTCTAGCTATATTGGTCTCATTGACTTGGGTTTTTTAAAAGTGGCAGTACAATCTTGACCCCAACCTCTTGGTGAGAGGTTATTGTGCAAAGCCCATGGATCCGATTTTCACAGGGCGTCTTGATTACATTTCAGATGCAAATAAAGTAAAAGCAAAAGGAAAAAGATATGCATATAGTGACCCAAAGTCCTCAAAAGAGCTACAACATGTGCGCAGAGCACTAGTGTTTGAGAGCTAGGGGACAAGAAAAGGGACATTTGCAGATTATGGATTCAGTTATGAAGAATGCATTTAAAAAGTTCATAAGGAAGAATTTTATTCATTGTTTAAAAGCCATTTCCCACTTTTGTAGTGGTGCTAGTTTGTATACTCGTTTGCATTTCCTCTTACTGTATACCTCAAATACTTGAAATTGTAGCCTACATAAATACAACTAATACAACTGCTATTACATTTTCATTATAGAGAAACTTGAGTGATTCGTGTTTCTAGTCAATTCATAAATGGAGTACAGCAACAGCATATTCCTGTGTCCCACTAATCAAACTTGTAAGTGTTTAGTAATAGTCCATGTAATTTTGTAACATTTGCTATTTAATTCTTCTGACTTTAAGTACATAAAAATTAAAAACAATTAACAAATGGCAATTTTTAAAGGAAAGGGGAGTATATAATTTATTTATTAAATACATTAATGGGGGGGAAACGTGTAATCTGTGCATCCTTTCTTTTAAAATACTCTGGAAGTAACCACTACAAAATACTAACAGTGCTTATGTGGAAGTTCTAATTTTTAACTGATTTTAGTATTTTACATGAACATTTTTATGGTTTTGTGAAAAAAGTGGCACAATTTAACAGGCTTCTCTATTTACATGAAAGATGTTCAAACTTTATTTTCTATGCTAATAAAAAAGGGCAATTTATGATGTATGCAACATATTCTATAAAGGAGAGGCTTTGAGGCTTCTTACTATTTGATGTGAGATTTTCATGGTCAATGTGAGAGCTTATAGAGTGTCAAATCATCAGTGCACACCTGCTTTAGAGGTATTGGGTGGATTTTCTTAGCTAGCTGTTCATATCCACTTCTAGTTTTCATGCAAGGCCAAACTTACCACCAGCAGTTACCTAAAAGAAGCAACACAGACATGAAAGTGATATCTCTTGACTTATTGGCAAGAAAGTGAAAAATTGAAAATATTCCTCTAAGCTTTAATATATATTAAAGCGTATATATATATATATATATATATATATATATATATATATATATATATATATATATATATATATATATATATATATATATATATATATATATATATGCCTTAATATATATAGAGCCAATTTAAAGCACTTTGTGAATAGAATAACTGAGATCTTCTGATAGTCATGGACTTAAACAGAGAAAAACGGTACAACGGTATGGCCCCATCAAACTCTTTCTCTGAATCTTGGGCAAATCTGGGCTCTTTCTTAAATAAGCCAGATGGAGTCCACAGACATTCTACATGCTCAAGGACAAACATTTTATCTGCAACATTTTATCAGTTTATATTATGTCTGATTTTTTTCCTTCTTAAGCCTGGGGACTAAATATCCTTGGATACTTCACCTCTTAGATCCCAATCTGCCAACCTTGTTGTGAATATTTAAAATTTGAAATACGTGACCTATTTTTTTTATTACAGAAAGATAGAACGTATGCAATGTCTGCAGCTGGACAATCAAGGACACATGCACAGGTTTCATGTAATGAAAAACAAAAATAAGCGTGCACGCAAATAGATCATCAGTTTACAAACAACATTAAATTGCCATGTTAATGGCTGTAGACTTCAGTTTTAAAAAGCAAAAGAGGACCGCAGTAAAGCAGATTAAGTACTCTGAGTGTCACGAATGGCACATATTGCAACACAAAAAGGATGAACCATTATTGTATTATTGCGGGGATGATCTGATATCGTCGTGTTGGTGTTGTTCCCAGATCATCATGAAAATGTTGTTCCAGGTTCAACATTGCAAGTGACAAATCACATTGTTGTGACGTTATTCTTTTGTGTGCCAAGCCATTTGTGCATTTATGAAATTCCAATGTTGCAAGGACAATATCAGTTCTGCTTACCATTTATTAAAGGGTTACGGTTATGGTCTGTTGATCGGCGGACAGAGGCGGTTTCTCGCAGCTTAAGTACAGTTTTTTGTTTTACGGCGGTTTTTCCCGAAGTCGCAAAAGTATGACGTCACAACATTCTGATTGGTCACTTGCAATGTTGATCCTGGAGCAACATTTAATATGATGATCTGGGAACAACACCAACACGACGATATCAGATCGTGCCTTAACTACCATTACTACAAAAGCCACACAGTTTGTATCTGTCACAGCAGGACTGAACGGACTCACGCGCAGGCTCTAGGTCTTTAAAGCACAAGAGTCTTTATTACGATACACCAGGTGATTATTTACAAAGGTGAGGGGAAGGCCGGGCTCCAGGGGTCCACACACGAATGGGAAAGACGCCGAAAGTCACACACACACTCTGTCCACTCCTCACGCTCCTCTTCACACTCCAATCACTCAGGTAACACAGGGGTTGGTCCAGGGAATGAGGGTCGGCAACGGTCCAGCGACGAGAAACACAGAGCTGCCATCTTATAATGGAGCTGGAACACTCGTGATGAGCCACAGGTGCGTGATTGCAACCAGGTGCGTGGGCCAAGGGCAGGAGCCCACAGGTGAGCTCCGCCCAGGCAGAGGGAGGAGGGAAAGAGGGGAAGGGAGAGAGCAGGAACAAAAAAAGAATATAAAAACATATGTAGCCATACTGAGGCGACCGGGTAGGCACAGGGACCCTGACAGTATCATTATCGTTTTGAGCTGTTTTTAATTATGAACACCTGCAAAGAAATTTGCACATCAAAATGATCATTTAAATGCGCTTCAATGATTTTTTTCTGGACATTTTTCTTTTTAAGTTTTGCCACCACCTCAGTATAATGGAGGTAAACACAACAACATGTGCCGCAATAATGCACGATCTGATATCGTCGTGTTGGTGTTGTTCCCAGATCATCATATTAAATGTTGTTCCAGGATCAACATTGCAAGTGACCAATCAGAATGTTGTGACGTCATACTTTTGCGACTTCGGGAAAAACCGCCGTAAAACAAAAAACTGTACTTAAGCTGCGAGAAACCGCCTCTGTCCGCCGATCAACGGACCCTGACCCTAACCCTTTAATAAACAGTAAGCAGAACTGATATTGTCCTTGCAACATTGGAATTTCATAAATGCACGAATGGCTTGGCGCACAAAAGAATAACGTCACAACAATGTGATTGGTCACTTGCAATGTTGAACCTGGAACAACATTTTCATGATGATCTGGGAACAACACCAACACGACGATATCAGATCATCCGTAGTTAAGGCGGAAGAACATACTTCTGCATTCACGTCTAAATGCTGTGAGTGCAAAATCAATCAAATTCTACAATATCTAAAATATCTTATTATTTTATTATTATTTCATTATCTAAAAACATGAGGTTTTTAAAAGGCACAAAATAATTTCCTCTGTTTGCCTTTGTAGTCATTTTATTTAGTATGTGGCAAATATACACATCTATCTAGAAACTGGTTCACCCGAAAGATAAAACTCCAAAACACAGACTTAACAATGTGGTGTATGCTGTACAGTGTAGCGAGGAATGCCCAGACCTCTACATCGGAGAGACCAAACAGCCACTTCACAAGCGCATGGCACAACATAGAAGAGCCACCTCCACAGGACAAGACTCAGCAGTTTATCTGCATCTAAAGGTCAAAGGTCACTCTTTGAGGATGCCAGTGTTCGCATTTTGGACAGAGAGGACAGATGGTTTGAAAGAGGAGTGAAAGAAGCCATCTATGTCCACTGTGAGCGACCATCTTTGAACAGAGGCGGTGGTTTACGACACCAGCTGTCTGCCATCTATAATCCAGTTTTGAGTTCCCTTCCCAGACGCCTTAACGCCCACTCACACCCTGGGCTATCTGACCTCAGGAAATCACATGATAGGGTGGGGCCGGGTTTCACAATGAGCTAACCTGAAACCCTGGCTGATTGTGACCCACACCCATTTTCACACCTTGGCAACCTAAAGAAGTCCAGATGCTTTTCTTTCCAAGCTCTATAGACTATATACATTTATCTATATAGAGAGAGAAACAGATCATATAGATATAACAACATATTTACACATTTGTAATTGATAAGATTAAATTTTAGTATCTCAACAAAGGATTAATAACAATGCTTGTGTGTTGCCTTTGTTGCTTTAAAACCCTGTTATAGCCTTATTAGCAATAAAAATGGTCTTTAGGACTCTAATCTGTTTTTTGCTCTGGGAGAAATGCAGTGAGAACACTTTTAACCCATAAAACAGGTGCAGAGCGGGAGCATGCAGAAGATATTTCTTCATGTACAGCAATTTATGTATTCAGGTTGTATGTCTACATGTGTCTCAGTAGTCTTTAAGTGGTCTAATGGGACCCAGGTGCTAATCCTAAAGTGGAGAAGAAGAAAAAAAAAGCAAGGCTAGGGTTGATTTTATGTAGCCTATTTGCTCTGTGTGAGTATACCTATATAAACATGCATCACAATAGGTGATTACAGGGTGCTGTGTGCAAGGTGCCATTATTCCTCACCACACTAGAGAAGGTAATTGTATAAATATTGACTAACTGGAATTATTAACTTGCCAAAAACAAATTAGCTTGCTATACACTTATAATCAATATTTCTATATTAAGAGTTAATCACATTACACTTGGTAAGCGAAAGCTAAAGCTCATGGTGGTGTTACGTTCTGGTCCCGGCAAGTAAATAAACGTAACAAATAGTTTGCCCCACTCACTTCCCACCCACACAAAAACCCCAACAACGACACCTTTTTTAAGTATTTAAGCAGCCATTTATTTTCCTCAGCAGTGAGCAATGCCAAAACAATAAACAAAACTCCCTATAAAACAATCCCTAGTCTTCCCTACACCAAAATAAAAAGAAGCCAAAACAAAAGACAAGTCACTTACCTAACTATCTAACGAAAAACAGGAGAAAACTTGTTCAACAAAAGAAAACGGCTTCTCACGCCTACTAGGCTGCGACAGTGAAAGTTATACAACAAATGAACAAAAAAAGTGACCGCCACTGGTTAACTTATTTACAATTATTTACATGGCAAGGCTAGAGGTACACGTGAATACTCCAGCCTGCACTACAATAATCACACACACAACTCCGTGATCGAGTCAACGGGGTTCCCAAAAGAAACACTGCCAGGTGTCTGTCATCCGGACGTTAAGTACTGGAGGTGGTCCATCAATTATCCAATCCGAGGATAGGTAAAGACTCCACCCGGATACTTAGCAGCCACGCCTAGGTGTCCACCTTCTAGGAGAGGGAAAAAGAAAGAAAAGGGAAAATACCACCAAACACATCACTGGGTCATAACAGTTTTCCCCACCCAAAAAAAATCAAACATCCAACCCCACACAAAGATGTTTGATTTAAGCCCTAGAGAGGGCATCAGCCATAACGTTCTCTAAGCCCTTTTTATATCGGATCTCAATGTTGAAGTCCTGAAGGAGTAGGGACCAACGCATAAGGCGCTGGTTACTGTTTTGCATCCGAGATAGAAACTGGAGAGGGTTAAGGTCAGAGAACACAATGGTTGGAACAGGACTAGATCCCAGGTACACTTCAAAGTGCTGCAAGGCCAATAGCAAGGCTAAGGCTTCCTTTTCAATCGTGCTGTAATGCAGTTGGTGTTTTAGAAATTTTCTAGAAAAGAAGCAGACTGGGTGGTCAATGCCATTGTCATCCTCCTGCACGAGCACTGCACCTGCCCCCAAAACACTGGCGTCCACCTCAAGCTTGAACGGATGTGTAAAATCAGGGGCGGCCAACACCGGAGCACTACAAAGGAGAGCTTTAGCAGCTTCGAAAGCGAACTGACATTTCTCTGTCCACACAAATGGCGATTTTGGACTGGCAAGACTAGTTAACGGGGCTACTACCTCAGAGAAGTTTTTGCAGAACCCACGGTAATAACCTACCATGCCCAAAAAACGCCGCAGCTCCCGGCGAGTCTGTGGAACTGGAAAGTCTACTATTGCCTGCACTTTCACAGCAACAGGGAGGACTCTACCTTGTCCTACTTGTTTCCCTAGATAAGTTACAACCGCCTTTCCAAATTCACACTTAGCCAGATTCAGTGTCAGAGAGGCATCATGCAACCGGTCAAATATTTCCCTGAGAATCTTGAGGTGTTCAGTCCAGGTGGAGGAATAGGCCACTATATCATCCAGATACACTTCGCAATTTACGACTCCCTGTAACACAGTGTTCATCAGTCGTTGAAATGTGGCGGGGGCATTTCTCAACCCGAACGGCATGACGGTATATTGCAAAAAATGATCGGGTGTAACAAAGGCACTGATTTCTGATGCGCGTTGAGTTAAGGGGACCTGCCAGTACCCTTTTAAGAGGTCAAGTTTGGTTACAAAGTTTGCCGAACCCACACGATCGACCAGATCATCCATACGTGGGAGAGGAAACGAATCGGGTTTCGTAACAGCATTTACTTTTCGGAAATCATTACAGAAACGGGGAGTTTGATCGGATTTTGGAACGAGAAGGGATGGTGAGCTCCAAGAGCTATTACTGGGGAAAGCAAAACCGTGGTCAAGAAGATACTGGACTTCCTGCTGCATAATGGCCCGCTTAGTGGGATTTACCCGGTATGCATGCTGCTTTATGGGCTTATGGTCACCCACATCAATATCATGACTTAATACATGCGTTTGAGTGGGGATGTCACCGAAAAGAGCAGAGTAGTTTGTAATGAGCTCACGGACATCAGACTTAGCGGGATCAGACAGGGGCGCCAAATAGGCATCCAAGTCAGCCAAGATTTCAGAGTTCCCAAGACGCGCACCCGAAACAGAGGTGTGCCTGTCATCCAACCCGTCATCGCCGGGACTATACAAAGGTGGAGAAACGGATACCGACACAATAGGTGACACAACAGGTGCCAAACTAGAGCGGTCACGATCAATGTATTCCTTTAGCATGTTGATGTGACAGACGCGACTTTTCCTCTTACGATCAGGGGTTAACACCACATAGTCCGTCTCACTTAGTTTGCACTCAATGACAAACTTTGCAGGGAAGAACCAACAACCGGCAAGAAAGCCAACACACGGTCACCTGACTGGAACATCCGTACTACAGACTTCTTATCAAAATGTGTTTTCATTCTAACCTGAGCCTTTGCCAGCATGTCACGAGCCAAAGCACAGGCATTATGTAGCCTCTCCTTAAACAAACTAACATAGTCCAGAATATTTTCTTTCGGCCGATGACTATCTGAGAGAAATTTCTCTTTCAGGAGACGTAACGGACCGCGCACCGTGTGGCCAAAAACCAAATCAGCTGGACTGAACCCCAAAGACTCCTGACATGTCTCCCTGACGGCAAACAACAGTAGTGGCACCCCCTCATCCCACTCACGGCCAGACTCCGTGCAAAATTTGCGAAGCATGTTTTTTAGGGTTTGATGGAACCTTTCTAATGCACCCTGACTCTCCGGGTGGTATGCGCTTGAAGTGTGATGAGTGACTCCGAGCTCTGTCATGACCTGGGCAAAGATTTTAGACATAAAGTTTGTGCCCTGATCAGTTTGGATGCGTTTAGGCAACCCGAAAGTGGAAAAAAACTTAACTAATGCTTTCACAATCCCACGGGTTTTTAATGAGCGTAGTGGAATGGCCTCCGGATAACGAGTGGTAATACACATCATGGTAAGTAGGTATTGATTTCCGGACTGTGTTTTAGGGAGAGGACCCACACAGTCAACAATGACATGTTCAAAAGGTTCCCCAACAACCGGGATGGGTTGTAGCGGAGCAGCGGGAATCGCCTGATTTGGTTTGCCGGCAAGCTGACACGTGTGACACGAGCGGCAGAATCTTACCACATCAGATTTGAGACCAGGCCAAAAGAAATAACGGAGGACACGGTTATATGTTTTTGTGATTCCCAAATGACCGGACATAATGTGGTCATGTGCCAAGCTTAGGACCTGGGGACGAAGCGACTGCGGAACAACAATCTGCTGCACTCCCTCATGGGTGCAGCCAGAACTGGGAGTCCAGTAGCGCATCAGCACCCCATCCTCAATAAGGTAGGACGCAGATCTCCCACTCTTAGGCTCGGTCACATACGCCCAACAAGATGACAAGCTCTCATCATTTTTTTGAATTTCTATAAGCTTGTCTTTATCTACTGACAGAGTCATAGTCTCCTCATCCGGCTGAAGTGATACAGAGACAGGGGTACCTTCACAGGCGGGTTGCAAGCTCAGTGTGTCTGAAGCGCTTAAGAAAAAGTCGCTAAGACCCACCACGTCACCCTGTTTGCGTGCCTGCGCACGTGTCACAGCACACACGGGAAACAAAGGAACAGCATTTGATGTAGCACAAGCGAAACCACTATTATCTGTAAGTGGTATATCAACTACTTCTGGCGACGGAAAAACTGTGCAGCCAGCTAGATCGTTTCCCAAAATGATGTCAATACCTGCCACCGGTAACTGGGGTCGCACCCCAAGCTTAACCTCACCAGACAAAAACTGAGACGAAAGCTGCACCAAATGTAAAGGAACCCGTATTACACACATCCTAACTCCCCAGGCTAACACATCAGCCCCACAATAGGATTGAGCTGAAAACGGTAAAACCCCCTCACGAATGAGCGACTGTTTCGCACCAGTGTCTCGCAAAATACTGACAGGAGCCCGCCGATCTTCCCCTATCAAGGAAACAAAACCGTGTGACACAAATGGCTTAAACTCCTCATCTACCTTATCATTTTCGGGTACCATCACCTCCCCCAAAGGAGGAGGGTTTATCTGCAGAAGGTTTATTGGGGAAGGAGATGCACCCTTCCTGGTCATTTCTTTTCTTTTCAGAGCAGGGCAAACCGCAATAAGGTGTCCCTGCTCATGGCAAAAAAAACACACGCGGTTCTCAACGGATGAGGGGATGGCACGGCGGGTGCCCCTTGGAGACCATCGGGGCGGGCCACCGGAAGACGAAAAACTGTGAGCAGGAGCCGAAAACATCACTTTATGTGTCAACACAAACTCATCAGCCCGTATAGCAGCAGCGGCGAGAGTCGTAACCTTCTGTTCGTTTAAGTAGGTTACCACAGTGTCTGGTAGTTGATTTTTAAACTCTTCTAACGTCACCAACTCACGCAGGTCTTCCAAGGTTTTTACTTCTGTAGCATGACACCACTTATCAAACAAAGTTTTCTTTTCTCTGGCAAACTCCACATAGGTCTGGTTGGCGGATTTTTTCCCATCCCTAAATCTCTGCCTGTAAGCCTCTGGCACAAGCTCGTAAGCGCGTAGGACAGCAGCCTTCACCGTATCATAGTCAAAACTGTCCTCCAGAGAAAGAGCGGTACATACCTCTTGAGCTTTCCCCACCAATCTACATTGGAGTAAAAGAGACCACACATCCTTTGGCCAGTGCAGCGCACCTGCGATACGTTCAAACACTGTGAAATACGAATCCACCTCAGTTTCCCGAAACGCCGGCACCATTTTGATGTGTTTACTCACATCAAAGCCACCACCTGGCATCGGGGCCGGTGGCTGCGGAGATGGCGACTGCGGGGATGATGACCCCGGGGAGGGTACCTGCGGGGATGATGACTCCGGGGAGGGTACCTGCGGGGATGGTGACTCCGGGGAGGGTACCTGCGGGGATGGTGACTGCGGGGCTAACCGAGGTACAGGAGGGCTGGCAGACACAGAGGCTCCCCTCTCTACCTCCAGAGCCCTGATCCTCAAGTGCATAGCGTCCACCTCCAACTGCTGTTTCTTTAGCTCCACCTCCTTAATGCGCAGCGTTAACTGCAGCTCCTCCACAGAAGAGCTAGGCGGAACAGGGAGATTTTTCAGTGGGGCAGAAACACCAGCAACAGCCCCCAGCTCAACCCCCCCTGCAGGACCCGGCTCACCAAACAACCCCCTGTCCGTCAACTGGACACACAGGAGCTCCCTAAGATCCCGGACGAGCCCCCAATATGTTACGTTCTGGTCCCGGCAAGTAAATAAACGTAACAAATAGTTTGCCCCACTCACTTCCCACCCACACAAAAACCCCAACAACGACACCTTTTTTAAGTATTTAAGCAGCCATTTATTTTCCTCAGCAGTGAGCAATGCCAAAACAATAAACAAAACTCCCTATAAAACAATCCCTAGTCTTCCCTACACCAAAATAAAAAGAAGCCAAAACAAAAGACAAGTCACTTACCTAACTATCTAACGAAAAACAGGAGAAAACTTGTTCAACAAAAGAAAACGGCTTCTCACGCCTACTAGGCTGCGACAGTGAAAGTTATACAACAAATGAACAAAAAAAGTGACCGCCACTGGTTAACTTATTTACAATTATTTACATGGCAAGGCTAGAGGTACACGTGAATACTCCAGCCTGCACTACAATAATCACACACACAACTCCGTGATCGAGTCAACGGGGTTCCCAAAAGAAACACTGCCAGGTGTCTGTCATCCGGACGTTAAGTACTGGAGGTGGTCCATCAATTATCCAATCCGAGGATAGGTAAAGACTCCACCCGGATACTTAGCAGCCACGCCTAGGTGTCCACCTTCTAGGAGAGGGAAAAAGAAAGAAAAGGGAAAATACCACCAAACACATCACTGGGTCATAACAGTGGTAAACACACAGAGAATTATGACTCAGCTCTGCAGTTCTCCTCACAAAGCATTTACATCGCATCTTTTATGTTTGCTTTTAATGATTCATTTCACTATTATGCACTTTTAATGCCATTCCTCAGTCACACTGTTGTCATCCATACACTATATATAAAAGACTGGCATAGCTTCCAGGTCTGGAAACGGAAGCCAAATGTGGAAGTACCTTGGAATACAATAGCAAGCAGCAGATGACTCAGAAAGTCTGATATAGTAGACTATAAGTCCACTTAGATTATGACTTCAGCTAATAATTTCCTAAAGATGGTTATGGTTTCAATCCTTTGTTGCAAGATTTATTTAAGGCAAAAACCAGCTTTATTTTGTAAGTTCATAAACAGGCAGAATAAAGACCAAGGAGCTGGTGGTGGACTTCAGAAGGAGTCAGCACAGAGACTACAAGCCCACTATCATCAGTGGAGCTCCAGTGGAGAGGGTGTTGTCCTTCAAGTATCTCGGTGTCCACATCTCCTCAGACCTGACATGGTCTCCCCACATTCAGGTCCAGACCAAAAAGGCTAGGCAGCGCCTGTACCACCTACGACAACTGAGGAAGTCCATCCTGGCAACAAACTGTTCCAACTTCTGCAATCTGGTAAAAGGTTCCACATCATCCGGGCAAGAACAGAGAGACTCAAGAGGAGCTTCTATCCTCAAGCCATCTGGGCCCTAAACACACACACCCGCCCTCTCACATCATCCATAAGTGACTGAAACAGGACTCTCTTCCAGACACTCTAAACCGACCGGCACAATGTACATTTCAAATTCCTTTAATTTTAAATATGTTCATATTGTCTGTTCTGTAAAATAGTCAGATTGTCTATTCTTATTTAATTCACTTAATGTACAGAATTCACCTGCTTGCTGCATACATGCTGCTACTGCACATTCATCTAATGTATATATTATATACACTGAACAAAAATATAAACGCAACACTTTTGTTTTTGCTCCCATTCCCCATGGGATGGACGTAGAGACCACTGTTTGGGAGGGATGGTTATATTGTGTATCTGGAATGAATTTTAGGTCTCTACGTCCATCCCATGGGGAATGGGAGCAAAAACAAAAGTGTTGCGTTTATATTTTTGTTCAGTGTATAATGTTCTTTGTCTCCTTTTTGCACAAGTCGTATAACTATGCATGTAACGAATAAAGAACCTTGAACCTTGAAACTAAAGTATATTTATTACATCTATTCTACATTTTTGTAATTGACAAGGTAATCATAATTTGTGTGAGTGTGATCAAGTGTTAAGTAGCAACTGACAATTTTCTGGTACTTTTATTTTTAAAGAGCTTAGGATCTCTGACTTTAAGTTATTAGAATTTTAGATTTGGTTCCACAGTGAAGAGCAGTGTAATAGAACCAACTGACCCAAAATCCCACCAACCAACAGTTGTACAGGGACTGATTCACGCATAGCAACAGGCCAGATACCCCAAAACAGTCCCCACAGGGATGGGGTCAAAAGCCTTCTCAAAGTCCAAAAAACACATGTAGCCTGGTTAGGCAGACTTCAATGCACGCTCAAATATCTCTGAGGCAAGCTGGACAGTTTTTTTCACAACCAAGTTAAAACGCACAATGTTGCTACTCCAAGGTATGGGCAAACTCTCTCAGAATGGATGATGAGTGTGACCCACTGTAATTGGATGGGAGTTATTAGTGCCCAATGATGTGATATCAAAAGAAATAGGGAGTCCACCTTTTCATTTATCAGGGATCTGTGCTGGATGGAAAGTAATGGCGCTCACAGAGTTATAACCAGACTATTGAGGTAATAACTTCAGTACATAGCAACAGACTTGAAATTATATAAACCTATCACTTATAAATGACTTTTCTGTGCTTGGTCATCTGAGCAATCAATAATAGATAAGACAGTGACACATGCAGAAAAGACTCCATTATTTATTCAGCTAAATGTTCAGGATGGGAGTTTGTGGTCATCATGGAAGAATTGCATCTACATATCTTTCAGCTCCAAAGAATCTTATTGCTGTACTATAACCGCATAAAGAAGAAATATTGTCTTGTACAGCGAACTAAGGTCAAAGTCAACCTGTGAACATAATGCAAATGCTTATAACAGATTGTCTGGCATGCGGGGTATGTGCTTAAGACAATCCCTGAGTCACCGCAAGCTGAGAAGAAAGACTTCTCCCTGAAATAAAGCAAACATCTTCCCCCGCCAGTCCTCCACAGAATATGAGTTTCCAAAATGTAGCAGAGCAAATGTAGACTTTTGTTACCTTTCTGATATAAGCAATGAATACTGCAGCTTCTTTGCTAAAGTTAGATAAGTAGGTATGGTGAAACGTTGACACTGTATCCAAAGTCTAAATATGGGCCCTATATTAAGGGCCTCTACTCATGATTCAGTGTAGTACCATCTCATTGTGAAAGTAAAACCATTATTAAAGTGTAAAGTGACTGAGAGGGATTATTTTTCTCCTGTTAATGATTACAGTGTCAACACTCAAATTCCTTAGTCGGTCACATTTCTATCTCACCACTGACACCTACACTTTCGGTTTTCCCATATATGCACGCTGCCAGTAGATGAGTTTCGCTTTAACCTTGAACTACCCGGGAATCTTTCCCACTGCGCTTCCTCTATTTTCTCTCTCAGTACAAACAATCCCTCCCGATGAAGCAGCGCACAGAGTGGTGACCCACAAACGCTCTCCTGGGATGTCAAACATGGTCGCCCGCTGATGATTCAAACTGGTTGACACTGGGAGTATTTAGAGGGATGAGCCTATTGCCTGCATGTGCAACCCATTATTTTCTCTAAGTGTCATCTACCAGTGCTGCCTCCTCCTGTTTCACATCTTACAGCTGTCTTTGAAACACAAGCCTTTCAGGGGAAACAGCCTGTTTTGTTCAGTTTTAGTGTGACATTTTTATGAGTCTGCAATTCTCAGGGGAGAAGCAGCCTCAGCTCAGTGTATTGTTCCAAAAAGTTTCTAATAGGGGTGGGTTTTCACGTAGCAGAAGAGGACTAAAGACTCACTCTGTCTCTTTCTCTCTATATAACCCATAAACTCTCCACCTTTTCTCTCCATATCACTTTCCTCTATGACCATCTCTGCTGGGTCTAATTTCCTTCTATTTCCCTCCAAACTGTCTCACTGTGGTGTGTGTGTTACAAATCACATACCACACACTCGCTGCTCCGCTGGGGCTCTGCCTCAATCTGACACTAGTCGCCATCTGTAAATGGTTTCAAGTCAACCCAACGGTTTAAATCAAGAACATGAAAAACTGCAATTCTCTCAAAGAAATCTTTTAATTGATTTATTTGATGACAATCTACAAAACCTCAGACATGAAAAGCAGCAAATATCTTTGTCAGTACAAGGACAGCTAATTAAACAGATAATGGGTTTCATCAGTAATACTTTCTTCTTCCAGCTGGGCATTTTCTTTTTTTCTCTCTCTTTTTTTTAACATAAGCCAGGACCGAATGAGTGTGACTATTGTCTCTTTGGAAGCAGCTCAGTTATCAGTTTGCACTTGCGTGATCTATTTTAATGAGATATCGCTGCACATTTATTATAATACTTAATGCTGCAATCTGCTTGTGAGCTAGCCCAGTCTGGCAAATACATATGCAGCTGCACTGTAAACAAACACATATGCCGTCATGCACTGTGTACACAGCCACACGCGAATAACTATCGCTCATCACGGGCTGTTTCCATGGTTTCCCTCTTTAAAATAAAAATGAATCCCGTGATCCTGTGTTGACGCCTGAGACAGAGTTTATTTGCTTCTTTCCATGGATGCCCTTATTTTTGTTTAACAGTTAAAGATACAAAGAGGACATGTACAACTGAAATGACTGATCAAACTGGGTGCCACATGTTCCTCACCATAAATGTGAAACATTTAACCTTCACCAATATTCTCCCGAAACATTCACAGCTAGCAGCTGGCAGTGGCCAGTGAATACGAGGAACCCTGTGGTCATCAGAAGTTTTTTTTCATTTAACACTAAATAATTGTCAACAAAATGCACTGAGAGTCCCTATCTACAGAAACCAGAGACTAGGCTATCACTTTTTCTTCTAAGGACGTTACTATTGCAGAGGGCTTTTACCCCCACAATATTATTTAATTACTTAGTAGCAAAAGCCAATAATTACCACTGTGTTACTTCTTATCATTAGTTTTCCGTTACACTGAAAACATATTTCAGTCCCCTTCCCGTTGCAAGCAGTCTGTAAATTCATCTGAAGCATATAGCGTACTCATTTTCTTGTTGCCCCAATCACATCCCATGATAATTAAAAGGAGGAAAATGAATTCGCTACAGCTCATTGTTTTGATCTGTATTAATCAACGAGTAAACTCTCTAAATAAATTATGCTTTCTGAGTTTCCTGGCAAGTATTTCCTCTGGCGCCCTGCTGTACACATTTGTCAACTGAGCCAAACATGTTCAGAGACCAAAGTCACTTTTCTGAAAGCAAGCGGACTGAAAAAAAGAAAGGCCAATGGCAAACGGTCGTACTTAATCAACTGTCCTCCCAGAAAAATTGGCATTATGTCATAATGTTTAGTAGTCATTATGACACAAAATATCCTAAGTAGCATTTATCCAAAGAAGAATTATAAAAGAGACATGATGAAAACAGCTGAACCTCCAGCAGCAAACAAGGTTAACTTTCAGTTGAGTCACTTCTTTAAGTTCAGTATCCCGTTATCTTCAAAACAACCATCTAGGAAACAACATAATGGATTGTTCAGGTTGCCAGACATGTTTGTATGTGTCATCCAGGACACTGACGTCTAGAAATTTAGGGATTTTAGCTACCACTTAATTCCAGTGCTTTATCAAAACATTTTCCTGCCTTAAGGAGGTTGAAACTGCAAAAACAGCTTCATGACTTTCTTTTCTGAGAATAAATACTGCATATAATCAGGTAGTTTTATTACTGGTAATAGGTCTTTTTTTTTTTTTACTGAATTTCCTGGAGGAACCCACCCGAAGGATTAATAAAGTTTTATCTAATCTAATCTAGGTGAAAATCTGATGCCAGAACTTCACCTGCTTTTTTTGGATGAATCTATTAATACAAATACTCTAAAATATATTTTAAAAAGTCCTGCTCTGCATGTCTAAAATACTTTCTATGACCCACAGCTGGATTTATATCGTCTAAAATTACTCACATGGCCAGTCAAATACATTATTTATGGGTTACGTAACTTCCTGTAATATGTCTCTGCATTGGCAGGACTTTAATTGTGATTTATTCAGCACCTGTCCTTCGTTCAGTTCATGACAGCTTTGCTTAAAAAGGTGTCTGCAGGTAAAAGTGACTCATAAATGAATAAATTCAAATAATTTCAAGACTTTTTTTAATCAATAGTCGTCTGGATATAACAGAGCTTTTCTGCTCTGATACATGTCTCAGTCTATAATAAATTTAATTGTCATATGCATCTCAAAATGCGTGGGTTCAGTCTCCAGTTATAAATCTGTTTTTAACACTGGCATAAAACCTTCTTCTTTTTTCCCCTTTAAATGAAATGGTGCTAAGCTTTGTGTGAAAGTGTGGGCTGTATGTTTGCATGCCTGGGATTCTGCTTCAGGTAACATGACTAAGAATATCCTCTAGTGGTGAAAAGAGGTTGTGTAAGGACGGTGGATGCTCAGAGTCAGTGTGGTGTGCTCAGCATCCACTTGTACATACAGTAAAGTGGCCGCAGGCTCTGAAGGAACATCCCTGAGGTTAGACATCCATTATCATGATGATTATAAAAGAGACACACAATAGGGCTTCTAGTTTTTTATAAATCTCTCACAAGTCTGAAAGAAACACTTGAGAAGCAACCCATATGAATCTGAAATATAGCTGCAGACAGCGATGAAAAGCTACTGTATTTAATCATTAGTGATTATTAAACGCTGGCTCTTTCTCCCATAGTGTGTGTTTTGGTCCTGCCTCTCTCTGCTGCTCTGTTGCCCTCACCCCCAACCATTCACATGGATGCCTGCCCCTCCCTGAGCTCGGCTCTGCTGAAGGTTTCTTCTTGTTAAAAGGATGTTTTTTAGATCTCACTGTCTCCAGCTGCTTGCACATAGGGTGTCTTGTGATTGTTGGGCTTTCTTTCTAACATTGTAGAGTCTTTATCTTATGATACAAAGCACCTTGAGGCTACTGTTATTGCGAACTGGCACAACACAAATAAAATTGAATGAACTGAATCAGGTGGTCGAGCACTTCAGAAGGGCAACATTAGTTTAGCAATTCTGAACATGTTTCTTTTTTTAAACTCTCAGCTTCCAATACTGATAGAAAAAGCATGCTTCTTCTTATTGAAACACCCACACCCCCCACACCCCCTAGAATGATTGATGCAATTTTGTGCAAACAACCTTAGAAAAGAATTCTTACACAAAGTCTAATGGAAACAAGCAGTTGCTGAGATATGTCTTCATACCTTCAAATTCACTTTGTTGTGTTTGTTTAAATCCTAAGGAAGGACAATAAAGGTGCTATAATGCTTTCTTTCTTATCTTCTTTAACATTGAATGCACTAGACTGCACATTTAGAAAGAAAAGGAGGTGTTCCACAGCATTTCATTTTACATTTGTTGCCAGGAGGGTCTATTCCTTTTTTTTTTATTGCACTTCCAACCCTGTTAGTGAGGTTTTGTTCTCACTGGATAGTCTACATTTATGCAACCCCTGAAACAACTACAATGCATGAGGCTAAGTGTTATAGAATTAAAGATTTGTTTTTAATAGTCCATGATTGGAATATTTTACTTTCACGAGGGCAGAACATCTGCTGCTGCACAAGAGCCCAGAGGTTATCATTGCTGCCCGGGTCTAAAATCTTTTATCCTGTGGTTCCACAGACTGAAGAGGCAGAAGAGGAAGGAAATAGTACAAGAAAGAGTAAGAAAAGTGTGCTCATGTGTGCCAATCTGATAATATAACATTACAACAGAGAAAATAATTAAAACTCACAACAGTAAACGTTGACTTACAAATCATCTCAGCAGAAAAAGGTATGAACAGTCTAACAATATAATATATATTTAATATTAAAATAACTGCCATATTTTGTGACACAGTTTTCACTTTGTGTCTGAAATAAAGTGGTGTTTTAAAGGCCAGACTGTGTTCTACTACCTCACCGAATCCACGCAGAGATCATCTTCCCCATTTTTTCGAGTAACCAGATTGACCAATAGGGGGAGCAATAACACTTGTTTACTTACAAACTACTTTAGAACTAATGTATTTTATTCAATAATAATTTTGTGGTGCTTGGGGCCCCACAGTGGTGTGTGTGTTACCTGAGTCTCCAGATTTTTTGAGCAAACAAACACCAAATTGCCTAAAACTAAACTTATAAACATTCAAAACAGGCCAGTGGATGCAAAAATAGGACTCTGACTCAGCTCTATCAGGAGGTGAGAAGAGTTTATTACAGTTTTGCAGTTCAATGCTAATGAAGCTGATGTTGACTGGAGATTGTGGCTGGCAGTGGCAGGCAGGCTGAAGTTGGCTGAGAGTGGGGCTGATTGAGTGGTGCAGAGTTGGACGGGAGAGTATAGAAACACGGTCCAGGAACACAACACAAAGGAGAACTAGATAACGACACAGGTCTACAAAACTCATCAAAGACAAGAGAAGAGTTGGCCATGACACAACAGAGTGATGAGGAGCAGATGAGAAGACAGGGTGCATGTGCCTCAGAGCTTGATTGGTGGATGGGCATCAGGTGTGCAGGTTGATTGCACATCAGTAGATGATTAGAGCGCCAATGCCATACACACAAAAACAACAGAGAAAACAGGGACCAGAAAAATACACAGGAAGGGGAAAGACATACAAGAAATAGAGGGATTAATGGAGAGATAAAGCAGTGACCGTGACATTCTGAGAAGTACAGTTACACTATTTTGCATATTTTATGTTACTTTGGTTCAGGTTCTTTTTAAAGAAAAGAGGTTTCAGGCCGTAAAGACACTTTGTACTTTGCAGTCTGCACTCCTGCAAACCCCTGGGAAATGGGACAGGAGGACACAGAGGAAATTTATAGCCAGCACTCAAAGGGTGGAGGTTTCATTGCAATATCACTGATGAAAGGTTTGATGATCCTCTTTGGGAGGTTTTGCTTTTACTGGGGGAGTTCATCATGCAGGAGTGGTACCTTTATTTCCCTTTGGAATGCCACTTGTGGAGTTCTAGAGTTCATCAAAAGGGAGGAGATAATTTACAGGTGTCATTAGTCCGGCTGGGCAGAAGAAAAGTGCATCAAACAATAAATGAATAGTTTTAAATCTGAAAGGATGAAGAGTAATGTTGCATTTCAGAGTGGAGGAAGAAGTTGGATGGAAAGAATAGAGGCTTGATACTCATATTGAACTGACTCCGGTCTGGCTGCGCTGTCAGGATTTAACCTTTAAGCCTAAAAACACTTAACTACTGTAACAGTTTAGAGTTTTTGCTGGGAGAGCTGTAGAAAGCACTTCTCATACTAACATAACTGTGATTAACTCGGTGATAAAGAAGCCAAACATCACAAAAATTATAATGGAAACATTTCTAGTAGACTTTATCAACTCGATTCTGTTGTCTGTTCTCATTCTTGTCATTTTTTTCTTGTTTTTTCTTCATGCTCTGTGTATACATTACTAAAAACAGAAAACCTTTTGCTTTGAATTCTCATTCCCATGTGCCAAAAGTATCTTCCTGTTTCAATGAACAGAGGCTATGAATTGCTTTTTAAACTGTTAAATTTCAGGTCTGTTGAACAAGCAAATCATACATGATGCTATAAAAAGATGTCTGAAGCACAGCCAGTATAATGGAGAACAAAGGTATATGTGATCTTCTCCGTGTGCAGAGTGTGATCAAATTGCTGCGCCATTTCCACACAGACTCATAGACCGGGGCCTCAAGGTTGCAATTCCAATATGAAATCAACTCGCTACACCCGCTAGCTGTGATAGACAGCAGCCATCTGTAAACACAATCCCCGAGCAGATCTGTGGGTGTGCCAGTCTAGGCCACAGGGGTCAGGTCTGGGTAAATTCAATGACAAGAAGACAACTATCCATTAGGACTCCTCCACCTTCTCCATCAAAAAGCAATACTTTCTCACAAGATGAGAACATAAGAGGCGCCATAATTGAAGCCTCGGGCTGCAGTCCCCTCTGCCACCAGATAAACTGCACATAATGTATGACTGTGTCTCAGTAAACCACCCGATCATATACGCACTGTTGTTTTTCACTCTATTCATTTGAAGTAAATACTTTAGCAATGTTAACTACGTAAAGCACTTGCTTTAGTTTGTACTGCAAACATGACCGGGATGCTGGGCAAAATGCTTTGTTCTTTTATCATGTTAATTATTGATGTTTTTTATTATTAATTTTAATCTTTTTGTTTCTTTTTATAAAATCCTATTCATATTACTGTACATTTTATCCTCTGTTTTGCAAAAATAGTCTATATTTTCTGAAGCTGTCTTCTACCTGCAAATTAGAGGTGAGACAACATATAAATAGCTTTGATTGTGTGGCTCATTGTCCATCAAGATGGTGAAAAACTTGATTTTGGAAGAAAGAAAGAATTGTAAGATAAAGAGTTTTTAGAACATGAGGCTTTTGCAGTAAATGGCCTGTATTTGTATAGCGCTTTATTAGTCCAAGGACCCCAAAGCGCTTTACACATTGTGAGATTATTCTGTTATCATATGTTATCTTATATCTGTAGTTAAAGTAGTTGAATTATGTTAACTGCTGTAGGTCATATAATTTCCTTTAGTTTAGATGGTGTGCTGTGTATGTAGTTTAGTTCTCATTATACTTTTGGGTTAAAAGAACATATTCATTTTGTAGTTCATTAGGTAAAGTGTGCATCACTCTGTATCCTTGATCTGCTGTGAATGTCTCACACTGTGTTCTTGACATGTTTTACTGCTGAATCATGAAAAGAAAGGTTGTATGCAGGAGACTCTGCGTCTAGGACAGGGGAGACAGACCACATTCCATACCCCCACCTTTACAGAGAGCAGAAAGACAGGGAGCCGAGGTCATAACTTAGGCGCCGTAACAGAGAAAGAATGTGAATGTTTAGGCTTTTACGACTAGATGGGGGCCACTAGAGGCTATAAGAAGCTGAGTAACCCGTCACCATTTGGAGACATGCTGTGACCCTCTGCAAGCATCTCTCCCGTCCGGACGTTCTTATGCTCTTAAGTGTTGAATTGTATGGAAATAAATGATTGTTGATTGAGCATTTATACACTGAGTATTGTCCTTCCTTCAGCCCAAAGATTAAAAGAATTGGGAGATTTTAACAACATCCAGTCATCCACCCATTCACACACACCGGTGCTGGCAAGCTACATTGTAGCCACAGCCACCCTGGGGCGCACTGACAGAGGCGAGGCTGCCAGACACTGGCAGCCTCTGACCACCACCAGTAGGCAACGGGTTAAGTGTCTTGCCCAAGGACACAACGATCAAGACTGTCCGAGCCAGGGCTCGAACCGGCAACCTTCCGATTACAAGACGAACTCCCAACTCTTGAGCCACGATCACCCCATTTATTGGTAATGACTGTGCAGGACAATAGGCAAGGCAAATGACACAGCAACTAGTCTGAGGAAGCCTCAAACTGAGTATCAAACTGAGACTCAAACCCAGGGCATGCAATATGGACTGTAGCCTTCAGCACATGGGCCACTGCCTCAACCAGGCGACCTCTGTGACTTGCATGTTTTTATTTCGTATTGTGGTTTAACTTTTTATGTCTTAAAGGTTTTGAATGGCTTCGTTTTTATTTGTTTTGAACGTCTTATTTTGTTGTGCAAACTCCTAACTGTTTTTTGTTTTATGAATTCTGCCGAGATTATTTTTCCCTAGCCCAAGACTGGCTAATTGACATAATTGAGTCACCTGACAGATGGCCACAAGGGCTAAGCCGCAGCTGGAGATAGGTTGCACATCCCTATGACTAATTTGCTGTTTCTCCTTTAGTATAACATCTAGTGGCAGGTGGCAGGAGACAAGTAGCAGCTGTACATGACCAGGTCCTGCAAAACGTAGCTGCCACTGATTAATCATTACTTATTTTACACACAAATAGTGATCAGTAATGTGCAGGGCATCAAATCTCATTTTGACTTTTTCATCCTAGATGCCACCTAGAATTGCATCCTAATCAGGAAATGTTCCCTGATCTAAAGTTTATTCTAAATCCAGTAGGAACAAAAGTAATAGCTGTGATATGTCTGCCTAAGATGGACAGAGAGACATAATATGCATGCATCAGGTGAAAGAAAAACTGCAAAACTGTCCCTTATGAGCTGTATAAACTGGTAAAAAATAGGCCTTTTACCAGTAGGTAAAATAGGATCAGTGAAGTTGAGTTACATAGACCAACATGAATCTGTTCAATTTCTAATTCAATTAAAAAAAGGAAACATTAATAATGAGCAGAAACCTGTAATTGTTCAATACAATCACGGTTTTCCCACCCATATATATGTTCTAATTATGTTTTACTGTTTTAAAATTAATTTGGTCAAGTTGCACTTTTGTACTTTAATATGCTCTGACAGGGGAGGTATGTATTACTTGGAATAGCGTGTCCACAAACCCAATTACACTGACTGAGAGAGAAAAACACTATATATCCCATAAACAGATAATAAATGCACGCCCATCATTAGCTAAAATTACATTAATACTGCATATAAACCACTGGTAGGAATTGTTTTGAACGGAACCGAGAGTCTGTGTGTTGTTTCCAGACGGTCGAAGGAAGCTTCGTCCGACCTTGTTTTGCATTCGTGTGGGAAGCAGCAAGAATCGTGTTATCTGTTAACCTTGTTAACTTGATTGTTGCACCATTGTAAGGTTTTGAAGAGTCACGCTTTACAAATAACAGGATACAACTGTTAGCTTCAACGAGAAATAGTAAAAGCCTCTCCAAAAATGCAGTTATGAGGCTAATGGGACTGAAAGCCCCGCTAACGTTAGTCTAGCTGCTTTTATCTCTGCTTTGTTATAATGTCAGCAGCGCTTTTAATGCCCCTGCAATGCAGCCGCCATGGTAAACTTATTTACAAAGTGTTTACGCAGACACAAGGACACAGATACCTCTCAAATGTCTGCCCATCTGCTGAGCACATCAGGAAGTTTATTATAGAAAACACGGAGATAACAGGAGAGCAGAGCCTGACTCCTGAGATCAGGCTGAGGTTATTCACCCCCCGATGCAGATTCTGGCGAGAGAGACCGGAGTTATGGCCCTTTGATGACCCCTACTGGGCTATATACTGGCCAGGGGGACAGGCACTGTCGAGGTAAGATGACAACCATGGCTAACCGGTCACTTTATTAGGTACACGTCTTAAACTGCTCGTTAACACAGATATCTAATAATGCATTCACATGGCTGCAACTCAGAGCATTTAGGCATGTAGACGTGGTCAAGACGACCTGCTGAAGTTCAAACCAAGCTTCATGGGCCTTCCGCATACCTCTACAGTTGTTACCTGACATGTTTTATATCTATATGTTTTCCTCTACGTTGGTGTCAGCTTTAACCTTACAGTTTCTGTGCCATCGCCAGCACAGAAACACCATCCTACCATAACTGCCATCCATTCCTAAGGCAGGTTCTCTCTGATTGTGATCTGTATTAGTGTTAGTGTGTACCAGTCTACCTTCAACGCCCAACCCTTCACACCATGGCGTTAAATACTTGCAATTTTCTAATAACGAGTGTACCAACTCTATTATAACCATACATTGAAATTCATGTTAAAAAGAAACTTTATTAAAAATTTTATTTCTAACAGAACAGAATAAACTTTCTGGCATATGCAGAAGAGCATTGCTGAACACTCAGCGGCAGAAGACCACACCAGGTGGCACTCCTGTCAGATGAGTATTATGTATGTACACTGCAACACAGCATAGATCTTCACCCAAAAATACACTTCAGAATGCTTTTAAGACATCAGGGTTCCGCTCCGTCATGCATTAACAAGAATATGACATGCATCAGTTACAGTAAATGGTCAATTTAAAAAGATAAAAACAGACAAAGAAGTTCCTCTTTCTATCACATTCTTCCATACATGGCAATTTGTTTCACCCTCCAGATGGTCCTTGAGGGTTTGCAACCTTCTCGACTCTTCTTCTGTCACCTGTTACTAGGCAAACTCAAATGCAGTTAGAAGCAAAATGAATTCCAGGCCTTTGGCCTGGCCTTTCTTTAAAAGCATTTATGTTTGTAAGCGTGTAGGCTTGTTAACCTTCTGTTGCTCCAAGTCACTTACACCATGGATCGTCAGGACATCGCGCCAAACGAAACTTAAGACCTTTAAATAGACTGAGCATCAACTCTTTCATGAGCACAACCTGCAATGTGTGTATAAAATGATTATAGCCGCACCTTTAATATAAGTTTTAATCTAATGCCAGTAGCTCTTAATGAACATTTTAATGCAATGATAATGATGAAAGCTATGTGTAGCAGTAAAATATTTTCTTTATTCCCACACACGTCATGTGTTTGCAGCTGACAAATCTACAGCAACTTTATGATACTGTCATCACAATATAGACTACAAAGAAGGTACACCTAATAAAGCGCTAGCTAGTGTAGTTTTTGATGTCCAGCAATTTCTGATAACAAATCGTTTGTTTTTCTTTAATGACTTCCTATTAAAGGTATATCTTAGATAACCCTGAGGTGTGCCGGAATCAGACAGTCCTGGATCTGGGGAGCGGCTGTGGAGCCTCTGCCATTGCTGCAACACTGCGTGGTGCTGCTCACGTAGTAGCTAATGACGTTGACACTGGTACGCATTTGTGTGTATTTATTTATGTGTTCACATAATCTGTTATTGTTGCTGAATGTTTCTGAACTGTTAAATAAAAAAGCAGGAATTATGAGAAAGTAGGTTTGTTGTTAAAATGGTTCACATGTGTATTTTTTACGCTTTGCAAGGACATACACTTTATCCCTCTGTTAAGAGATGTACTCTAAAACACTTCTTCAGTAGAGAATCAGAGAAGAGAAACACGCAGAATTTCTTGCTAGCAAGGGCAGCCTCCAGAACTGAGACTCACACTGAGAAACTGCCCCGTTCTTTATTTATACTTCAGTGGGTGCTTGTGTGTGTGTGTGTGTGTGACCCCATAAACGACTTCCCTAAACCTGCTGGACTGGAAGTCCAGCAGTTCATCTAAACAAAAAGCACTTAGACTAGAACAGATATAGCTACGTTAATCCTACCGTAAAACAATAAGACACGGTACGACCTCTCCCATGCTCCTAGGATGTGGGGGTGAACGCCAGAACACCCTGGAATGTTACAGACCTCCTAGGATGAGACATTCTTTCAATATGCCACCAACTATATACTTCTAAACACAAATGATTACATGCAGTATTCTACCATATGCAAACTTATATCATTAAAAGACTATACTGACTACTAAGTACAATTTTCCATTGACACCCTCTAGACATCCACATGTATGACCAATTTCAAAAGTCATTCTGACTCTAGATTATTTTAAATTATGATTTATGTCCAGTTTTGCATTTTTGCTGTAGCTTTTTGCATTATCTGAAAGAAATTAATACTTTTTCCTGTGTGTTGTCTAGAATTATTGGTGGTGATACATTTGCACTACTACTGGCATTTAAAGTAAAAAAAAAAAAAAAAGGCTAATAGATGATGCCAAAAAGGAGGATAACATTAACAAAATAGTTATTTTTAAATACTATTGAAGCTGTTATAGTATTTTACCATATCTTGCAGTAGAAGCCTTAAATCTACTGGTTTGTGTTACAGTTGCAGCTGTTGCGACCCAAATGAACTGTGAGCTGAACGGGCTGGAACCACCTGTTTGTCTGACGACAAACATGATTGGTTCAGAACCCGACGCCTTCAGCCTGATCCTCTTAGGTGACATGTTCTACGATGAGGCCCTCGCCACTCACCTTCACAGCTGGTTGGACAGCTGTGTCAGAGTCCATGGCACTAAAGTACTTATCGGAGATCCCGGCAGAGCCCAATTTGAGAGTCACAGCATCCGACAGCTGTTGCATCAGCTTGCCCAGTTTGAGCTGCCTGAGTCTGTTAGAGAGGAGAACTATGGTCTAACTTTCAGCACTGTTTGGTGCTACCGTCCTGAACTGTAACAAATAAATCGTAGCATCTGTGATGTATTAATCTCTGCCTAATTATTGTATCAAAAATACTCCCCTGAATTGAAATGTGAAGATGTTTTGTGACTTCTACGCAGTTACTGTTTACTCTGGGTCATGAAAAGTCTTCATTGAAAAGAAGAAACAGAAGTGGAAGGGAATACAAGCTTAAAGTTATTCATAATTTTAGTGTATTGTTAACTTGATCACAATTTTTAAATGCATGTAAGTTACACACTGCATATTAGTGCTATTCACAAACATTTGCAGAGAACTCTCATGAATATATTGGTAAATCAACAAGAAACACTGAGAAATATGATTCTTGAAATATTTGACCTGTATAAAGTATTATGGCCATCACACTATCTTTTTCAACTGTTTAATAACTCATGTCTTAAATGTATTTCACATCGTTCACTTTTGAGTCACAAAATTTAGAAACATTCTGGGCCATTCATACAACCTGGAAAGTTTGGCTTAAAATTATTGACCAATTTAAACACTGGGTGGTGAACAGAAGATGGCAAAAGACAAAAAACAAAAACAAAGGGAAAAAAACAAAAACTTGGTACCAAACTCTTGAACCTTAATGTCACAGAGTACATAGTGTGCATTATTATTACTATTATTATGTAGGCATTAGTAAATACTAACTTAATAAAGATGTGCCACGCTTAATTTCATAAGAAGCATGAAGATACAGTGATCTTTATCCAGAAGTGGGAATTATGTTTGTGGCTAAACCCTTATCCACAAAAACATCAAAAATCTTAGCGTGTGAGGCTGTGCCAGTAAAGGGTCGTAGATTTGACATCTCTGAATGAAATTCAAAATGTTTTTTATAACTATGGTTAATGTATAGTTTGACTTCTAAGGTACACACAACACAACAAGACATAGAAGAGGGGATAGTTTACTACACATCATAAAAACAAAAACATTCATCTCCAATCTTTCAACTGTATCTTTCTGTTCTGACTTTAGAGTCTTTGTTTGTTCATTGAGCCGCACTTTGAGAATCACACCGTTGTGGTAGTGTGGGAGAAAAGGGTAAGGTGTGTGTTGGGTCTGTCTAGCACAGGCCCACCGCTGGAACGAGACAATTTAACTACACAGCAAAAGCATTGAACACCAAGTAGGCAAAGTTCTTTATGTTACTCATGCATGAGGGAGAGAACCACGACAAGCGCCGTTCCTTCGCTTGACCACAGTCGCTCTCGTCCGCTCCCCCGTAACACTGCTCTTTTATGGAGGTTACATGAATATACATGGGTTCATTAACATATGACGTCTACATACACACAAAGAGTACCTTGCCTGTGCGTTGTGTAAGTGTGTGTGTGTGTGTGTGGGGCCAGAGTGTGACCCCATGAAGGCTCCCTGAAGCTGGTGCCAGGAGTCTAGCGGTCCATCTAAACAAAAGGCTCTTACACTCACACGGATATACGTGTGTTTGCTATACCATAAATGAGCAAGAGAAGATACGACCTCTCCTAGGACGTGTGTGATCTATGCCAGAACACTCTGTAGAGGAGTGAACGCACCCCCCTCTTCATGCTACACAGAGTTGTTACAGACCTCCTAGGATGAGACATTCTTTCAATCTACAAATGATTATATATTTCTAAGCATATATGAGTAAATATTTCTAAGCATAAATGACAATGAACAATACAAATCTAACAGTGTGAGAGACTAAACCATTACACAAAAAACTTCTAAAGTCTAAAGAGTGTGTGAGGCTGTTAGCCGTGTTGTCCAGCAATAAACATATCCACAATGTGACTCTCAGAATCGCTGATTTCAATAGGTTTTACTTGGAGCAACGACTGAACCATGCGACTTATCTGCCTCCTTTATATGGGGTTGCCTCCTGAGGTACAAAATGAGTCTTTCAAATGTGTTGGAATATCCCACTGCATGTATAGGCACTCTGGACACCGCATGGTCTTATTTCTATTAGCCCTGACTCAGCTGTGGCCTGCTTTCAATTAGTTACGGGTTCACTTTCCTTACAAGTACATCACAGTTATTTGCTCCTGTGTTTAGGGGGAAAAAAGCAGCTAATAGTTTGTGGGTTTTGTGTTTGTTGTTAGTGGGTGTCTGTGGTGTTTTGTTTTGGGGTTGTTTTTTGTCAAACTAGGAGTGAACAAAAGCAGAAAAAACAGTAAAGATGCAGACTGTAAAAGTCTAGTTTATTTAGTGAATTCGTCAATTTTTTTATAGTCCACAAAGCAAAGAAGCCTACAACATAAATGGATACTACAACATAACATGGACAGTACGAAGTAAAACTCATTGTCTTAACAGTTTATATTCTTTACATTTAAGAAAAAAATGATATTGGAGTTTTTTTGGTGTTTTAAGCCTTCTGTTAAAACGTGTGTCTTCACTTCTTTCTCCCAGCAGCTTTACTGAAGTGACACTTTAACCTACAGCTGATGCTTCACATCACAATCTTTGTGATGAAAAAAAAACATGTTTTCTCGTTAAAATATGTTCATGCTGTTACTTCTCATGAAAATGGACAAAACCCCTGTTCAAGCTTCCTCTTCTTCCTTCCTCTTTATTAATTACCATAGATCATTAATAGGAACCACAAAAGATTTGTCATATTATCCCCACAAAACAACATGTTTTCATAGAAACCGTTGTGATACAGAGATTTAGTCTTGTTTCACAATGTGTCATGGTCCGGGTGTGTGCCAGTGTGTCTCCCTCCAAGTCGGCATCTTCACCCCTGGGAGGGGCCTCAGTGTTCTGCTGATTGCTCACACCTGTGGGTAATTTAGCCGGGGACTCATAAGGCCAGCGCACTCAACCTCTCGACTCGACTCTCCCTCCAGCCCAATCCCTGGAACTGCTGTTTTTTGGGTTTCTTCTTCTTCTTCTCATTTTTAGAGGGACTTTTACAAGAGGGAAGCTGGTTTTCTAATTAGCAGAAATGCTCAATAGACAGAAAAACAAGGACACAGCCCTAAAAGAAAATTACCGTGAGATGAGGAACACAGGGCACGGTGGTTAGCACTGTTGCCGCACAGCAAGAAGGTCCTGAGTTCAATTCCACCATCAGGCCGGGGTCTTTCTGTGTGGAGTCTGCATGTTCTCCCCGTGTTTGCGTGGGTTCTCTCCGGGTACTCCGGCTTCCTCCCACCATCCAAAGACATGCAGCTTGTGGGGATAGGTTAATTGGATAATCCAAATTGCCACTAGGTGTGAATGTGCGAGTGAGTGTGAATGGTTGTCTGTCCCTGTGTGTTAGCCCTGCGACAGACTGGCGACCTGTCCAGGGTGTACCCCGCCTTTCGCCCTATGACAGCTGGGATAGGCTCCAGCGCCCCCCGCGACCCTGAAAAGGATAAGCGGAAGCAAATGGATGGATGGATGAGGAACACAGCCATGTTTTACGCACACTGCAGTTCAAGAAGAAGTCAAGAAGGAGGAGACGACCGAACATCTGTGCAAAGAATGTTTATGTTCATCCTGAGAGGGGGGGTGGAGCTTGGAGGAGGCAACTTTAAATTGGGACCTTAAAGACTGGCGTTGCTTTGCTTGGTTCCAGATTCTAGCTAGACTGCGGTAGAATTCCAAAAAAGGGCATTTCAAAGAAATCGTTAAAGCGTAAAATTAGACATTTACACCCATGATGTAACCTTCTGACCATGCTTATTTAAACACAGTCTTGAAAAAGTGAGCAAATGTAGGTCGACTGCTCTTTGTAACTTCCAGATAACGTGTTAATGTCAGCTACTACTGCAGTCATCCTGTTGCTTCTACTCAGACTCTGTTATCTTGTAATATTGTATATACGGCAAAGGTTTAACTGACTGATGAAATACACATTGCTCCACATATTATGCATATATGCAAGAATATATATTTATCTTGTAACACTAATTAATATTAAAATCTGAAACATAATGTATTGTTTGGAGTTTAGTCTGTTACTGTTACTATTTTTACCATTTCTTCTTGGAGCAGATGTAACCCACAAAATTTCCTTAGGGGTTATTAATAAAGTATTCTGATTCTGATTGTTTCAGGATGACCTGCCATCATCCAATGACACATCTGCTTACCTGTATCTTTTTCTTGTTTCTCCTCTTCTTTTCTCTTTTTTCTAAACTGAGGACCTGAGGGCTTTGAACTTTTCTTGTCCATCTTGGTTTTAATTTTGCACTCCAGTATGAACACCATTCCCCAACCCGAGGATCACCACAACATAACCTAATAGACCTACCTATCTTAGTTCACAGATTAACTTTGCCTAGGGTTTATTTCTGAGATTTTGCACAACCCACAAAGTAAATTTCCCAGTGTTAAATCAGCAGTGTTAAAGTGTATTTACTCTAATATAGTCATTATAACAACAGCTGGAGCAAAACGCCTCCCAGTGTGGGTGATAATTCGTGGAGTTAAAAGAGCAGTCACAGTGTCAATGTTACTCTAGAAAGCTCCTCCCACCTCAGACTCCTTTTCAAACCAAGAGGATTTTTCACGATGCCATTTTCTTCACGTCAGTTACACGGCAAGTTGTTCATATTCACTTATTAAACCAACAATTTGACATTTTAAACACAAGTAGCATGTTAAAATAAGGTTACATTCCTTTTGTCCATGTTTATTATATATTTCATTTCGTACCTGAAGCAAATGTGACACTGCCTGTATGCTAACGTAGGGTTGTTAATTAGTGTTGGCGAAGACTGTAAGGCTTGTTAATTTATTTCAGTGTGTAGTGGTGATTGTGTTGTGTTCTAGCATGTTTGAAATTCCATTAAATTAAACCCTCCATGTGTTGGGAGCTACATATTAACATTAGCTAGCTAACTAGCATTTTGGCTAACCTTGGTGCACGGTCAATTCGCTTGTTATTGTTACATTTTAAATTATGTAAGGCAAGCATTAACTAATTAAAATTTTACACTGATGTTACATCTTTCACTTCTTTTTGGATACCTAGATATAGAGGTCGTTTTCAGTAAGGTTATTGTCTTATTTCAATTCCACTGTCTTCAGTGATTTTACAGTTACAGTGATTACAACCAGCAGGCAGTATAAGCTTGATAAAGTATCCAAAATATCCAGGATTCAGTTTGTAATGTTTTCTTTTTGTAGTTTGAACTTAAGATGACAGTGTTTGTATTTGTAGTGAGTTAACTTGATGTTAACTAATGATGGTATTGACACAAGTTACCTTTTTCCATTTTTGTTAGCAGACTGTGCAGTATGTTAAACTAAAGATGAACAAAATACTGACTCCCTAGTGCTAAGTTAGATCAGACAAATGGTAAAAGTACTAGTAATTATTTTAGGTCTGTATTGAGGAATATATTTCATGTAGGTGAAATACTCATTTAGTACAGGGCTTAAAAACTACAGCCAAAGGGCTGAAACACCTTGTTACACTGAAAAAAAGTAACAGTGTAAGAAATAACGCTGCAAGGCTGTTTTACTGGTATTTATGGGACTGTTTTAATTTTCACATTTTCTATTTACAGTAGTTCAAAGAAGAGCACTGACTATAAGAAATTACTGTCCACAGGAAGCATGTTGCTTAAAGCAAAACTGGGAGGTGTGCAGAAATTTGCTAGAGTATCTGAGCCAAGCCTTAAGGAATTTTGATTGCTGGTAAGAAAACAACATTGTATAAAAAAGGTGTTCAAGGTGCTTTAAGTTCTTTTTGTTATTTAGTCTCTTCAAACTGCATTTTATGATTAATTGAAAATCATTTACGTTTTGAAATCATCTTAGCTATGAATGTATATTTAGTGGGAAAACTGTATGTGAGTGTGTCAAGGTTCGAGTTTTTGAGGAGGAGACAAACGACTGCATGGTCCTCAGTAGATGTCAAAATAGTGGTTTTTATTATACACATATATATGTGGGGAAGATGAGCATCATAAACCTTTCAGAGCTGATCTCCCCCGAACAACCATGTCACAAGGCTTTTATTGCAATGATGACGTCAAGTCACATGATAAGTATCAGTCAGTTCTCAGAACTCAGGAAGTTCCCTGTGATGGCCAAACCCGTGGCCACACTCTAAAGTCAGTAACTTTTGTATTTTCATTCTTCATTTTGAACATGGTAATACATTTTAGTCTCCGATAACTTTATTGATTGGTTTGGATACATTTGTTCTATTTGTAAGCGCGCACATTTAGTTTACTTATGTATTCATACTACTTAATTTCTTTGCTTTCTGACTAACTTTTGTCTTTTTATTTCTTACCTGCCATCATCCCTGGGAGTTGCTGGACAAAAGATGGTAGCCAGGGTTTGAAACCATTAAATACAAAGGAAGATAATTGGACCACACCATCACTTCCTGCTGAAGGGGGGAATGTGTGTTTTCTTTACTTTAAAAACAAAGTATTTGTATTTAATTAAATATTTGAGTTTAGGGTTTAATGGGGTTTTTGATTTTCTTCTTTAGTGTTTAGTTTATTAACAAACTAGATTGTACTGCATCGTTTGTGATTTATGATTGTGTTTTGTTTGTTACCCCTCATGTGTCACAATGGTCTGATCAGCCATTATATATACCCTTGTATGTCATTTCATGTTTAGGTCAATTATGTATGTTTGGGCAGTCATTTGGTTTGTTAAGGTTGCAGTCTTTGCCTGAGTTCAGTTTTGTTTCTTTGACCTCTTTTATGAGCTCAACATTTATTAGTCTTGTAAATATAATTTTTGGGGGTTAAATAAATGGAAACTATATTTTTCTAATAACTCCTGTGCTCCTCCTGTTTTTCAACTCGGTCCATCACATTCCCCTTATATGGCCTCCAGATGTTTCCACTCAGTCCAGCACTTAGAGAAAACCAGTGTGTGTGGTGTGTATATCTATTCGTGTCTATTGTGAGTGTGTGTGTGTCAAACAGGGAGCATGTCCTGAGACGCCCTCACAGTTCTCCATAAGTGTGTGCGTGTTCTACATGACTATGTAGGTGCGTGTAGTGTGGACTTGAATGTGTGTACTCTGTGTAAGTGTATTCAATTGTTGTCCAAAACCAAATATGGGGTTGTCTTTAGTCAGCCTCAGCTTTAACAGCATTACAGTGGAATGTGTGGGGAGTGTGTAGTGCATGTATCTGCAGACCTCTTATTATTGCTCAGTTTAACATGAATATGATTAAGCCTGGAATGCAGGATTCTTCTGTAACCATAAATGATAAACCATAAGTGATGCAAAAGCAATAATACTGAGTGTGAATAGTAACACAGAGACAGTAAAATAATATTCCACCTGATAAGTGTCACTCCTTTTAATCTACCACTTATCAAGCATGTTACTGGCGCTTAATAATTTCGTTTTTATTTATCTGAGTCACTTTTGAAAAAGTATCTTGAAATGATCTTCATTTTAGGCTACAAAACATTAGATGTCATGTAATCTCTTTGTTTACTCAAACTTGTGTGCTTGTTTCCAGCATTTGCAAAGTTTGGTGTGCCAGCCGTAACAAAAGGAGTGAAAGCTTTTGATAGTTCAGGGACTGAGTTGGATGATGATGTATTTGAGGATATAGTAACAGATTCCTCAACTGGGATACTAACCATCAAATATGAAAAAGGTTTGTTTGAGTGATGTGTGTTTCACTGGATGCCATTATTTTAGTATCATTATTACATTGTTTAGGAGGGACCATGTACACTACATCTGTACAGATGAGAAAGTCATTGTGGCACTCTGTACCATGTGTTATTATCCACTTAGCTGAAAACAAACTGGTAGACAACACAGCTCCAAGCAATTTCTGGACCTTCTTCCAGCTCTCCAAGTGTCACCATCTTTCCTGTTCCTAAAGCTAATGTTTCCAGGCTAAAGGCCTCCCAATGCTTTATTTTATTACTATTATATTTATTTGTACTTGTGGTGTACTGTGAAGGTACACTCTGTAAGGCTGCATCTTTAGCCTGAGTATGAATCTCAAAAAACACATACTCCATTGAGGAGACCAAACTATTCACAGTAGATTGGCTTAATCCAGCTGCCCTGAGCTGTGCAGCAGCTGAGGCACACATATCCAAAGTGCTCTTATTTGACCTTTTCAACTTTTCAGATGTTGTGGGTGTTTCTTCTACATTAGTTGACATCACCTCTCCTGTAGTGCTAACGTCTTTAACTGCCACATCAGGCACTAGTAGCCTGTTGGTCAAAATAGTTAAGGTGTTTGGTATTTAAATGTTTTCTAAAACCTGTGGTTTGGATGAACGTGTACATGTTGTGAAGCATAGTGTTGTAAGATGTGCCAAACACAAAATGTGCTTTAAACAGTTCATCAAAAGCACCAAGTGAAGAGGTAGACTTGCATGGTATGGCATTCTTGTCAAGAATAATGAAGAACCGGTGGATGCCATTCTTTTTCACCCCAACAGCCAGGAGGTAGGGTTGAGTGCTGGTAGTGAGGCCATTCTCCCCGCAAGCTCCTCGGAGCCGGTATCTGGTTGCGGAACATGAAGACGCTCTTATTTTTCCCTTCTTTCCACGGAGCATCGGTTGCTTCTGATCTGTTACTGTAGACGGTGACGGGGGTGTCACTAAGCACCGATGAGGACCAGTCACCGCTGCTGCCTCCCATGGGAGAGCAGATCTCTTCCCCGTCCAAGTACAGAGGAACGCAGGGCTGCAGAATGAAAGGCTCCATGTTGTCTGTGCATAGAAAAGTGCTGGCCCTCCCCGTTTTTATTCTCCTCCCTCCACAGACCCCCCTTCCTCTAAGGGAGAAAACAATTTTTTCACACAGGACGTGATTAGTCACACATATGGAATCCAATACACACTTCCAGAGTACCCTCCCCTCACTGGATGCAATTCGTCGCGCGTATGGATCATATTACACACTTCCAGAGTAGCCTACTTCCGGTAAGGTCAAAAGGTCAAGGTGGGGTGTTACTTTTTTACGGTGTCTTAAAGTCTGAAACAGCCAACAATGCTCAGTTGTTAGAAACAATGTAACAATGCAGCAAGGTTGGGTAGTCGCTTAACTAACCGTAGAAAATCTGCTTATAAAAGAAACACACACACACAATTTGCCGTTTCAGCTCGATTGTCTGATAACAAAAGTCTTTCTATAGTGTCAGTGTAAAAAGACAAAGTAATTCCTGTTTGTATAAATTCACCATGAAAAGCCAAAATGCGCACAATGGCTGATGAACCTAATTAAAACGCACCCGCTACGAGAAGACAGAGCGTGCGCAGTGGGACCGCATGGCCCGGAAGTGCCCCTTTTTCGGATGAGTGGGCGCGCGTGCGTGAGAGTGCATGAGCGCGTGCTCGTACGTGCAAAAAGTGCCAGTTTTTAAGCTCGGCAATGGGGATGTGGAAAGAACTCTTCCTGGCTGCTGACTTTCCTGAGGATGCCACTGACGTAAATGCTGACATTGGTGAGCTGTTGTTTCTTTGATTAGCACACAGAACAGTTATCCTTTTTGTCTTTTGGGTCTACTCAAACATTTTGTCAATGCAGATGCATTGAAATGTGTTTTTGTTGATGATGATGATTCAACTTTATTAAAAACAAATAATTTTTTGCAGGCTGGGACAGTGACCTCTCAGCAATTCTATTGCTATTACATCTGATTCCACCATCTGGTCAGGGTCGGAAGAGACCAGGAAATGTGTCAGCTTCTCAAGCAGAAAGGCGTCTTGTGGTCTTCAAGAAGGTTTGTGTTTCTTTTCTATTTTTATGTTATGAATTACCAATTTAAGAAACACTTGATTCTTATTGCCTGTCTGTATTTGTCTTTTCACAAATATTCAAGAGCACCTTAATGCCATCACTCCACATTTCACTACCACAGAGATTCATACTCAGGCTAAAGATGCAGCCTTACAGAGTGTACCTCCACAGTACACCACAAGTAAAAATAAATATAATAGTAATAAAATAAAGCATTGGGAGGCCTTTAGCCTGGAAACATTAGCTTTAGGACCAGGAAAGATGGTGACACTTGGAGAGCTGGAAGAAGGTCCAGAAATTTCTTGGAGTTGTGTTGTCTACCAGTTTGTTTTCAGCTAAGTGGATAATAACACATGGTACAGAGTGCCACAATGACTTTATCATCTGTACAGATGTAGTGTCTGAGATTCCGTTTTTTTGTAAGATCAAAAGTATTGTTGTGAAAGATGACATTGTATTGCTCTGCGGAAAACTGATGGAAACCCTGTATTTTGATGACCATTATCATGCATTTAGGGTCAGACTGCATCCCAATATGGTGCTGAAGGTGTTGAACATCAATGAGCTGTGTTTCTTCTTCAAATGAAGTATGGCATTTCAGATTCCTCCCTGTATGTCATTCCGTATGGCGGTTTTATGCCGAACTAAATTCATTGTTTTAAAGTGTTTTATACACTACATGAGATATTTTTATATTTTGAGCCTGACATAAAAATAAAGCTGTTAAATGTATTATCTAGTTGTGGTTTTTGCTCACTTTTTTATATGTAAAAGCATTATTAAAAACCAGGTTTTCATGCTGCAAAACACAAAACTCAAAATCTTTCAACATTCCCTCCTGTTGGTAGCGAATTTAACAATATACAGCAGATACATCAATGTGTTTCAGACACAGACCCTACATTGTGAGTGCTTTCGGTCTAATCATAAAATGTGTATCATTCAAACATAATCATTCATCACATTAGTTTCATACTCATCGTCTTCTCCTTCTTCCTCGTCTGGCACAGTGACATATGCAACAAGAGATTGGGATATCATTCTTGATACCATTCCTCTTACACAGGGAATAATGCATGTAGTAAAGATACAAAACATGATAAGTATTACGCCAATAAACATCAAAACCTTAAACATCAAAACCTTAAACATCAGCATTTTCCATGAGCCGCTCATAAGCCAATCCCACCAATTACTTTGTGAATTTGCCCAATCGGTTACCTGTGCCTGTTTAATGTTTCTAAGTAATTGTAGAGCATTTGTCATATTGTCAGAATGCACATTGTCTGGAATATAAGTGCAACAAGTTGTATTAAACAAAACACAAAGTCCGCCCTTTTCTGCCAAGATCATGTCCAGGGCAACTCGGTGTTGCATAACAGTTATTCTTATGGCATCAATTTCCTGATTTTGCTCTTTGTTGATGCTGGTCGATGCATTTAAAAACAGCCCAAAACGATAGTCCAATAGTCAGGGGGTTGCTGTGGTTTAGGACAATTCCTGAATATTGACTGGCAAAGCTTACAGCGCATGTCACTTGGGTCATGTTCATAGGTCTGCCATATAATGTAGCATGCTGTGTTGTAGCAGGCATGTGTGAGCATATATAACAATTTTTGCCTTCTGTGCGATTATATATGTATCTATACCAGGCGTTGTTCATCCAGGGATGGATGTGGTCCTGTGTCACTTCAGCCAGGTGTGAGTTGTCATATGTCCATGCCCTTCTATGTAAGTTGGCTTCTTGATCCTTTAAGTGCATCAGGGTCCATGCTGTAAGCAGCAGGGCCAAGGTCGTCAGCAGAATAATCTTCATGATGACCAGACACACCGATTTGCTCTGGTGAGTAGACTACAGGCGAGAAGTAGAAGGCGGGATATACCCAATCAGCCCTCCCTTCACCTTATAGATCACCAAAGAGTCGCGGTGGTGGTATCTTTGTAGCTTCATTTAAAGGAAGAAGAGCTTGTGAATTGGACAATTGCAGGAAAAGGGAGTGAGACATTGTGTGCAGAAAAAATGTGCTGTGACAGCCAAAAAGCTACCTCCTTTTTCAACAGATAAGCTCCTGTTTCAACAGATAAGCTAACGGTTTTTCCTTTTAAGGAGTTATTATTGAATTCTATACATGCCACACCTGTAGTTGTTTGAGTATAAATAAAGAATATACTGAGAGCCCCAGCGCGATTCCCTCTGTGACGGGGCATCGTCCATGTACATGTAAAATCTCTGAGTCGGTGTTTCTTGCCTCCTAAGAGTTTTCTCCTCACAGGGTTTTTGCCGATGCCGCACCCCACCACAATGCCGCCCCGGGCAAAAGCCCGTGTCGCCGGTATCAAAAACCGCTAATGCATACTAGTCATTTAAGCGACCAATAGTTTTTTGGAATTTAAAATGTGCTAACTCAATTTGCTCAACACAGCCCAGAGTAGTATTGAAAAAAATAATCTTGTTAGACACAAAAGCAACTCAAACATCTTTTTCGGGAGCCGAACAGGGCTAACACGTTTTTCCGTTAACTCCGTTCAACCTTGCACGGTGCTGGAGGCCTTTCAATAAATATAAGAAGATGGTTAAGGCGAGAGATTACTATTCTGTCTTTTACATCGGTACAAAGGGAGGACTAAAAGCCAAAAAAGAGAGACGTTTTTTAAAAAATGACACTTTAAAACAGTTCAAGTATCTCTGTGTTTACGGACAGTAATATCGAGTAAACATTTACCAGTCTGAAGGTTGGAAGTTGATCATGGAGCAGTCAAAGGAGCTTGCAAAGAAAAGTGTCTGGACTTCTTTAAGTTGCTTGAAGACGTTTCACCTCTCATCCGAGAAGCTTCTTCAGTTCTAAGGTCAAATGGTGGAGAGCACACGAAAACACCCGAAACTCTGGCAGATTGGGACCCACACCCAGTTTCACACCTTGGCTCAGGCGATTAGAGGATCATCGGGGGTCCTTTTGTCCCTCTGTGGGGGGTTACTCCCACTAGGTTATATCTGGGACTCTCCACCATTTGACCTTAGAACTGAAGAAGCTTCTCGGATGAGAGGTGAAACGTCTTCAAGCAACTTAAAGAAGTCCAGACGCTTTTCTTTGCAAGCTCCTTTGACTACGATGACCTGGATGACTGAGAACCTTCACAGACGATAATGGAGCAGTCAGAAAGCTTTCCTTTGTTAAATCAAACTGCTTTCTTATTACGACTGCTGATGATTACTTTGTATTGAATGAACTTAAAAAATTAATAATGTGTCCAATAATATGCATAATATATGGAGCAATGTGTATATTGGTTTCATCAGTCTCTGGGTGTGAGTATAAGCTTTGTGCAAACGTGAGCAGCAGGATGACTGCAGTTCCCTTATAAGTAGTAGCTGACATTAACAGGTTATCTGGAAGTTACAAAAATGACTTTTTTCAAGACCATCTTTAAATAAACAGATTTGGTCAGAAGTTTACAGATATTCATCAGTGGTGTAAATGTCTAATTATAGTCTTTTAATGATTTCTTTGAACGGCTCTTTCTCCAGGATGGGAGGATACAGCAGTCTAGTTAGAATCAGGAACAAAGCAGAGCAACACCAGTCTTATCAGGTCCTAATTTAAAGTCGCCGCCTCCAGTTTCCAACCAGTGGCCAGCTGCCACCTAGCACTCACATAACAGAAAACATGACAAGGTCTTTGATCAGTGACCCTTGATCTGTAGTTGTTGATCAATGGTCATGAGAATTTGCATATTAATGATCAAGGAACTGATCTCACAGCCCATTGATAATTCAGTGGTGCTACTTTCAGTCATTGTGCAATATACTGTGTTATGGAAATTTTAACAATAACCTGCAACACACCCAGTGAGCTTGATTTGAAGTGGGTTTAATAAACACATTGCAATGTGGAGAGAGCATCCCAGTGAAACACCAGCACCATCTCTGAATTGTGGCCACCGTCCTTGCATCTTATATACAGAGACACAGACAAAGAACATTCCACTAACTCTCACATGTTGGCCCCTCCTCCTTCACAGAGAGAATTATGACTTTGTTTTCTGCTTGGCCGTCACCTAAGGATTTACATCCCTGATAAGCAGGAGTCTCACTATCTGTATAATGTCTCCCATTACAATGGCCTCACTGTGTTAACATTCCACATGCATGTAAACTAGTGACAGGAATGCTCCTACAATAGTAAAGTGAGAAATTGATATTACTGTATCTAATGTGATATGATTAAATATGTGATTAATACATGAGAAAAGAAATCTGCCACCACAACTGTTTGTAGGGTTGGTGAAACCTGCAGTCAGCTGAGACTGAAGAAGTCACTTGGATGAGTGATGAAATGTTTCTCACACTGAAAGCGCTACGTCCAGATGAACAGAATAAACCTTTTGGGAACAGAAAACAGAAAAAATGACAGAAGGCAGACTTTCAGGCAGGCAAACTAACTACTGTAATCAATCTGTCTCTATAAAGCCATATGCGCTTAGATTGGAGATTCTGATGCATCACCGATCTCCACTGACACGTCGGAATCTGCATCCTGCAACAACCCCGCAAGTATGTCTTGCTTTGACTTTCCCATGTGATCAGTTGCTCTCTGCCCAGCCAATCAATCAATCAATCAATCAATCAATCAATCAATCAATCAATCAATCAATCAATCAATCAATCAATCAATCAATCAAGGCTTTATTTGCCACGTGCAGGTTGCCCTGCAGTGAAATGGGAACAAAAAAACTCCTCTGCACAAAAAAGCACATAAATGTCCACAACACAACATTATGGAACACATGACCAGCCACAGAGTCGGGTGGGGGGTGAGGAGTAATCCGAAGCAAACACAGCAGCCATCCTGCCCAGCGCTACCATTCCAGCGCGGGCTCAGACCCGCCGTGTTCCCAGGAGGGAACAAGCATCGAAGGCGTTTGGAAAGGGAGGGGGGATGAGTGTGTGCATATTAGTGTATATGTATGTGTGTGCGTATCCATAGTTCAGCTGAGACAGCGTCCTTCGCCCTGCCAGGCTAAGTAAACAGTCTTCCAGCCAAACCAGGTGGCCTTACATGGAATGGGAAGGAACAGACTAAACACAGTCGTTATCAGGGTGTTTTGTTGGGCTCCAGCCTTGCGACCGCAGCTGGCGCCGAAAGGGTATCCGTATGAAGTGATGGTGCTTTTTACTTTAGTGCGAACAACTCATATGAATTTCAAAGCTGTTCTAACAGTCCAACACTGGTCTCTCAATCTCCCGTTGGAGAGCCATGAGCTTCGCCATGATGTTATTAAACTTGCGCTCTGCGATGTTGTCATTCTTGTGCTCAAAGAGCTGATTCTGAGAACTCACGACCACAGTGAGCCTCCCCAAGATGTCATCCAATTTGCGCTCAGAGATGCTATTCCGAGCGAGCCCCTCCAAGATGTAATCCAGTCTGCACTCAGAGGTCTTATTCTGAGTATTCACAGCAGCCGTAGCCTCTCCAAGATCTTATCCGTGCTGCACTCAATGAGCCCATTTTGAGAAACTTACGCCTCTTCCCATCGTTTCAATCCCAGCGGGCAGCCTTGTGGGGGTTTGAACAGCCGGTTCCGCTTCCTTAATTCTTCGATAAGTCAGGGCCAACCCAGCTCCGAACAGCCAGAACCCTCTTATCATGGTTCCGAATAGGTAGATATCTTCAGCACTCAAGCTCACCCAAGCCCAAACTTCTCGTTGAGAAAGGGGTGTCAATTGCATTTAGGGACCAGTTGATCAAATCCATAATTCCTCTTTTAGGTTTCAGAGAGCAGACTGTGAGAGAGTGTTCCAGGGAAAAGTAATACAAAAAACACGAGACTAGACAAGGACATATGAGGCTAAGCAGGGAAGCTAAGGGAGAGGAGGAGGAGAAAAGTGCGACCGCCTTCGTCAAGAGCAGAAAAAAAAAGCCACAGCCTGTGGGCATTGTATGCAATGAGTATGTTATGATACCATTGAGATAGAGCTTTTGTGAGATGTTTGTGTGATGCTATAAAAGAGGCGCTGCCCTGCCCAGAGCGCAGAGCACTCATGACTGCAATAACCATCAGTGCTGACTGTCTGTGTATTTCTCCCACGCCTGGTAATAAAGGTACTGACTACAGTTGACTGTGTCTGCAGACTTTGTTAACAGAAATTCCATAACATCTGTTATTAACATCATCCACTGGGAGCTTCATGGCATAAGTTTCAATGCCCAAGCAGTTCCTGTATGTGTAGATGGCCCACTACTGTTGTCTGCATGCTGTACAGTAGTGAATGACAAACAGAACACTGAAGGATTTATTTTCAGTGTTTAGCAATGAGTAGCGTTGTTTCCTTGTCTGTCTCGAACACCAAGGACATACAGAGAATGAAATTTACATTAGTGCTTGTTTCATGTCGAAGAAGTGCTTTGTTGCTGTCACTTGCTAATCGTAACCCTGGATCCATTCATGTTAACCAAATAACTAAGAAGTGTATTATTTTAATGATCATTATTATTTTGAATGAGAGTGTTAAAACAAATATTGATTTTTGTTATGCAACACCATTCTTCACATTCCTCCCCGATAAACAGGCTGCCTATAATCTATTATGAAAGCTCACACAGGCCGTTGAACATTAGTAATTTTACGATCCGTCAATGAAACGAAAAACAGAAATCTCAGCTGTTTCAAATTAAATCATCTCAATTCCACTGTGACAATATAGTGGCTTTTTTTGGCACAATAACTTTGTGAGTTAAGTGTATTGACTTTTTTATGTTGGTGCTGATATTCTGGTTTTAGCTCACTGAATATATAAACATCAAAATTTGCAACTAAGAGAAAATCAATAAAAATACATTTGCCAACTGAAAATGGTGTTTAAGAACAAAGAAATGAGAAGAATGATCATATGGGTGATTCAGCATATCAGTCCAGCAGCAAGATGGCTCACGGTTCAAAACAGCCTTTCTGAGTTTACATGTTCCCTCTGTGCCTGTGTACATTGTCTAGTTTGGTATTAATTAGCATTGTCTAGTTTGGTATTAGCCCCTGTGTGTGGATGTAACTTTGAATGATTGTCTCTATGTATGAGTGTTGCAGTGGACTGGCAAACTGTGAAGGGTGTATGGTGCATAGGTGGGACAGGTGGATCAACTGATAATATATTCAAATATGTTTTTACATAAAGTAATAAACTAACCCTTGTTAAAGATAGGTTTTCAAGCTTAGACAAAATGAATGTTCATGGCTGAAACACACACATAATAAAATTTTATCTCTGGCGAATCAAAGATCTCACTAGAGGTCACCATATCATATCTAAAAAAAATAATAACCACATTTGATTCTAAGCAGTAATTTCAGTATTTTTAAAGTAACCTTATGTCAGTGCGAATGAAACATGACTGTGTTCAGTAAGCAAAAGTGCATAAGTTTGACTTTCCTCCGCTTTATAGATTTTTTAGAAAACATTTTTTTAAATTACGTTTATATTTGATCAGGTGACTTAAAAAAGTGACATAGCTACATGGAAAGTGCCTGCAGGACTGTGTGCAACGGCTTGTTCCACACATACTGGCTGATCAGCAAGTGAGCTGAATGTAGCTGGTAGTTTGGTGAAGTATAGGGGAATTTACACTGATAGGGAGGGTTAGTTTCTCAAGTAGCAACATGTCAGCAGTATAAGGGCGATTACCTGGTGGTGTTGGAGCGATGCATCTAAAAAGGATATGAATCTCAACATGAAACTGTGCAATTGTGTTTTAGTTAAGGGAGTGAGTTCCAACAAGCCCATATTGGATGTTGTTTGAACAGTGCCACATCTGACATCTGCCTAGGGTCCCATATGGAAAAGATATATATAAATCTTATAAAGTTTGTATCTGTCTTGTGTGAAACTTGTATGAAAAGCATATAAGAGTGAAAACTGATATAAGATCCCTTGAAAAATTATATAAATGAAACTTGTATGTTTTGGATACTTACTAAAACAACATATGAAAGTAATGAGAAAGTGGCCACTTTCATGAGTAAATCATATAAGTTTTTACTATTTCTTTTCCATATGGGGTAATTTCCAGAAAACTGCTATAAAGTAAAAACATGCATAAACATTTTTGATTTGATATCAAACAATACAATAAGATCAACAAAGAGGATCGTTGCAAGGAGCAGAATAAAACCGTTAATGGGCATTTCACCTTCCTGTAATTTGGGTTTGTTTCAGATTATTTCCAGGAACTACGCCATTTCCCTTTAATGCTAAACAACTATTGCAGCTTATAAATCAATTATAATACCTACTATTAGTTTAGACAAAGACAAAACCACATTAAAAATGGATAATTTAATCGTAGAAACAATAATAAAAAAATTTTAAAAAATGGTTAGAGTACAAATACTGAAAGTGTAGAAAAACAGTAAAAAACTCACAATGCAAATGTTACAAGTCAAGTTTTTTGTCAAAAAAACAACAACAAAGATTTTAGACTTACACCCCCTTTCATGGATATCACTTGTTAATTTGAACATGGCTCTGAACATGTGGACTTACCATCTAAAGTCTGCATGCACTCTCTGATGCACAGACACAAGACAAACTATGCAGTGTCATGCATCTTCAGAGCTTCTCAGCTCATTAAACAGAACTGCACCGACAGCAAATACCATGTATTCCTTTCATGTCTGTCGCGAGTACAGTGGTGAACCGACAAGGAGCAGTGACACAATAATAATCAATGACGAACAGAATGTCATCACTTGAACAAATTTGTAAAGGCTGCCAAGTTCCCACATCCCACAAGTCAGTAACTACACCTGCTCCATGACTGTAATGCTTTTTACAGGCATGTAAACAACAAAAGGTTGCACAGCCTTAATGTATTGCTTGTATATACACTGCAGAAAAAAACACAAAGGCATAATTTTAGTCAGAATCTTTGTACTAAATGTCTTAAATGGAAAAAAAAAAAAAAAAAGTATTCCCTGAGAAGAGACATCTTTCACATTATTAATCTTTTGAGTGAGAGCGCTCCTTGTATTTCTTCTGATACTCGTGGAAGAGACTGAAGGTCTTGGGAATAGGTCGAGGTCGATTCTTCTGCAGACTCGAACTCCATTTACCTATGATGTAATTAATAACCATTAGACAAAAACTGCCTAATTAATAAAATTTTTAAAAAGGCAGAATAAGAACTGATGTATGCTTCAGATGTAGTTGCTACCTTTCGGTTTTGCAGCAGCTGTAGCAGCGCTCTGCTCTTTCTCTGGCTCTTCTGGAAAGACAGATTCAAAATTTCCTTAAAATAAATTTTGTTGTCCGTCTCAAAGAAAAAGAAAAAACAAACAGTACTTTCCAGTTCCCATGTTTACCACCACTCTAATCTGCAAGACACCAGTATCCCACTCCAACTATGACCCATCGAGGAGCAGAGATGTCATTAGTCTTTTCTGGGTCAATTTATGTTGAATGTCCCTGCTTTATGTGGACACTCCAACAATATATTTGCCAATCACCCTTCTAACATGCAATAAAAAACAAACAAAAAAAACAACAAAAAAAACAAAAACAAAACAAAACTGAGGCGTTATACGTGAATTACAATAAAGCATTGAAATTTTAAATTTTTAAAGAATACTTTTAGCTTCATAAATTTGGATCTTTACCAAAAAGAATGGGTCTGCACCATCTGGAGAGATCACAGTTTTTACCAAAATAAACCAAAAATCAGCCTTCTGTGATCCATTCTTTTCAATAGATGATAATGATGATAATAATAATAATCATCATCATCATCATCATCATCATCATCATCATCATCATCTCAACTTTATTGTGGGCAATATTAGAATAACGGTACCCCCTCTATCTATGGTATTTACCTGAAATGGGATTGGTGGATTGCTTCCTGCCACTGGATCCATCTTTGAGGTCAAAGTTACTGGGTAGAACACTGAACCTCAAGACTATGTGCTCCTGGCAAGGTTTGACATTTTGGCTTTCACTTTTAGAGGAACACCTCTTATTATCAGCGGTGATATCCTTCTTCTCCTCTCCAAGCGTCTTCAGACTCCGGGATTCCTTAATTCCATCTCGTTTCATCAAGATACCCCCGGCAACAGAGTAAGAACGATGTTTACGGGTTTTTTTGTGACTAGCTTTAGTCTGTTGAAAACTTCTCCACCATTTGTCATGAATTAGCTGTTTTACTGAATAATTCCTCTTGTACACCATGTCACTGGACTTGCTACTCAAAGGGTTGAGATTGACAGTAAGAACTTCTGGAGGCCTCAGGTGTGCTGCCTTAGATGCACCCTTTACAAAACGGAAATGGGCTTTTCTGCTGCCAGTTAAAGCACACTTGTCTTGTTGAGCTGAGCCAAACAGCACCAGTTCTGCAGTTCTTTTTGAGTCTATATTGAGAGCTTCAGCTTCAACAGCAGGCTCCTTTTCACATTTTGAAACATCATCAAGGGCATTTTCTAAATTAAGATCAACAGGCAAGTTGCATTTCTTTGATTCCTTTTGGGGTGGACCAAATTCATCATCCCATTCGAGTCTCTTGTGTTTTCTTTTGATTTTTTTATGCTTGACAGATACTTTAAAGTCACCTTCAGCACAGATTTGAGATTGCTCTTTGGTTTCCAAAGGTGACACTGGCACATCTAAAGCTTCTTCACAACTCCTGTCATGATCCAGGATCTGGATGGCAATCTCAGTCTCAGTGCTGCAGAACTTTTCAGTTTCAGCTTTGTTAGTACTGACTGAGGCACCTGACAGACTCGATGCTGTAGACGTTGGTTGTTCTTGTCCACACTTATCGTAAGGTTCAGACATCTTTATGGCAAGATCTGTCTTCTGGCTAAGAATTTCATTTTCACCACTGGAGAGATCTTCATCTTCATCACTTATAATTATAATACCTGAATGACTGGTATTGGCTATTTTGGAGTGGTTCTTAGAATTTTGTTCAGAAGGCAATTGAGGTTGGTCATCAACTTCAGTCAAATCTATGGTTTGACCAAGAAAGCTGCAAAGCTCAGAACCACTAAATGTCACAACTTGATCATCAGTGTTCTCCTTGTCCTTTACTGGATCCTTCCCAAACTGGTTATTGTGCTTTAGTACAACTGTTTCGCCACTATCACTGGTATTTTTTAACCCTTTTCCAAACTTTTGTTCTTTCTGGCTGTGGCATTTACAATCATAAGATGTACTTGATCCTATAGTCATTTTCAACAGCTTTGTAAGACAGCAAAGCGACTGACTTATGCCAATTTCCACAGTTTCCAATTTTGATTCCCACGATGTGGACTCTGTATTATCAGGTGTCTCACTCTCCGTGGAACTACTTACGACCCTCTCTGCATCCATACTTTGTGGCATCTCATTTTCGCTTTGCTCATGGTAACGTTTGGCTTCTTCTGGAGGCATAACTTGGATTTTCAGGGACAAACATGGGTCACTGGCATCATCTGTCTGATTAGAGGAGGGAGTTTGAATGGAGGGGGGTTTGAGTGTGGTGGCTTCTTTTCCTTCATTTGAATCAACGGGTTCAAAATGTGTTGATGGCAAGATCTTGCTTGGCACTTTACTCATAATTGCAGGATCACTGTTGTTGATGTGCATCTGATCTTTCTGGCCATCACTCTCAAGCAATGAAGTGTGATGTTTCAGAGACAATGGGAAACCAAATTCTTTGTCTATTTCATCCAACTGCTCATTTAGATTTAACCATGATGATTTGTAAGGCAATTCTGAAAATACTTCATTGTCTTTGAGGACATGGTAGCTTTCCATTTGCTCCTCAAAATTGCCATCTACCTGCAACAGTACAACAGAGTTGGCTGTTAAATGTTTTTGGCAGAATTCTTTAACTTCTAAAACCTTGAGAAAGCCTACCTTGCATGAGTACATTTGCAGTGTTTCAAGTTTTCCCTCCCAAAACAGGTCTATAATTTTTTGTGCAGTGTGTAATTCTTTCAAATCGCTGAGCTCTTTCTGATTCTTTTCTGCATCTTTTATCAACTTCGTTAGTGCCAATAATGTCCATGGGGATGTTGGGAGTGCGGAAAGATCAGAAACGGGTGATGTTGAAAGTGTCTGGATCCCACTTTGGTCTTCAGGAGAATTTTGGCATACTGATTCTTGGGATGGAATTGAATTTTGAACATTAACATCCAGTTCAGGTTGTTTTCCTGTGTTTTGTGTCCCTGACTCTGAAGATGGCAGCGTTTTGTTAATTGCTGTGGTATCTAAAACAAAAGTTTCCTTAGGGTTGTTTAAAGAGTCTCCTGCTGTGGAATCAGAAGAAGCATGGTCATTGTGAAGCTGACCTTCCAGTGATGGCAGTGGTTGTACAACAGCAATAGCTTTGGTGCTGGCATTTCCAGGTGATGAGTGAATGGAGCTGTCATTTAACTGGACTGATGACAGCATCTCAAAACTGCTTGCTACTGATGATTGTGTCTTGCGGTCAACAGATTCCGGCAGCAGGGATGAACAAAGCAACAATTCAATTAAGCTACAGTTCTTTTTAGGATGAATTTCGTTACTTGGGCTTCTTTCATTTCCTGCAGCAGATTTGTGGAAACCGTTAGGTACACAGGTTTGCTGATGGGGTGTACTTACAGCGTGCTGTGTTCTTGACATTACATTTTGAGTGCTTTGAGGTAAAGACTGTCCAGAATGCCCGGGTAATAACTTGATGGAATTCAAGTTACTATAATTTTTACGGGTAGCCGAAGTCCCAGGTTGAATATTAGATTGATTAGACGAGACCATTGTGGTCGTTCTGACATACTGCTGCTGTCTGTGATTTGCATAGCTGTACGGTGGAGGAGGACGACAACCATCAAACCCAGGAGTGCATGAATTATTTAAACCATCTGCACTTAATGAGTGCCTGATCACTTTCTGTTGTTTATAAGTTTTTATCTGACGCCCTCTCATTTCTGCAGAGTAATTAATATTTTCATACTTTTTATAAAAATTTGAGTTACTGTAGGTGGCAGTCTTGATCCCATTGTTGTTTCTTAATTGGTGCTGAGCCGAGTGTTGCTGAGTTTTGTGGCTGGTGCTGGAAAAGTAAGAATTCTGTGCACTTGATGGTGGATATGTTGCAATGTTACTGTTTCCTGAAGTCTGAGAGGTTCCCATATTGTAACTCTGTGAGTTGACAGGAGAGAATCCATGCTGAGTGCCGCTTTGTCTTTGAACCTGATTGTTCGAAACAAGGTACACAGTCTGTTCAGAGCCAGACATCATAGTGCTGGTACATAAACCACGTTCAGGTGGAAATGAGGTAGTTGGTGTAGTGTACGCTGAAATGGGTTTTGTCAAGTCTCCATTCACATTCTGTTGCATGCCCTGCTGAACACTGACATGCTGGATATTAGTCACAGTTCTATCCTGTGTTCCAATCATTTGTCTCTCATTAACAACCAGTGGCTCTTTCCAATGAGTGGACATGCCTTGCTGGGGATATGTAGTGTTTGAGTTCATCTGGTTAGGTGGACTCTGAGTTGATGAATTCTGATCACAGTCTTGCAGAGTGGGAATCTGAAATCCAGATGCTGGCAAAGATGGGTTTCCACTTTGCTTATTAGCTGATACATTTTGAATATAGTTAAATAACATACCAGAAAAATAACTATTTTTATTGCCTCCACCATTCTGCTGAGAAGAAAACTCCTGATAAGTTCCTGCAGAAGTCTGCAAATTTGACATTTGTCTGTTAGAATAAGCTCCATTGTGCAAAGGGAAATGTTCAGCGTGTGCATTTTGCACTCCTAGGTTTCTTGCTTGATAGTGAATGCTTTGTTTTGGAGTCCAAGATTGCAGATTTCTTGTTCCATCATGGGCATGATAAGGAGCAGCTTGCGAGGGCTGAGAGGCTTGTCTAATCTGCTGGTGTTGTCCATTCATCAATGTACAGGACTGCATCTTCTTCCTCCGTTAAGGTTTGTAGTGGGTTCAATTGGGAATGATCCTGAAAAAAGGATAAAAAAATAAATAAATAAAATAACAAGTTTCTAACCAATTATCAGCAATAGAAGCATTGACCAGAAGTACAATAAATAAACAGGATAGTTGTTTGTGCAAACATGGCTTTTTGCACAAACAAGTTTTCTTCCAACATTTAAAAAAAAAAAAAAAAAAATTCTGGTAACCTGTCAGGCGAGTGGCTTTTATTAGTGGCATGTTGTGAAAGCTTATATTAAATAAGTAGTTATATATTGTGAGAGGTGACTCTCACAATAAATGAGCAGAAAGGTTATATTTTTTATTTATATATATATATATATATATATATATATATATATATATATATATATATATATATATATATATATATATATATATATATATATAATTGTTGTGACACGTGTTCGAAATGCAGAGAGGTGCGCTCGATTTGCCACACGGACCAGCGCGAGAGTAAAGCACGAGGGAGGGGCTAATAATCGGCTCAGTCATTTTTAATGATCGTTGAAAGCCCAGATCGTAATCGTGATTAAAATTGATTAAATGAGCAGCCCTAGGTGGTAGTCCCCATTTTTAAGGTGGAGTACACCCTTCAGTCCCCCAACTATTAGAGGTGGGAATCACCATACATCCCACGATACGATATTATCACAATACTTAACACACAATACGATATTAATGCAATTTTTAAAAATATTTTGCAATATTCAGATTCTGTACATAAAGGTAAACTTTATCAATATTCGTTTTATCTAATATCAAAGTCTCGCACTCAGTCTCGCTCTCATTTTCAGTCAGTTTTATTGTTGACAAACTGAACGGTTTGTATTACAGTCTAGTCCAACTTAACTGAATGCAACCATCTGGTACAATTATAGCTATTCTGAACTATGCAATTTATGAAAACTATGTAGCCCCTTCAGCAACTGAAGAATTTGAAAGTAAATTAAAACAAAATATAATTTTTACATTAAAACTTTTTTATTTAAACTTAAAATAAAACATGTCTTAAATTAAAATAAGTAAACTGTCATGTTTATTGCTGCCAAAAAAAGTTAAACACATTTGGACAGTTAAAGGAATGTCAGGATTCTTGCTCAGAAAAAGGATCAACATGCTCTGAAGTCAGAGCACAAAAACCTTTTTGTAACAAAATATCGGTTTCTGCTGTCCCTGTATCGATACATTATTAGCAAACAAAATATCACGATACTACACAGTATCGATTTTTTCCCCCACCCCTACCAACTATGAGGGAGAAAGACACTCCTCAGCCTCTCCAGGAAGGTCTATACTATTGTACTGGAAAAGAGAGTTTGTACATTAGTGGAAACCCAAATATAGGAGGAATACAGTTTTCATTCTGGCTGCAGAATGCTGGACCAGTGCATTATCCTTGAGAATATTCAAGTGCACATGGGAGTTTGCCAGACCCGTCTACATGTAGACATTGAGAAGGACATAACCTAGTTTCTACACACTTCCAGCAAAGAATAAGGAAGCTGTAGCATATGGTTTAAAGCTGCAAATAATACACCAAGTAATTTTTTTCCCTTAAAGTGGCAGTTTACATTTCTCCCTCTGCTGACCTACTGTATGCCATACATGCCAACCCTCCCGATTTTTCCGGGAGAATCCCAAATTTCAGTGTCCCTCCCAAAAATCTCCCGATTTTCCACCCAGACAACAAAATTGGGGAGAAGAAAAAAACAAAAAAAAAAAACAAAAAAAAAAACATCCCAGATTGGCCCAGCCAATTCCAGTTTCCAGCAATGGCTACTACTACTACTAAGTTTTAATATTACACTTGTTACTCTTTCTGGATCACAAAATAAACTTTTAACATATTTTCAGGCGAGTTCAGGCGAGCTGTGTAAACTTCAAATATCAGCGCCGGCGAGAACAGCAAACTCCCGGCACATAATTTTTAAAACCCCTGCGGTCTTTCGCTACTCAGGTTAAACATGATATATAAGTCACTTAGATAATGTAAAAATGTTATTGTTTGGCGTTTTTCAGTGTTTAATTTGTTCATGAGTAAATTGGTTTGGCTGAGATTAAAGTTATTAGATTAGATTAAATAAAACTTTATTAATCCCTCGGGAGGGTTTCCACACAGCTGAATAAACTTCAAACAGAAAACTGATTAAACAGAAGTGTGGGATGGTCGAAAATTTACGCCAGCATCCGGTTATATATTGTAGATAGCAAGGAACAGACAGCAGAGTTTCACTCCAATGAGAGAGCTAGTGACGTAAGGCTGAAGGCTTTCTGTCGGTATGTTGTAGCGACAGAAAAGGCTAACTTGGTTATCATTTTGCAGGGGAAAAAAAGAAAGAAAAAAAAAAGACTGCTAAAAATAAAAACAGAGGTTTTTGGACAAAGTTTGCATTCTCCATTGCCAAGCACCGGCACCGTTTCAAAAGTACCGGTTTGGCACAGGTATCGGATAAAACCTAAACGATACCCATCCATAGGTAAAAAGAGGAACTGTCAGAAAAGGACATAACAGGCAATGAACCAAGGTTGAGTTTGGGTGTGGTAAAAAAAAAAAAAAAAAAAAAAAAAAAAAAAGAAGAACTGTCTAAGAAAAGTGGGGTAAGAGTAAGACACGGAGGAAGTGGGACATAAAGTGGACTGGGTTAAAAGCACCACTGCACTTTACAGGAAGGGACAGAGTCGTCTCCTGTTGTGGCCAGTGCCATCCCCTATAACTCCTTTTCCATTAGTACTGTTGATAATAATAGATTGCTTGGTATACATTGGAGTTAGAGAGACTGCAGAGTTTGTGAATATTTGCAACATTATAATATGGCGACTGTTAGGAGGTAAGAATACATATAGAAAAATAGTCTTGGATTATGAACAAAGGGCTGGGGTGCAGGGCAGAAGAACTGCCAACACCCACCCCCAGACAGGAAGCCACAGGTACAAGCCTGGAGGAGGGCAACCCCAGGATGAACAATAGAGAGAGCAGTGGAAGACTACGGAGGAGGGGTGCCAAAGGGCAGCCCTCCAATGCTATAAAGGTAGGTGTGTGTGTGTGTGTGTGTGTGTGTGTGTGTGTGTGTGTGTGTGTGTGTGTGTGTGTGTGTCATGGGGGTGCGTTTGGGTAGAGCTGGGCGATATATCGAGTTTTTAAAAAATATCGATATATTTTTATACGAGATATAAGATGTGACAATATCCTTTATATCGATATAGTCTATGTTACGTTATAATTATACTTGTGGAGCCGCAAGTTTGCCTCTCTTTCGTCCACTTTCGTCTTTACGTTACTCGGCCTCGCCTCTCCTTCACTGAACACAACTCCCCCTCCTCCCCCATCGCTTCACCTGCAGGAAGCGACAAGATGGACACGGCAAATCTCCGTTAACGAGTTACTGCGCATCGCCCGTGCGTGGGGCTGGACGGCGTCAACGTGTTAGCTAGCTAACCACGCTAACGAGCTAACCACGCTAACGAGCTAACCACGCTAACGCCATGCAGCCCAGAGGTGCTGCACGGACTAAAATCCTTTCATTCTCTCAAAAGTTGACAGCGCGCCTTATGTATGAATTCTGGTTGTGCTTGATGGCCGCGAACCGATTTTATGTGGAACACGGCGCTCAGCAATCTGTCAAAAAATGTTTGAGTATGACTTTGGTAAACTACGGAGCTGCACCGCTTGATGGATTGTCGGAGGATTACGGCTGAGCCTCGCGGAGTGATACGTACTGTGCTTCAACGTAATAGTACCCTACTGTGTATAAGGACCATAAATGGCACCAAGAGACGTGGTTGCGAAGCGGATTTCAAACTCCAGGCTGTCAGTCACGCAGTACAAGTTGGGAACAGAGCAGCTGTGAAATCTGTCTTTGTTATTGTGCTCGTCTGTTAGTTTACATTTTGACTGCACAATTGTGAGCTCTTTGTTTAGCACAAAAACAGCATTGTTTTCTTTTATTTATGGAGCATTATTATTTAATAAATGCTCATAATTTATTTTTGAGTAAATTTTATGTACATCTGTGCTGTATGTTAATAAAAGTGCCTGTGTGACATCTGGGACACAGCTTTGACTAAGAACTCTCTTTTTGTTCTTACTTTATGGCTTTAAAAAATATATATCGAGATATATCTTATATCGCCATCCAGCTAAAAAATATCGAGATATGAATTTTGGGTCATATCGCCCAGCCCTACGTTTGGGTGACCTCCTGCTCACCAAAGGATCATAAAAGCAGGAAGCTTACAGCACAAGAAACAGATCTTTCAGATAGGATCCATCTATAATAAAACCTCCCTAAGCCTCCCCCAGCACCAAATTGGCTGGAGAGGTGGTCAGAGACAAAGGAATGTCTTTGATCCTACTGCTTGAACCAAGACTTTACAAATTTAAGAAACACAATGACAACATTCAACAATTTGACTCTAACATGAACCCTTGGGGAACATGGTGTTTTTTGCAACCATTTCCCCGTTGCTGGGTTTCAAAAATGGCGGTATTGATTTTCGTGCACGAGACCTTCTCACGACTCATCAAGTGATGCTAATGACCAGCCGGTCACATGCAGTCTGATGACATCACATTTTAGCTGTGGCTGTCACGCGAAGGGTAAACTGATGGCACAACCATAGCTGGACTGGCCATCGGGCATACCGGGTGATTTTTCGTTTTTATGGGCCGATTTTTTGTAATGGTATAAACAATAAGAGGTGGTGGATTGGCCAGATGCTGGTCGATGTGTTAAAATAACTCAGTTGTTTGGTGGTGGCTACGGCGGAGATTCCACAGAGGCCAGCAGGTGGATGAGGGAAAGGGGAGGCAGGAGGGGAGGCAGGAGAGACCCGAGGCGGCCGCCGGTCCGAGTGTCAGGTGAACTGAACTTCAGGTAAGAAGTTATGACCTGCAGTCTATCAGGGTCAGATATAAACCAAGTTTAGGTGTGGTTTATTTTCGTTGTGCTGACTTTTCACAGTCAGTTACAATAACTCGTACTGCGTGCTAGCTAGCATGACGGAGTTTATATACAGCTGGGTGGGTGCTATGTTACTGATAGTGAACTTTATTTTATTCATAAGGTTATTAGAGTTGCCAACAGTCCCATAAAAAACAGAATCGTCTCGTATTCAGAGAAAATATTACGCGTTTCGTATTGAGCTGAAAAGGAACAGTTTGTCCCGGACTTCAGCTACAATGGAAAAAGACACAAAGCTGGAGTTTACGCTGCACAGCTGCCTCTTCTTCTCTCATCATGAAACTGATCAATGATCAGCTGATCGGCTTTTCTCTCTTGTTTGTTTATCGCCCCCTTTGCACCAGAAAGGAAACCAGCGGATGTCGTGCTAAACAACAGCAGCACCTTTAAGCTTGATCAGCTGTTGTTAGGATTTATTTAATATTAATTTGACATGAATGAGTTGAAGGGAAGTTATGAACTGTTTCTGAGAGACAAATAACACCAGGATGCTTTTCTGTGTAGCTGACAGCTGGTAACTGTGCAGGGGCGGGTCTAGCAAAGTGTTGCCAGGGGGCCAGGTAGGGCATTAACAAGGAAAGGGGGGCACAAAGAAATACTTTTTTCTTATTCTCATTTAAAATGTCTAGCTTTTATTAAATAATTATCTGAATCTTACAACCAAAGTTTTCATCTGATGTAGCGTGTATAGAAATCATACATATACCAACAAGACGGCATACATCACTGTCACCACAGCATCTGTTTTCATTCAAAGGCTATAATACCTGGTGGGCCGTTCTGTAGTCAAAACGCCCGGGCCGATTTTTGTCCCAGTCCAGCCCTGGGTACGACACGCGGTGAATTAATCTGAGAATGTGCATTAAAAAAAAAAAAAAATTATGCCGCTTCTTAATGACAGTATCTAACAACCCCAACTACAAGATTCAGTTTGTAATTGGCTAAAAATAAGTTTAACTGTCTTCAGAACATTGCAGAGGCTTTACTGACTATATTTGGCTCAACGTATCTGTGTGAGCAGATTTTCTCTCACATGAAGACTGTCCTCAGGTAGCCGTCTGAATGCTGGACACTGAGACCTGTGTCTCTGAGTGGGAGACCAGAGATCACATTAACATATGTATCCCTGTTTTAACCAACATGCCATATTGCCTTATTTTTCTTATCATTGTTGTGAGGGTATCATAAATAGCATTTGCATTTTCTGTTGTACAGTCCATTTGCTGTCTTTTTTTTTTTGTTTGTTTCAAAATAGCTGATAACTATTCGCTGATAGCTGCCAACATCTGCAAACAAATTCTATAAAGTGGTTCTATATAGTGTGTAACTGTTAATATAGAGCGTTATTAAATTTATTGCTAATGCAATCATATGGCACATTGACTTCCGAAGACATTTTAGATGGCACACAAGGTTGCCTACCCCTGTACTAATGAAAAAGAGGCTTAATTGTTGCATGCTGGGGCAGCAGGTTGAACTGTACAATGTGGTAGCATAGCAACATATCAATTATAGAAATGGAAATCATCTTGTAACAACATGCATTTTTATGCTTTGAAAAAAGATAAGAGTGTTTATTCGTGTTTGGACATAATGTTCAATCCAAGGCTTTCGGGTATCCTTATGATTCTTGGTTGTAGTTTTCCATCATGATGGTGAGGTGCTTTTTCCAGGTTTCTCAAGCTACAAATATGAAGAGTACCTTTTAAAATAAATATAAATTTATGTTAAGAAACCTTGAGTTTGTTTGATCCATATACAGCAGGGCCCTATTTCAGGAAGCCGGTTTAGTGCAAACTCTGAGTAAGTACACCCTGAGTTAACGAAAACTCTGGGTTTTCGGTTTCACAAAGTGAGTTTAGATTAATTCTGAGTGAGTTACTATGACGACACACTCCGTGAAGCTAACCTGCCCCCTAGCAGGTTTACTTCAACTAACCCTGACCTTCTCCGCCTCCTTGTCGGAAACCTGACTGTAGGAAGTGTCAGACATGGCGTGCCCCTCCCTTGAAGAGCCAGTAGATGTTGAAGCCCAAATCCTCCGCAGAGCTCTCCGCCGGGAGAGCGTGATTAGAGCGCGCTCGGACATTTTATCATTTCCTGATGATTTTCTGTGTGAACGTTACTGTTTTTCAGCACAATCTATAATTCATTTGAATAACATCCTCAGGCCTAATATTGCTCATGTGACACATCGCGGACATTCTCTCAGTTCTGTACATATTATTTGTATTGCACTTCAGTTTTTTGCAAACGGGAGCTTTCTGTATAATATTGGTGACGCTGAGCACGTTTCCAAGGCTACCGTCTGTCGGGCAGTCAGGAATGTTACAGTTGCACTGAAACGTCTCCTGTACTCGTTTGTGGTGTTCCCCGGTCATAGACCCACAAGATTTATCAAAGAGGGATTCCACAAAATTGCAGGTATCAGGATGAACAAAACTTAATTCATGATGTGGTGATACTTGAACTACTTCTTAAATTTTACATTTATTTTCAGGGTTCCCAGGCGTGATTGGCTGTATAGATGGCACTCACATTCCAATCATTGCTTCTTCAGTAAATGAAGGAGACTATGTGAACAGGAAGTCTTTCCACAGCATTAATGTACAGGTACATAGTTCCCTGTAGTATTTCAAACTAACAAATTATTTCATTATAGTAATGGATGCTAATTTGTGTTCTCTGCACTGTGAAGATCATATGTGATGCTGCCAACATTATGACAAATGTGGAAGCCAACTGCTCAGTCTTTGTGAGTGGTGGTGGTGGAGGACCCCCACCTGTTTTTCGGGCCTCCGCTTTTTTTTCTGTTGGCTATAACGGGTCACATTTGAGCATACAGAGTAAGCAAATATGTACTTGTAATGTGCTCAGATAATTTCAATAAGTGCTTACAGAGGGGAAATTAATGTAGCCTCTAACTGCAATTGATTGACATAGGACAAACAGACCAAGCACTATGGCTCATAATACAATTACACCTTACCTGTTTGGACTATATTTTTATATTTCATTTTTACTTGCTGCCAGGAACGTTTGGGGCCTGTTGGGTTGCACCTGCGCTCACATCACATCACAAAATCAAATGTATAAAATAAAAAATAAAATATAATAAAATAACGTGTTAAATGGGTGGAAATCCCTAGATCAATGTTTAAATTAACACTCACGCATTGACTCTGTCGGCTATGTTTTGCCATGCATGCTCCCTTTCTTTTGCAGCTGAGGCTGTGTTACTTTTTTTCCGCGGAATTTGCATGTTATCGGCATATACTGCCATCAGAATTTCGGCCTCAAGCGCTGTAAAATACATTGACCGCGCCTTCTTTCCCTCCGTCTCCATGGTGACTCACTTAATCTGTGCTCCACTAATCAGGGCTTTATGTATCCTCGTGCGTGCGCTTAACTTGGGGTTAAAGCAACTCCGCGTTGACTGAACTAATTGTTATCAGCCTTTCTGAAACCGAATATTCCGAGTTGGACAGTTCGGGGTTACTCAACCCTGAGTATTGTTTTTCACTTTGAGTTTTCTAAACTGGCTTCCTGAAATAGGGCCCAGATGTCTGGGACTAGATTGATTAAAAATAGTAAAGAAAAGGTTTTATTTCGCTTTATTTAAGGAAGGTTTTCCTTTTTCAACCTCAATGTGTGAACACTGCTGGTCTTTTGTCACTTCAAACAAAAAAGGATCTTTAAATTATTACAGAGGGCTAATTGTACCAATACATTAATTATCATTTGTAACTTTAAGATTTTCATTCATTTTTAAAATAGCAAATGGATTGGTTTTTATGTAGCTCGTTTCTAATCCATGTGATACAACATGCCCCATTCAGCTATGATCGATAACTGCAGATATCAGCTGGATCCATCGGAGACCAATTTGGGGTTTGTAGCTTGCTCAAGGATTGTTGGCATGCAGACTGAAACCATGTCCACACTAATGCGTTTTCATATGAAAACGCATCTTTTTCTCTCTCCGTTTTGGCCTTCTGTCCACACTGAGACGGCGTTTTCGTTCAAGGAAAGTGCAGCGTTTTGAAAACGCTCTACAAAGTGGATAGATTTGAAAACTGTAACGAGATTTTCTACATAATACAATATAATCAAGTGTGCCTTATATTTTGTATGTTCATATATTTCAACATAACCAAGCTTATTGTTAAAGAGAACATGATGCATTCCTTACTTCAATGTGTGATGTCAGATAAAGCATGATATACTTCTGTATTGTTATATTTCAGTATGTGAGTGGGTGTGAGGTCAGATAAGCACTGAGTTAACGTCTAACCTCTCCCCGACTGCTTACAGAAGAGGAAGTACTATGTAACTTACTTTCTCCTATAAATAAAGCAACCAAGCCTGCACTCTGTGTGTGTGTGTGTGTCTTCTCAGAGACATTCACCCGTGCGCACGTTTCTAAAACTCTCTGAGTCGGTCTGCAGTGTCTTATTTCTCTTATTTGTGTTTGAACAAATGTCTACCCCTGACAAAAACGCAGTTTTCACGTCGCAGTAGGGCTGCACGATTTTGCATAAAATGAGAATCACGATTTTTTGGCTTAGAATTGAGATCACGATTCTCTCACGATTTTCTTTTCCAGTATAAATATTTATTGCACTTATTAACTGCACATCAACTTCGTAACAGTTGAGACTGAACATAAAAACAATAAATAAACATAAAAACAACAAATGTCTCACGTTTTGTTGTTGCCGCAAAATGTTGTACTGCTTGAAATTCCGTCTCCACCGTTACTCGACACTGCGTGTATAGAGCAGGTAGTGCAACAATAGAAAAATAGTTGCGGGACGGCACTGTGTGGCGTTTGTCTAGGGTGTTGATCATTTTCCTAAATCCCTCGTTTTGCACAGTGTTGATGGGAGCCAGGTGATAAGTAATAGCCTCTGTAATTTCTTTGTGCCTGCGGGAGGTCGACGTGTATAGGGAAGCGCTGTGTAAGGTTCCCGTTATTGATGTTTGGGTGGTTGACCGGGACGGATTTTCTCCTGTCACTTTCTCGTCATCCCTGACGTGCTCTCCGTTGTTTTTTCCCCTGCTAATTTTAGCATCACACGGCACAGCTTCTGTATCACGTGGTATAAGGCTCCGCCCTTGTCATTTGTTGGTCTTCCATGGTCTCTTGTGTTCTGGGGGCCTCTGGATGTCTGGAGTTTTGATCTCCTCCATACCCGCTTCACACCCTGGAGGACGGGGCTGTGGCCCCCCCACACTCCCTAGCAGATCATTACATGGAGAAACCTTTGGAATGCAAGCATGCTGATCCACACAGGTATGCACACATGGGTATTCACAGACGCGGACTAAAGCTTTCTTGGCTGCTGCCTCAAAGCACACTGTGCGCTGTCCATCTTGCGTGCTGCACAATATTGTTTATTACTTAGTAAATACTGATATCTATGACTAGCTAGTTTATTGTGATGGTATGGTGCTTTGTTTTCTCTATTATTATGTTGCTCTTTGTTGTTTGCTGTCTCCTCTGTTTTTGTTTGTTTGTTTTTTTTCTCCATACAGGTGACCCAGGAGTTTTTTTTTTTTTTTCTCTCTCTCTTCCCCCCCCTTCTCACCGTCTCTTCTCCCCTTTGGTTTTCTTTCTTTCTCTCCCCCTCTCTCTCTCATTCATTCCCCCTGTCCTATTTATTTAAAAAAAAAAAAAAAAAAAAAAAAAATGACAAAGGATGAACTGAAGCTCTGCCATCACGTAATGTCGCATACTGCTGTTTCTGATGTCATTTAGAAAGAAAAAAAAAAAAAAAAAAAAAAAAAAAAAAACTGCAGAAGCCTTTATATTAAGAGGTAAAACATTTTCAAGAACCTCAAAAGAAGTCCAGGAGCCTTCAACTCAAGCACTTACAACTACCATGACTTGGATGACTGAGAGCATACATTGGTTGCTAAACAAAACAACTGCTGCACACATTTTATGTCACAGTATTTTTGCTCCTTCTGTCAGACAACATTTGGAGGTCCTTAACTCTGTGAAGTGCAACAAAACTATGAGAATTAAAACAACTGATAACCAGAGTTTTTGAATCAGGAGTCCTTCAACACAGTACATCACCCACTCACACTGAAGTGCCAAGACACTGATAACACAGAGATGTGTGTTCCCAGGAGACGGAGCGAAACAGGTCCCACAACAACCTGCTACATTTCCCAGTGGCCCTAAAACCATTGGAACAAAGACAAAGCTAGATGTCGTCAACATTTATTAAAAGAATGGGTGCAAATTAACACCCATACTTTTACAATTATTTACTAGTAAAATAATACTAGGCACTGGCTTACATTCTCAAAGGATCCCCCCTTACCACCAGTTTTTAATGATACCATCCTCATGAACTAGCAAAGGTACGGAGGATTGACCAGAACCACACATATACACTAACAAACTGTTCATGATACACGTGGAAGAGAAATCTTCACTTGGACAACATGGGTTCACTGATTCAGGTCACTATGCAAATAAAAAGCAAATTGAATAGTTTTTACTGCTCTTAGGTTTAATGATGCTTTTGTTCCATACATTGTGTCTCATGGTGCTCTCAGAATAGATGCATATTAGGAGTGTGTTGAATATTTTAGGAGTAGATACACTTTGTATATCCATGTTGACCTACATCAGTTTTTTGCATTCAAAGTATAATCTAATCTAATATAATATAATAATATCCTTGACCCATTTTATTTGTGTGAATAATATTACAATTTACTAATCTTTAATTAGTTAGTGTGTTTATTTCAAAAAGGTATGTATACAGCTCAGTTATACCGCAAGATCATAATTTCATATCTTAAGGTAAAGGTTATTAAAACACAGGAAGATCACACGCATAATACCAATACACTTTTCATTTTAGGTCAAATAGCCGCCTCATATTTAATTAATGTTGCACTTATCTCACAACTAAGAGTCTTTTGAACACAAGTATATTAAGGTTTGAGTACTTCAACCAGTTTCTGACCAGTGTGCACATAAATAAACACAGAATTCTTTGTGATCCATCCTACATCCTGTACTGGGCACTGGCACCATTAGGAAGAAGGCATAGAGTGTGGCAGTACAAACTAAATGGGTTAAAGAAGGCTTTTGTCCCTCTACCCAACAGAATCAAAGAGAGCCTAAAATAAGCTGACACAGATTTATAGAACTGAAGTCAGATTTCCCAGTGAGAACAATAAAGTATCAATCAAGATCCTTAATATTATAAAAACACAAGCACACATAGGCACCTTAAAAAAATCTGTATGCATAAAGTAGGATTTGAGGTTCTGAACATGCTTCCTTAAGAGGTAAATAGCCGATTCTAAACAGGCTGTTATTCAACAGACCAGGGGTCCATTCTTCGTACCTCGCTAAGTAAGTTAGCTGGATTTGATTGTTGACGATTTCGCGTGATCCTGGATCGTTCGGTTCTCCGAAGCTCATCCGGGACTTGCTGTCATAGCAACAGATCCGTAAGCGTAAACCTGCTCGGGAGCAGGCTTACTTTATGTAAACAAGATTAGATCGCAGCCACTCAGGTATGTCCGCTTCATTTATACGAAAGCAACAGCAATATTTTACCACTGTTTTACCATAAATAAATATTATCAATGTAACTAAAGCTAATGCAGTATTTGATCCTTTTATTGATTCCATACAGATACATACAGGTCATTTCCTAAAAAAAGGGAAATGTACTATTAATCATTCTATTTCATGTATTTGATTATTTCAGATGTAATTCATATTTTAGAGTAGTAATAGTAAATTACTTCGTGTAATCAAGATGAGAGACCACGGCTATAAAAGCGAAGGTGGATTTGGGAAGTCTGTCGCAGCCATGTCCTGTCCGTATACGCGAGCCACCCATTGCGGAAGGTGCAAGATTGATGAGGGGAGTTTTCAGAACTCAGCGTATATTGCGGGATAGACAGGATCCTTTAGTTCAGCGCGACAGTGTGCTCATAGAGAGATATCAATTTTCCCGTGAGGGTATTATTTACTTAACCAACTTGTTGACGAGGGGGTGCAGGACCACCACCTGTCTTTTTTTGCTCTGCCCTTTTCTTGGTTGCTGTTATAAACAAACAGATTATTTCAGGGTCTCTTTTCAAGAGACTAAAAAGTAGGGCTGCCACAAACGATTATTTTGATAGTCGACTAGTCACCGATTATTTATGCGATTAGTCGACTAATCAGATCATCATCCACTGGACGTAAAACTACAGCTTATTGCACCAGCAGCATCTGCTCTTATATAACTATCATTAGCTTACAGCTTTAAGCTTTTAAGGTGCTAACTAAAAATAAAGACAAGATGATAGTTTATTCAATTTTAATGAAATTTGCAGATTGTTTCGGTAAAGTTTAATAAACTCCTTGCTATCTAAAATATAACAGGACACCGGAGTATATTCTCCAGCATCTCACACTTCTGATAATCAGCTGTCTGCTTGACGTTTATTCAGCTGTGTAAAAACTATAACTTTAATCTCAGCCAAACCAATTTACTCAGGAACAAATAAAATACTAAAAAAAAAGCCAAACAATAACATTTTTAATTTATCTAAGTGACTCATATATATTTAACCTGAGTCGCGAAAGACGGCGGTGGGTTTGAAAACAATTTGCCGGGAGTCCGGTGTTCTCACGGCGCTAGTGACCTAGCCCCCGGCTAGCTATCGAGCTAGTGGGTAACAGACGTCTCCAAAAACGTCGGAGCGCTTTTGAAAATATGTGGTGTCCTGATAAACTGAGCAGATATTTGAGGTTTACACAGCTACATTCTCGCCTGAAAATATGTTAAACGTTTATTTTGTGACCCAGAAAGAATAATAAGAGTAATATTAAAACTAACTAGCTACCGCCATTGTTGGAAACTAAGCTGGGCCGCGCTATGAATTCTGGGACACAGCTGCTTCTTCTTCTTCTTCGGGGTTTAACGGCAGCTGGCATCCTTGTACATGCTGTGCTGCCATCTTCTGTTTCAGTCCGTTATTACACTCTTAAATCCTGCTATTATTCCTGCGTCTTTTGCGATCTTACAAAGCTTCAAACGACACGTCGACTATTAAATCAGTCGTCGACGATTTTGATAGTCGACGTAATCGTGACTAGTCGACAAATCGTGGCAGCCCTACTAAAAAGCAATATAAGTGATAAATATTACCATTCTGTGTAACCACACCAGCCCAGGACCTCCACATCCAGCAGGTTCACCTCCAAGATCGTCTGAGACCAGCCACCCAGACAGCTGCTGGAACAATTTGTTTGCACAACCAAACAATTTCTGCACAAACTGTCAGAAACCGTCTCAGGGACGCTCAACTGCATGCCCGTCGTCCTCATCGGGGTCTTGACCTGACTCCAGCTCGTCGCCGTAACAGACTTGTGTGGGCAAATGCTCACATTCGATGGCGTCTGGCACGTTGGAGAGGTGTGCGCTTCACGGATGAATCATGGTTCACATTTCTCAGCTGCCATCTGCCCTGAACATGTCCCAGTTCTTGCATGGCCAGCATACTCACCGGACATGTCACCCATTGAGCATGTTCGGGATGCGCTTGACCGGCGTATACGACAGCGTGTACCAGTTCCCACGAATATCCAACAACCTCGCACAGCCATTGAAGTGGAGTGGACCAACATTCCACAGGCCACAATTGACAATCTGATAGACTCCATGCGACGATGTGTTGCACTGCATGAGGCAAATGGTGGTCACACCAGATACTGACCGGTTCTGGGTCCCCAGACCCCCAATTAGGGCTGCCACGATTAGTCGACTAGTCACGATTACGTCGACTATCAAAATTGTCGACGACTAATTTAATAGTCGACGTGTCGTTTGAAGCTTTGTAAGATCCCAAAAGACGCAGGAATAAGTAGTAGTATTTAAGAGTGTAATAACGGACTGAAACAGAAAATGGCAGCACTGCATGTTCAAGGATGCCAGCTGCCGTTAAACTCCGAAGAAGAAGAAGCAGTGTCCCAGAATTCATAGCGCGGCCCTGCTCAATTTTCAACAATGGCGGCAGCTGGTTAGTTTTAATATTACTCTTATTATTCTTTCTGGGTCACAAAATAAACGTTTAACATATTTTCAGGCGAGAATGTAACTGTGTAAGCCTCAAATATCTGCTCAGTTTATCAAGACACTACATATTTTCAAAAGCGCTCCGACGTTTTCGGAGACGTCTGTTACCCACTAGCTCGATAGCTAGCAGGGGGCAAGGCTCACTAGAGCCGGTGACAGCACATACCTTAAACTTAAAGCTGTAAGCTAATGGTAGTTATATAAGAGCAGATGCTGCTGGTGCAATAAGCTGTACGTTTTACATCCAATTGATGCACGATCTGATAAGTCGACTAATCGCAAAAATAATCGGTGACTAGTCGACTATCAAAATAATCGTTTGTGGCAGCCCTACCCCCAATAGCGCAAAAAACTGCACATTCCAGGGTGGCCTTTTGTTGTGGGCAGTCTGAGGTACACCTGTGCACTACTCATGATGTCAGATCAGCATCCTGATGTGGCACACCTGTGAGGTGGGATGGATTATCTCAATATAGCAGATGTGCCCACTACCACACATTTGGACTGATTTGTGACCACTGTTTGGGAGGGATGGTTATATTGTGTATCTGGAATGAATTTTAGGTCTCTACGTCCATCCCATGGGGAATGGGAGCAGTAACAAAGGTGTTGCGTTTATATTTTTGTTGAGTGTAATAAATTTACCCTACCGCCTACTGGTGTTGGCCAGAGGGGCCGATGGCGCGATATGGCAGCCTCGCTTCTGTCAGTCTGCCCCAGGGCAGCTGTGGCTACAACCGTAGCTGCTTCCACCAGTGTGTGAATGTGAGAGTGAATGAATAGTGGCATTGTAAAGCGCTTTGGGTGCCTTGAAAAGCACTATATAAATCCAATCCATTATTATTATTATTATTATTATTATTATTATTATTATTATTATTATTATTATTATTATTATTAAATTACTTACGAGTTTAATTTGTCAGCAACTTTCTGCCAGCCCTCTCTCCTTGCTTTTGCAGCCTTTGCAGTGTTCCCTTGCGTTTTAATTAAACTCTGAAACTCCTGAAATCCCTCAATCAAGAGTTCTTGCTCTGCTGCTGAAAAATACCGAGCGCGCTCCTTCGACATTTTCGCCGACCAAGGTTTCTACTATCGATGCGTAGCCCCTGTTAAGCCACCCAGTGATCTCACATTACTTCATCCAGCTATACTAATCGTCAACAACAGGTGTGTTCGGAGAACCGGAATAGCGAGCTCAAAGTTATCCAAGATCAAATCATCGCGCTGTGTCATTTGATCTTGGATGTAGTAAGCGAGGTACGAAGAACGGACCCCTGGAAAAAGAGTATTGTTGGTAGTGATCATGTCAAGGCTACAGAACACTCAAGCCTTCCCACTCCACACAACATCACCATATACAAGTTGCCTTTATATTTTGACGGTACCTGGAGTATCGGCTAGTGATGTGCGGATCGATACTGAAATATCGATTCCTCCGATACCAATCATTTATGTTCTAGAATCGATTCTCACATTAAAATATCGATATTTTAGTAATTTAGGGTAAATTTGTAGTTTACCATTAACAGGAACACAGTGGAAAGAAACTATTTCATTCGGTTGTCTACAATTGGAAGGAACTACTTCCTCGTCCACCTTTCATAGTCATGTGCGAAATATGGCTGTATAAATGTGGCAGGCCCTTGGCTTGCGCACTCACAGTGGCTGAGCGTAATTGGAGTCATGTGCGGACGTATTTTACATCCACAAACAGCCGAGACATGGTTTGAGATACATGTGGCAAGAAAGTGAGGTGTTGTGGCAACACCACAAATTTGTCAAACACCTCAGAGTAAATCATATCTCAGAATATGACGAGCGTATGTTAAGGCGAACTGAAGAGGAGGAGTGGACAGGGACAGGTGCTGCTAGGGCGAGACAGACGTCTCTCACGGAGTCCTTTAGTGCTGCAGGCAGGCAAGGTGTTCAAATAGCTCACGACTTCAGGTTTTTTATTTCTGTATGATGAATTCTGCATTATTAAGTGATAAGAACAAGTAATCTGATGTCCTGTAATCATTATGAAACTATAATTTGAGATACAATAAATAAAATACGTTTTTGTACAAGGTATCGTATCGGATCAGTATCGCCGATACCACCCTCAATATTACTTGGTATCAGATCGGAAAGGAAATCAGTGGTATCGCACATCACTAGTATCGGCCTGTGTTTACTTGGTATCAGGTCAATACAGAAAAAATAATTATGGCAAAGCACAGCAAACCTCATCATCAAATGTTCTTGCTCTGTGGTGACTGGTTATCTGAAGAGGTTAGAAAATAATGCATGTTTAGCAGTTAATATCCTGAGAAAGGTAGCTGGGGTTAACTTGTGCAAACACGAATTTTATTTTTAATGTAATCTTACGAACAACATTTATTTCCCTCCACAGAGCAATAGTGAATGATCAGGGGTTTGCCATCAGTGATCAGAGAGTGGCTCGGAGACCATAAAACATCATTTTCAGACATTGACTGGCTGCCAGAGTCCACACTTCGGGATGTGCTGGAGATGTTAGAGCTGGTCCGACACTCCCCTTATGCTGGGCTTACACTGTGCGATTTTTGGCCCATTTTGAGCCGATTTTTGAGTCGTGCGACCGTTTTGGCGATCGGCCCGATTTTGGCCTTCATCGTCCGTCGTGCATCGTGTAGTATACGTGGGGTAACGAGAAGCGATTAACACCTCACGACCAGCTCCCGATCACCAATCGCTTGGAGACCGTCGTGAGGGTGTCACCGCAGCTTCTCACACTGCGAACGCGCAAACACAAATGTCAGCGAAAAAGACTGCGCAGCACAGCGGTGCAGCGTGTGATCTGGACACAAGCGATGGAGGCACAACTTGTAGAACTATGGCAAGCTCATCCGAGCCTTTTCGTTGTGGCTTCACATAATTATCACAACAACCGTGAAAATAGTTGGATTTACATTGCTGCTCAATCCCAGCTGCCTGATCAGTGGTTTTCCATTAGCAATTTAGCAAAGTTGATGGTGGTGGTGCGCGTGTCTGTGTGAGTGAAAGACAGAGAGGGAGAGCGAGCGACAGAAATTCTGTTATAACCTTCCTTTTATGGACGCACAGTGTGAGCACTCAGGTCGCATCCGAGCATAGTATAGTGCGAGACCCTGCATCGTGACCTACCAACTTCTAACCCCTGCGAGTCAATCGTGCAGTTTGAGCAGAAGCTGAATAACGCGACTGAAAAAAAGAAAAAAAAAATCGCACAGTGTAAGCCCAGCATTAGCGAAACGTTAACGCGACGCTGGATGCAGTATATTCAGACAGTCAGCCGACTTTACATTTTAGGTACATAACGCTGCTGAATGTAGCCCTCCAGCTAAACTGGCGGCTCTCCCGACGCTTAAAAAGGTTGTGCCTTTATTTTCAATGCAAGGCTTACATTTGTGCTTTACTCTTTCTTAAAATCGTAAAACTCAGTAACATCCGGTTTTAACGCTGATCAGTAACGTCGGATGTTAATATTAAAATTTAATGTAGTCTATTATGCTCATCCACAGCTTCACTCATGTGTGCAGGCAGCGTACACTACACAACATCTGTACTGTACTTGAGTATTTGAGCAACTGAGAAACTTACTTTTTCACGAATTCTGGCTGAGCCGCAGCGGTTTCAAATAGTCCGCATCCTCTTGGATAAAACAGCTTCTCTTTGTGGAAGTGGCGTGATTTCATCCATATCACATCCGGGTTTAATAAGGGAAAGTTTTAGTCCTTCTCCTGGGGTTGGTTAAACGCCATGGAGATTCAACTCTTTCACCTCGCGCTAACGCCCTCTGCTTATGAGTGTCGGCGGGTCGGAGACGTCATCGAAGGAGGCGGACCCCGACGAACACGTGTGGCTTCACAAAACAGGACCACGACTCATCTTCGCCCAGAGGAAGTACGAATGTTCGAGTTCCCAGTCGGAATTTGAAGCTTTCCCACTCGGAAAGTCGATGCAGTCCCAGCAACAGTGCTGTGCCAAAATTAAGATTTTGGATCCCATACCAAATACAGGGCCAGTATTATACCTGTACCCATACTTTTAACCTATAAAGGCAGTTTATGTAGGGGAGAGCATGATTGTAGTGATTTATGATATATTTAGTGATTTTCCACAATAATTAGTTAATACAACTAAACGCACCTTTCAGCTTTTCATGCATTTTGAAACTGTTTTTTTTTTCTGGAAACCTTAAACGTAAACGTGTCTAAGGGACCGAGCTCTAATTCTCCAGAGAATCTCATTCTTCGAAGCACCACCCAGAGTTTGTGACCAAAGGGACAAAGCAAATCAATTCAAGAGCTTCTGGGTTAGCTCTTCCTTCACATCAGACTGGTACAGTGTCCACATCACTGCAGAAACTACACAAATCTGTCAGTCACCTGCACTCTCCCCTTACGCACACGTACAACGACTAACAAGAGCTAAACACACACTGCAGCCACTTGTAGCACACAGATTTGCCTCATGCTCTCCTCAGGGAGAAACAAACAGTTGCTACATCTTGATGCATGCTCAATCATCCAGGTAAAGAAATCCCAAAAAGTTGATTCTGTTCATCTGGACGTAACGTTTTTTTCAATGGAAGAAACATTTCACCAGTTTCTTCATCATTATTATGCAAATTGTTCTGACCATTGGTCAACGACCATGAGTACAGCTCACAGAAAGTTGGGGAATGGTTGAAACCACATCATCGTAAGATGGTGATTTGCAGCCGTTTAGAGAGTTTTTCCCTTTTCATGTAAATGGCCCTCGGATTTGAGCAGGAAGTCAAGGAGGCCGTTAACATGAAAATGGAAGAAAAAAAAACACCTCTGAATCGAGGAGGGGGACTAAGGGTCCATCTTTTTACATCTTACAATGCATCATTGCAGACTGAACAAAAACTGCAAATGCAGAAGCAGGAAGTGAAAATTAACCACAACCTTACTACTTCCACAAGAATAATAGCAGGGGATATCCAGGGGGGATAATAGCAGCCAGGTGCTGCTAATAAAATCAACTTGATTAAGTGAGTGCCAACAAGTGTGACCAGAAAAACAACGGTTTTGGCAGTTTGCTGGTCTGGAGAGGGAGTTCTGTTTAGTTTTAGCAGCGGCAAGCCTGCGCTGCCAGGAGGAGAGGAGGATGGCAGCAACAAGGAAGAACCTGGCTATAAGAAAGTATTTTTCAAAGAAACCTGTAAGTCACTTAAAGTCAAGTTCACTCATAAAATGTGTCCGTCATAATAACGTTACAGGCTATGCTAGGCTTTGGCCCACATCAGTCTAAAATTGTATGTAACCATGAATAACGTGTTTTGGAAACTAACTGCACAACAGGCAGCACTATCAGTTCTCTAAGTCTCAGAGCAGCATTTCTAATTTTGATTGAAACTGTCAGAGAAAACTGCAGACTCGAGTAAGCCAGGATATTAGTTTTAGAATTATGTCTAACGTTAAAATGTTGGTGACACAATAATTTCGTCCTAATGGCACTGACATATTCATAGGGTTAATTTTTGAGACAAAATATCATGAGGTAGTCATGATTTTGCAAATATTCCACCTTGTTTTAAAAATGCACTCACCCTACAAAAATTACTGATGAGTCAAGATCTGCACAAACTGACAGAAACACTGAAGCAGCTACACATTTTATTCTTATTGTCATGTATGTCCTATTTGTCAGGTGACAGAGGCAGCTCTGCCATGTTGTAGCTCAGAGGTGAAGAGGCGAGGTCACAGGTGACTGACTGATGATTTGGTGCTATAGATTAACTAGTATTTATCATCATAACAATTGTTAGGCTGCTGATGCAAATTGATTCGTTAGTGTATATTTGACAAAGAATCTGAATTGACATGTCTCACTTTTTATATGGCATGAATCAATGTATTATTTTATCAGGTAGCAATATGTCCTAGTGCAGGGGAAGAGCCAGGGCCAAAGCTGAGGCACATCAAGCACATAGTAATAATTTTAATCTGAGGATAAAACGCAGGTACTTAGGATGAAAGATACTTCAGTGCTCTCAGGAGACTAAAAAGATGGCTACGGTCAACAATGACTCAAATGAAATTAAACAATACTGCTGTGTGTCCACCAGGAGAGACTGGACAGTATAGATGTAAAACAAACATGCCAGCAGTTTATCTCAGTTAACGAGAGGAGCAGGCATGTGTTCGGCTCCTTCACATAGTGGACATTGAAGTAATGATGTTAAGTGCTTAAAGTCATTTTCTTTTATTGTCATGACTGTATTTGAAGCTATTTTTATTTTTGTATGATACCTGATTTATATGGAATGTGGAAGTAAACTAAAGCCTAAAATACTTTAGTCAGTCATTTGTTTAATAGTAATTTAACATTATATAATTCGCATATAAAACTATGAATTGTAATTTTAAATGGTTTTAAAGCATGCAGAATAGCATATGTAGGCAAGTATATTTCTCTTTTTTTTTCTTTTTTTTTTTTTATCAAGAAGCAAAGACAAAAAAAAAGAAAAGGCAGGGTTCGATGGTAGAATCATCCGTCCCCACCAATGCCAAAACCAAATCTACGCCCTTGTCAAAATCCCAACAATTTAGAAGCTACGGTATATGCAAGATGCTGTAAGCCTACAAAAATCTTTGATGAGCAGTGTGAAACCACCTCATCTTTATTGATGGGGTTATTTCCAGCGTGCTCCATATTCTGATTAACCAAATGCATGGATCACCTTTTTAGATGTTAAAGATGCAGCAACCCTGTTCCCAGACAGGGCAGCAAATGCTGTCTCTGCTCAACCATAAATTCCCCCAAACCCTGCCCCCAAACAAATGTGCTGAGCAATAAAAAGGTTTCTGGTGGAGTCTGGAGAAGGCTTCAGTGTAGTGGGGGCGTTGCAACTGTATAAACACTGGAATGATGGCTTAAACAGTTTAATTCCACCAAGACCCAAGAATGACCTCCATGTTTAAACTTAGTGACAGGATGGATATGAAACATGCAGAGGAACCCCTCCCTCTACCCAATAAGCTGGTTGTCAGTTTGATTTGAATGAAGTTGGATGAAGAAACTGTGTTTTCCTCTTCTTTTGGAGACATTGTCATATGCTTAAATGCATGTAGAAATATATGTTATGACCTATTTGCTTCCATAGTTTGTTATAACCTCAAAATGAACACTGTACCTCCCACACACACGCACACACCTATAAAATGCAGAACTATATCTTTCCATATCATAAATCTGTAGCCAAACCAGAGGTGGGGGAAATAGTGCCTTTGTCTTACTTAAAATTATGTTTTAAAGACTAAAATAATACTATTTTTACGATCAACAATATATTAAAATCACACACTGCTTTTAAAGCTTTGATTTGTATTTTTTTTTTAACATTTGTGATTTTATTGCAAGCTGTCATGTTAAAATCTAGTTTTGTCCACCTGTAAGATTTATATTGCCCTGAACTCTCAAGATAATGATAAAAAATCATTTTAATGTGGTTATTCATGCCTTAATTAGAAATAAAGGGTTAAATAAATTGAAGCCACATCCAGAATAAAAAAATGTGATGATAAAGGAACACAGAACCCACTGTGGGATAACCTATGATGTAAATGCTCTGTATATTATCAGTAGTAATATACCTACACTACAAGGCTGAAAACTGATTAGATTAATGTCTGATGATCTTTTGTGCTTCTTCAAGAGAGAGATACTCCCATACAGCTTATGACAAAATTTAATCCGAAGTGATTGATGGCCCTAATCATGACCTTTTGACCTCCCCCCTCCCCCCCGGAAGTGTGTAATTTGATCCCATAAGCGTGTCGAATTGCATCCGGAGAAGGGAGGGGGGAAACCTCCGGAAGCGCGCCATCTGTTGTTGGGAAAAAAAAAGTTTTTAGAGGGAGGGAGTGCAGCAGGGGAGGAGAATAAAAAGCAGAGAGGAGTCCGTCACAATTTCTAAGGCACAGACGCAAGATGGATTTCCTTCTGCAGCCCAGCAGCGTTCCTGTGTCCGATGAGATCTGCTCTCCCAAAGAAGAAGGCTTTGAATATGACATATTCAAATACAGCATATTTACTATGGAAGGCCTCGATCCGGACCTTATGACCCTACCGGAAATACTCCGGAAGTGTCTAGTCATTTTCAGACCTGATGCGTCATGTTCCCTAAGCATGAGGGGAGGGGTATGGTTCCTGAAGCACAGCGGTGATGCAGCAGATGATTCTGTGATGTATAGAGAGACAGAGCGGCAGTTAGTTTTCCGCAAACTCATAGTTTGAATTCTGTTTCGATATTATGACAATTTTCTCTGTTTTTTACAATAGCGGGTGTAATTTTACTTTCTTAAGCTGCACCGGCGTTTGTAATGGGAATAAAGACTGACTTCCTGTAGAGATTTCAATAGTATTTTATTTTCCTATAATACAGACGCTGTAAAAAACCTTTAAGATACACCATAGCTTGTGATGAAAAGAAGAACTTTCTATCCGCTTGTAACCTACAGGCTGCCTATGTGTAAAAAATGAATAAATATCCCTTAGTGAATACTACTTTTCCTTTTGAGAGACTGAAAAACAAACTATAATTGCCGCGACAGGCGATCTTGTTTCACACACACACACACACACACACACACACACACACACACACAGTTTAACAAACCAGAGCTGACACTGCCATCCTGTCGTCTCATTAACTGACTCTGATAATGAAATTTGAATGTACATGTGTTGAAGGTGCGGGTCTTGTTGAATTATTAAACATACTTTCTTTAATTTTTCGAGCCACAAAAACAACAACTTTTAATTTTCTTCTGCTTGAGTCTCGGCCTCGGGTAGCTCTACTTATCATTGCTCAGTCAGTCGTCTGTTTGTGCTACTTTTTTTCAAGGAGCAGTGGATTATTGGTAAGGGTGACTTTATGTGTTTAGCTACTTAAGTGGAAGTACTGTGGAAAGTTTTACCTTACATACATAGATCTACCAGTACAGCTTCTGAGGTAACTGTTTACAAAATGTTATAATCTATTCAAAGGTTCTTTGCAATTTTACATTGATAAACATTATCCTTAACACATTTGGCCCACATAAAGTACTATGGCCATCACACGGTCATTTAGAATTGTTTAAATAACTCGTGTCTTAAGTCCTTCCATCAAACAGAAAATTAAAAAAAAAAAACATGGTTCACTTTTATATCACAAAATGTTAGAAATATAAGCCGTTCATAACAACCTGAAAGGCTGGGAGTTTAAAATGCAAACCGATGGAAGCAGAAGTAGAAGACTATAACGTCTCAGAGCATACGGTGTCTATTAATGTGTAGACATGTATAAATAAGAGCTTAATAAAGATGCCTAATTTCTTAAGAAATAAACAGGTGGAGTGATCTTTATCAAAAGTGGATGTTGCATCTGTGGCTAAACCACTGTACCCAAAAAAACTTTAAAAATCTACTGTGTGTGAGGCTGTGTAAGTAAAGCTTGCCCTTCACACCTGCGTGTAATAAACCATTTGTTGGGGGTTGTGGATTTGGCACCTCAGCATTGTGAAAGTGGGGAAACATGTTTCTGGCTGTGCATAAGATTCCTCCTTACAACTTAGAATCTCAGTTCTAAATGAAATTCAGATGTTTTTTTAAGTATGGCTAATGTATTAATTGACTTCTAAGGCACACACACACACACACACACACACACACAAGAACAACACAGAGAAGAAGAAGAGGGGGTCGTTTTACTACACATCATAAAAACGCAATCATTCATCTTCCAACTGTATCTTTCTGTTCTGGCTTTAGAGTCATAGGTTGTTTACTGAGCCGTACTTTGGGAGTCATACTGTTGTGATACTGAGGAGAAAAGGGTAAGGTTTGATAGACTAAACCCATACACACATAACTTGAATAACCTAAAGAGTGTGTGAGACTGCTAGCTGTGTTGTTCAGCATTAAACTCATCTACAAATGTGTTAGTAAAGAGCGACTTGTACTTCTGTCCCATTAAGCAACGGTTTAACAAATTTCACTGCAAACTATAAAAGGAATCTGGATTTATATAGAACATAGTAGTGATGGATTAAGTGCAGGAAACACTAGTATAAGGTGTCTATTGAACAAATCTCCTTCAGCGTTCAAAATGACCAAAGTGAGGCCTACAGGCGTTTCTCTCGGTTGGTTGTGTTCAGGGAAAAAGCAGCTAAATACACTGAGATTGCTCCGCATTGTTAGTGAGTTAACTCTGGATATCTGTAGGTTTTGTCAAACTTGGAGTGAACAAAAGCAGAAAAACAGTAAAAGATGCAGACAGTGAAAGTCTGGTTTATTTCATGAACACAATGAAACATTTTACAGTCCACAGAGCAAAGTAGCATACATGATAAATAGATACACATAACATGAGAAGTAAAACTCGTCGTCTTACCACATGTTATATTCTGTAAACTTAAAATAACCACAGAAATTAGAGTTTAGTGTTTTAAAGTCATTATTAAAAACATGAGTCAACATTACTGAAGTGACGCTTTAACGATGCGTCTTATCACCGTGTTTATGATGATAAAACATGTTCTCTCGTTAGTAGTTGTCCGCGCTGTCACTTGTCATGAAAATGTCCAGAGCCAGGGTTCCTCTTTAATCACCATTGATCATTAATAGGGTCACAAAAGATTTGTCACATTATCCCCATAAACAAAATGCTTTTATAGAAATCATTGTGATACAAATATTTAGATTCTTGATTCACAATGTGCACGAACTCAAAATCTTTAGAGGTTCATATTTATAAAGTATCGCAAATAATACATTTATACCATTGTATGAGCTACACTTCTTGTAAAAACTGATTGAAAAAAGCTCCTGTCGTGACCTTCCTTCTGTGAGGACACACACACACACAGAGAGAGAGAGAGAGGGGGGAGATCATTAGGATTGGAGGCGTTTTTGGATTTTCACTTATTGTTGGCTTTACAGTCACATAAAATTCATTCCAATTTTTTTGCCTTTGCTTCAATTAAGGTGTTTCTTTAAATCTACAGCAGCTTCCTTTTCAAAAAGTTTACTGACATAGTAAGGAAGTAGCTAGGGAACTCAGTAAGTATGAGCAACAACAGCTTAGGGACTGTTTCTACAATAAAGAGGAATTCATCATCATCTGCAGTTCATCAAAAAAAAAAAAAGTGCCATTAAAAACAATTCAGCAGATCCTCAAAGTATGGATACAATTTGTTTTCAGCTGTAGAGGTACGCTTCATGTACTTATCAACATGCAGTTTAGAGGCTTGCATTAGAGTGCTTTGGTACTTGGGCCTCTTTTATTTAGCACGGTTATACCATTGTGTATTTAGCTATATAAATATGCTCAAGAGTCTATTGTATGTTTGTCATGCAATTAAAAATTCAAAAATATAATTTTTAAATCAGTAACTTTGCAAATTTAGAGGAAATGTTTTGGGATAACAAATGTGTCACATTTTAAACAGGGTTTGAATAATCAGCGTTAACACAGAGACATTTATGCGCTGGGTATAACAGACATCCTTACCTTGGAGCAGAGAAACACGGTGTATTGTTGCTTTTCTCTATTGTATAAGCAGCGCCCGACTGTCAGAAACGCTCTGTGTGGGTAGCAAAGTCGGATCCGACGCACATCCAGGAATCTGTGTGAAAGAAAGGTCTCGCTGCAGCTAGGCTCTCAGGATAGTCAGGCTTTTATTTATATTTGCATTCTGGTGCGTTAAAGCAGCCTCTGTGTCCCGCTTGGATCCTCATTCCGAAAATTCAGATATTTAAATAAAATGGTGAATTGGCTAGTGATGAGGAGCCACTTAGATCCGTAAAATGAGGTTTGATTAAATTAAACTCTTATGAACAGCTATGAACTCTACCTCTCTGCTGATGTGTTCCAAACAAGCAATGTTTTCTACACGTCCAAACTGTGTGCTAACTACCTCACACCGCTGTGTCTGGGATCCGAAAAAATAAAAAGTTAAAACGCTATACCTTGGGGGAATTGTGAAGTGCTGAGGAAACTACTGTGTGTCTGATGGGGTGTTTTTATATAGGTGGACTTGGTTTCAGTTGGCCTCTGACATGATAAGATAAAATAAAGGAAACTGATTGTAATGGAACTACAGGAGATGAGTCGCGCAGGAACGCCGAAAACGGGACTGTGGGAGGCTGCAACAGAAAAAGGACAAGAATTATTGGGGCGCGGGGAAATAGCAGCATACGTGGGGGAAGAGTATGAGTCTTACGGTGACAGCGGGGCCGTGGGAGCCGGAGGGAGGGGTGAGGGTCCGCGCTAAATTTGCAAAGTTACTGATTTAAAAATTATATTTTTGAATTTTTAATTGCATGACAAACATACAATAGACTCTTGAGCATATTTATATAGCTAAATACACAATGGTATAACCGTGCTAAATAAAAGAGGCCCAAGTACCAAAGCACTCTAATGCAAGCCTCTAAACTGCATGTTGATAAGTACGTGAAGCGTACCTCTACAGCTGAAAACAGATTGTATCCATACTTTGAGGATCTGCTGAATTGTTTTTAATGGCACTTTTTTTTTTTTTGATGAACTGCAGATGATGATGAATTCCTCTTTATTGTAGAAACAGTCCCTAAGCTGTTGTTGCTCATACTTACTGAGTTCCCTAGCTACTTCCTTACTATGTCAGTAAACTTTTTGAAAAGGAAGCTGCTGTAGATTTAAAGAAACACCTTAATTGAAGCAAAGGCAAAAAAATTGGAATGAATTTTATGTGACTGTAAAGCCAACAATAAGTGAAAATCCAAAAACGCCTCCAATCCTAATGATCTTCCCTCTCTCTCTCTCTCTCTCTGTGTGTGTGTGTGTGTCCTCACAGAAGGAAGGTCACGACAGGAGCTTTTTTCAATCAGTTTTTTACAAGAAGTGTAGCTCATACAATGGTATAAATGTATTATTTGCGATACTTTATAAATATGAACCTCTAAAGATTTTGAGTTCGTGCACATTGTGAATCAAGAATCTAAATATTTGTATCACAATGATTTCTATAAAAGCATTTTGTTTATGGGGATAATGTGACAAATCTTTTGTGACCCTATTAATGATCAATGGTGATTAAAGAGGAACCCTGGCTCTGGACATTTTCATGACAAGTGACAGCGCAGACAACTACTAACGAGAGAACATGTTTTATCATCATAAACACGGTGATAAGACGCATCGTTAAAGCGTCACTTCAGTAATGTTGACTCATGTTTTTAATAATGACTTTAAAACACTAAACTCTAATTTCTGTGGTTATTTTAAGTTTACAGAATATAACATGTGGTAAGACGACGAGTTTTACTTCTCATGTTATGTGTATCTATTTATCATGTATGCTACTTTGCTCTGTGGACTGTAAAATGTTTCATTGTGTTCATGAAATAAACCAGACTTTCACTGTCTGCATCTTTTACTGTTTTTCTGCTTTTGTTCACTCCAAGTTTGACAAAACCTACAGATATCCAGAGTTAACTCACTAACAATGTGGAGCAATCTCAGTGTATTTAGCTGCTTTTTCCCTGAACACAACCAACCGAGAGAAACGCCTGTAGGCCTCACTTTGGTCATTTTGAACGCTGAAGGGGATTTGTTCAATAGACACCTTATACTAGTGTTTCCTGCACTTAATCCATCACTACTATGTTCTATATAAATCCAGATTCCTTTTATAGTTTGCAGTGAAATTTGTTAAACCGTTGCTTAATGGGACAGAAGTACAAGTCGCTCTTTACTAACACATTTGTAGATGAGTTTAATGCTGAACAACACAGCTAGCAGTCTCACACACTCTTTAGGTTTTTCAAGTTATGTGTGTAAGGGTTTAGTCTATCAAACCTTACCCTTTTCTCCTCAGTATCACAACAGTATGACTCCCAAAGTACGGCTCAGTAAACAACTAATGATTCTAAAGCCAGAACAGAAAGATACAGTTGGAAGATGAATGATTGCGTTTTTATGATGTGTAGTAAAACGACCCCCTCTTCTTCTTCTCTGTGTTGTTCTTGTGTGTGTGTGTGTGTGTGTGTGTGTGTGTGTGTGTGTGTGTGTGCCTTAGAAGTCAATTAATACATTAGCCATACTTAAAAAAAACATCTGAATTTCATTTAGAACTGAGATTCTAAGTTGTAAGGAGGAATCTTATGCACAGCCAGAAACATGTTTCCCCACTTTCACAATGCTGAGGTGTCAAATCCACAACCCCCAACAAATGGTTTATTACACGCAGGTGTGAAGGGCAAGCTTTACTTACACAGCCTCACACACAGTAGATTTTTAAAGTTTTTTTGGGTGCAGTGGTTTAGCCACAGATGCAACATCCACTTTTGATAAAGATCACTCCACCTGTTTATTTCTTAAGAAATTAAGCATCTTTATTAAGCTCTTATTTATACATGTCTACACATTAATAGACACCGTGTGCTCTGAGACGTTATAGTCTTCTACTTCTGCTTCCATCGGTTTGCATTTTAAACTCCCAGCCTTTCAGGTTGTTATGAACGGCTTATATTTCTAACATTTTGTGATATAAAAGTGAACCATGTTTTTTTTTTTTTTAATTTTCTGTTTGATGGAAGGACTTAAGACACGAGTTATTTAAACAATTCTAAATGACCGTGTGATGGCCATAGTACTTTATGTGGGCCAAATGTGTTAAGGATAATGTTTATCAATGTAAAATTGCAAAGAACCTTTGAATAGATTATAACATTTTGTAAACAGTTACCTCAGAAGCTGTACTGGTAGATCTATGTATGTAAGGTAAAACTTTCCACAGTACTTCCACTTAAGTAGCTAAACACATAAAGTCACCCTTACCAATAATCCACTGCTCCTTGAAAAAAAGTAGCACAAACAGACGACTGACTGAGCAATGATAAGTAGAGCTACCCGAGGCCGAGACTCAAGCAGAAGAAAATTAAAAGTTGTTGTTTTTGTGGCTCGAAAAATTAAAGAAAGTATGTTTAATAATTCAACAAGACCCGCACCTTCAACACATGTACATTCAAATTTTGGAACAGGCTCAACATTGCTGCTGTTCAATAGTTTTTATCCGTTTGAAAAAGTCATTTTACGGCTTTAATGTTTCCAGCTGATAAGGAGAATGAGTGCATTTCAAATGTGCGTCCAAAGGCTTTAAACATCTGCTTTGTCTGTAACGACAGTATCAAACTACAGAGCATTGTTTTTACTAAAATTCAACATTTTCCGATGAAAATTTGGCTACTTTTTTTTTTCTTTACTGTAACACCCACCTCAATGCCATTTTTAGGATATTCTTGGTGATCACATTTTTTCATATTTATGCTTTTGGCACTGAGGGTATCTAATACGCATGTTGTCACTGTGTTTGTACTACCAGCTGTGAGGGCTCTGCTTTTGCTTTGAGCAGTCTGTTTTTATTTTGTCTCGTGAGTGTGTGTGTTTTTCAAACGAGATCCTCGTCAGTTTGATTTTGTTACCACAAACTTTGTGTGAAGTTCACAACAGAGGTAAAGAGATTTAAACATCCCAGTTTAAGGAGGCAGGCAGGGGTTGGACCACCTGCACAGGGCTGGTGAAGCAGAGAGTGTCCGGGGGGAGATGTGCAACAGAAGCAGAGGGAACATTTTACAAGATGATAAATGGCAGATTTAGATGATTAAGGATTTGTTGACAAGATTAAAAGACACGTCCGTCAGAGTTCTTTTTTTTTTTTTTTCTCTCAGCAGGATCTGGAACTTATTAGGTTTCTAACACTTCCTTAAGTCTTTGCCTTAACACAATTCCTTCTTACACTCAATGTTAAACTAATTCTTCTCTTCATAATAGTTACGGTAGCATTTTTCAACATACCAAATCAAACCTCTGCAATTTTATATACATCTTCAAGCTTTGTTACTACTGAATCCATTTTTTCTTGGTTAACAATCATATCCTCAGTTGCATCCAATTAATTTAATGCATTGCTAATTAACCTCTGATGTAGACTATCAAGAAAATCTTTTGTCTAGTCTGGCCCTCATTATTCTTTAAATTTATTTTTTCCTTACTGGCACTTCATTTGTAAGCTCAACACAGATAGGACAATGCTTATAAGATGACAATATATCCAAAAATATCAACTTCAAAATCTACCACATAAGGGAGAAATGAGGATGACATAATTACATAATCAATAACACTGCTATCACTGATGAACGGAAGTTGAGGCCTTCTGGTTACATTATCAGAGTCAGTTAATGAGACGACAGGATGGCAGTGTCAGCTCTGGTTTGTTAAACTGCAGAGACTTTCATTCACAGAGCGCAGGAGAGTTGAATTCTCCAGGTATTTCAACGTGAAATGAATTCCTTTCTTTTTTTTTTTTTTTTCTTTTCTTCTTTTTCTTTTCTCTTAATACGGGACAGACTTGACTGGGGGAAAGAAGGGGAGAAAGAAAGAGGGAAAGAGAAACAGCTGAGAAGAGGGACGGGGGAGAAGGGCAAAAGACAAAAACCAACAGAACGGGCAGAGAAAAAAAATGCATATATCAATCACCTGGATCACCTGCTGAGAGAGAAAAAAGAAAGCAAGCAGAAGAGAACAAGAGTAATAGAATAAACAACATCACAATGATATATGGGAATATGACAGTAAATACTAAATGTTAAACATTATTGTGCAGCACATAAGATCAACAGAACACAGTGTGCTTTGAGGTAGGAGCCAAAAAGGGTGTAGTTTGTGGGTGTGATCACCCGTGTGTACACCTGTGAGCATGGACGCGCTTGTTTTTTGTTTTTTTAAAAGGTTCCTTCATGTAATGATCTGCTAGAGGGTGTGGGGGGGCCACAGCCCCGTCCTCCAGGGCATGAAGCAGGTATGGAGGAGATCAAAACTCCAGACATCCAGAGGCCCCCAGAACACAAGAGACCAAGGGAGACCAACAGAGGGGCAGCTGCGCCACTGTCCCGGAAAGAGCTGAGGAGAGTCCCAGATGAGGGCTCACTCAGCAGCCGCGGAGCAGAAGCCAGCGGGAGTTGCAGTGACGCGCCCGTGAGCTCCGCCGGCAGCCAGCTGCGCCTGAGTGACCGAGCCCCAGGCCGAGAGGCCGGGGGCACCCCACCTCCGAAGTGGCCCGAGCGAGCCCCAGGCTCCAGGCCCCGATAAGCGGCCGCCAAGGAGTGAGCCGGTGTGTACCTGGACGCCCATCCCCGGACAGAGTTCAACAACATTACAGTTTGATTAAATAAAAAAGTTTTTAGACTACACAAGGTTCATTTTCTCCTCTGATAGTAATCATATTAAACATGTCAAGAAAGAAAGAGTATAAAGAAAAATAGTAAATGTGTGTCTAATTAAACTCTTCCTGTGAGCCTTACATCATCCTTTAATATGTTTGGTGTTACAAACTTGAAGAAGCACAGAAAAGATCATCAGACATTAATCTAATCAGTTTTCAGCCTTCATTCATATTGAAAAGTTGAAATCTTCCCTGCTAGACCCAAGTGCAGCGTTTAACACCGTCGGCCAGAACATTTTATTACAGCTATTATTAAATGGAGAGTCCTCTTCACACACTGAGGTTAATTATGAAGCTCCACAGGCTTCTGTGCAAAGACCAGTTCTGTTTACATTATACGTGCTTTAGAAGACATAGCATACCACAGGTCAGCTCAGCAACATTTCGACTTTGGCTTGTTTTTTCTGATTAACGTTAATTACGTAATTTAGAATTAAAGTTGAGTGTTTTTAGCATTTAGGATGGCCGTGGCGAGTAACTCAAGTGCTGTAAACATTTCATGAAACCTCATCAAAAGTTATCTGAGTTGGAAGGGTGGCTGTTAATCAGCCATTCTTAAGGAAGGAGAACAGAGAAAAATAAGGCTGAGGTGTGCCAAATTACACAAGAAATTGACTGGAAAAAGAAATCAGCTGTAATATGTCTTATGGAGTAATGAATCCAAATTTGAAATATGCATGGAAGAGGTCCGAAGAGAGATACAACAGTGAATGTCTATAGCCGTCTTTAACACAGCGTGGATACTCTACCGTGTTTTGAGGCTGGATTTCAGCCAGTGTTGTTGGAGCTCTTATCCAAATTAATCAAATTATGAATGTAGAAAAGTTCCACCAGATTTTGATCGACCATGTAATACCACGTAGTGTCTGATTGGCTTCAACTTCATTTTTCAGTACGACAATGATCGCAAACATACTGCCAATGTAGTCAAAATATGCCTGGATGAAACAACGCATCAGTCATGGATTGATCTCTCCAGGGTTCGAACCTCAAGATAATCGAAGCAGTGTGGGATCATCTTGACAGAAAACAAAACAAAAGGCAGCCAGCATCCAAAGAAGAGTCTCGGATGTCTTTCAAGAAGCCTGCAGAACTAAGAAATTACAAGAAAGCTTACCTATTAGAGTTTAAGCTGTGTTGAAGAATGAAAGGCAGCTTTAACTGGACAAAAGGGGGAAAAAAATCCCACATTGACAGCTAACTCAAGAGACAAAAAGCATTAGAACTCAAGTCATTACCTTACTTAAGGATAAATAAGTTAATTAATTACATTAATGCATAAGCAGAAAATAACCTACACTGTAAACCCGAACAAGTTGACTGAACTTAAAACTTTTGTGGAAACTGATTACCTCAAAAGATTTAAGTACAAAAACTCATATCTTCTAAGTATGGGGTACTCAAAATTTGTATTTATTGTTAACCTAAAAATTTTAAATTATATTTTATATTTTATTAATTGAGCTTTACTCAAAGACTGTATACTTTAATTTCAATATTTTTGTGTTTCTTGTAGTTTATTATTTTGATGCAACACAATGCAATTATATTACAACCTAAACTCAAATTATCTGATTATTAATTAAAAGATATGTTGTGAGTGTAGACTACTAAAAAAAAAAAAAAGTACGGAAATTCAGTTACTTTACATTTTGTTTATTTAACATTTTTTCATGAAAATTTAAAAACATCACAAATGTTTTTATAAAACAACTAACATGGACATCGGCACCAAAAAGTGAGCATTATAAATTCTGTGTAGAACATTTATCTTTTATCTTTTTATAAACTCACAAAGGACGACATCAGTCCTAATTGCATCTTTCTCAAAATACACAAAAATGCAAAACAAAAAGTCAAATACTAATCACTTTTTTTTTAAATAGAAATGAAAAACAATTTTTAAAAATGGGTACAAAGACGATCAGCTTCCAAATAACCAGATAAGGCAGTCAAGTATAGGAAAATTAGGTAAACTGATGGAGTTAAATCCACCCAAAGCCTGTAGTAAACTTAAAGTGCTTAAAGTGCTTCAAACAAAGTGCTCAGTAACAGAGTGCGTGTCCTAACAAACATTGCCTTATATTCCTTAAGAGCATGTAGGCAGGGGTTTCAGGGGTTTGCCGTCATCAAGCCCCATGAAGATATTTTGGACTAAGGCAAATGTGTGAACCAGCTTCCTGGGGTAGTCTAAATGCAGAGCATAGATCAAGCCAAACAATAAAGCAAATGCATTTGCAAATCTGGGAATATCACGCATCACCTAGTCGCCTTTCACCAAAACAGCCATGCTTGAGGAAGTAAAATGGACTGGACTGGGAAGCGCCGTCGGTAACCACTGTGAGAAGGGCAACTGGAGTGTCAATGAGGGTCGACTCATCCAATGCGTCCGCCTGGAATAGACACAGTATCAATGGTAAATGGCCTGTATTTGTATAGCGCTTTACACATTCAGTCATCCAGACATTCACACCCATTCACACACTGGTGATGGCAGCTACATTGTAGCCACAGCCACCCTGGGGCGCACTGACAGAGGCGAGGCTGCCGGACACTGGCGCCACCGGGCCCTCTGACCACCACCAGTAGGCAACGGGTGAAGTGTCTTGCCCAAGGACACAACGACCGAGACTGTCGGAGCCAGGGCTCGAACCGGCAACCCTCTGATTACAAGGCGAACTCCCAACTCTTGAGCCACGATCGCCCCAATTAAATAAGTAAGGTTGGTTTGAGAGAATGTGACAAGCATGACCTGTAATCTAGCAAAACATTCAGCAGTGTAGTGGGTTACTTTGTAACGAGTTAGGGTACTCTACTTTTTTTGAAAAATGTACATTAACGTGTTAGCTTCTTGCATTACATAATTTGTATTTTTATTATTTTTCTAAAAAAAAAAAGTAATTTTTTATTTCATGACTTTATCTCAAAAAGAAACTAAATCTTGACTTCAGCCTGGTTTTTGGGCCACCTGCAGCATAGCCATAGTGCTGTGATACGCCTGTGCCCTGCTCCTGACCTGTGTGTGTGTGGGTTTTCTACAGAGAGGGTATTTTGTTTGTACAATTTGGTAGCTGCTAGGGTATTAAATTGTATTTAAAAAAATCCATAGCATTTTATCTTACTGGCAGAATTTAAGTAATGCAAAAATACACTTACATTACATGTCTAAAAGAATTCTGGGTCCTCCTCCCGCAGGTATACAGGAAGGGCACGAAGTACTGCAGTGCGTTTCACGTTGATATCAGGCGCCTCCTAAAAAGGGAAAAGAAAAGTTCATTTAACGCAAAGTTTTCAGGTGTCATTCTTTGGGGAGAATACATGTTTATGAAACTGCATGACATCAGACTCTACTAAATTTTGGAGACTTTTCTTTTAAGACACAACCTTTCTGTCTCTTGTGACAAAGAGTATGTTTCTTAATCATTTGACAAAAACCCTACACAGTATTTTAAAATAGTGTTCTCCAGATCAGAGCTGTGATCTATATAGAACATGGGATTCAAAGCAAGGAAAAATTGTGTGTTTATCAGTGAAACTTTTAATTTGTGTTAATTTTATCATTATCAATATATGAAATCTTCACCTTAAGGGACTTAATGAATGGTTTCTTCAATAGATCTTTCAACTCACCTGTGTTTACTGTCTCCACCTGAAATTAATTGCAGTCTGAATTTTTTTTTCTTCTGTCTTTTTGTCTTTGGCCTTCAGCCTTGGAAGAAAAAATAAAAATATTGAAAACCTTATCAGCACACTAAATATACAACACCTTGCTATATTTCAATTGTTTTAGATAGAAGTTGCCACTGCTAGCTAAGTCACTTTTGAATGATGCTAATGAGAAGAAAAAAAAAAAAAAAACCTGCCGAACAATGAGGCTGCTGTTGTAAAAACGCCAACTTTCTTGCGTTGGCAAGGGGTCGTTAAAATATCACTAAGACCCTTTCTTTATGTGTGATTCTTCGTAAAACTGTGTTTTAATCGGTTAAAACTGTAAAACTGACGACATAATCTATGTTTGAAAAAGAGCGCGAACAACCGCGAACAACTATTCACTACCTGGGTCTGTGCTTTTTAACACAACAGCGCATTCGAAAACAAGTTATTGGCTGCAACATATTAATATACTTGCTTTTTTACGGAAAAAATAAACATAACGAAGGTTCCGTTTTACTTACAAGTTTCTCCAAATGTGTTCTCCAGTCGCTCGAGAAGGGCAGCCATATTGAACAGAATTTTCTGTCAACGTCGTTCAGGTTAGAGAGAAGAGAGAAGACGTCATGACGTCATGACGTCCACATGCGGAGCTCGGAAAAAAACATTTACTCAAAAATCATAATTAAGAAAGCAGTATTTACTCTTAACTTCTAAGCCATGTACAATTATAACTGTTTGAATCGTTAACCGAACAGAAAAGTTTTAAGTTGTTTCAACTTTGTGAGGAATTTTAATTGTTATATCCACAAACTTTATAAGTCAGGTAGACTGTTGGGGTTTACAGTGTACAGTAACTGCTTTGCGATATGGAAGTGCAAAAGACAACTGAAAGGGAGGATAGTTTCTATATATGTGGTTTCTATTAAGGGACAGAGGAACGATAAGAAACGATAAGAAATCAAGGACAAGGAGTGTGGTGTAGATAAGTGAGGAAATCCAATCATTACTACAAATTTAGTTGAAATTTAAATATTTTAACTATGGTGTGTGAGGTGGGCCCCTGGGTGCCTCCTGTGAGGGCTGTCTGTTTTCCACATTCTGCAACGGTAAAATTACAACTTTGAGGCGGATATTTGTTTTACCAAATGGACAAAACCCGTCTCCTGTTGACAAAACTCGCCTCATGGTTGACTCTTTCCCACAGAGGGGGGGTGCTTTAATAAACTTATTCGAATATGAGCTTTTTTCCACTAAGACTTGTTTTATGGGGAGATGTACGAAATTATTTACCGGGTTACAAGCAATGATAATATCGGATGTTGACTCCTCAGCGTCATCATTTTCTATCTATTGAGAAAACCCATTGTAAAAGTAATGAAGAAAAAAAAAAAACTCTTCCGCCGTCTCACTCCTCCTTGACCCGCGGTGTGTGTGTGTGTGTGTGTGTGTGTGTGTGTGTGTGTGTGTGTGTGTGTGTGAAACAAGATCGCCTGTCGCGGCAATTATGGTTTGTTTTTCAGTCTCTCAAAAGGAAAAGTAGTATTCACTAAGGGATATTTATTCATTTTTTACACATAGGCAGCCTGTAGGTTACAAGCGGATAGAAAGTTCTTCTTTTCATCACAAGCTATGGTGTATCTTAAAGGTTTTTTACAGCGTCTGTATTATAGGAAAATAAAATACTATTGAAATCTCTACAGGAAGTCAGTCTTTATTCCCATTACAAACGCCGGTGCAGCTTAAGAAAGTAAAATTACACCCGCTATTGTAAAAAACAGAGAAAATTGTCATAATATCGAAACAGAATTCAAACTATGAGTTTGCGGAAAACTAACTGCCGCTCTGTCTCTCTATACATCACAGAATCATCTGCTGCATCACCGCTGTGCTTCAGGAACCATACCCCTCCCCTCATGCTTAGGGAACATGACGCATCAGGTCTGAAAATGACTAGACACTTCCGGAGTATTTCCGGTAGGGTCATAAGGTCCGGATCGAGGCCTTCCATAGTAAATATGCTGTATTTGAATATGTCATATTCAAAGCCTTCTTCTTTGGGAGAGCAGATCTCATCGGACACAGGAACGCTGCTGGGCTGCAGAAGGAAATCCATCTTGCGTCTGTGCCTTAGAAATTGTGACGGACTCCTCTCTGCTTTTTATTCTCCTCCCCTGCTGCACTCCCTCCCTCTAAAAACTTTTTTTTTTCCCAACAACAGATGGCGCGCTTCCGGAGGTTTCCCCCCTCCCTTCTCAGGATGCAATTCGACACGCTTAGCGACAGATGGCGCGCTTCCGGGGTTCACCCCCCTTCTCCGGATGCAATTCGTCACGCTTAGGGGATAAAATTACACACTTCCGGGGGGGAGGGGGGAGGTCAAAAGGTCATGATTAGGGCCATCAATCACTTCGGATTAAATTTTGTCATAAACCGTATGGGAGTATCTCTCTTACGTGATAAATAGATACACGTAACACGGACAGTGAGAAGTAAAACTTGTCGTCTTACCACATGTTATATTCTGTAAACTTAAAATAAACCACAGAAATGAGTGTTTAGTGTTTTAAAGTCATCTATTAAAACATGAGTCAACATTACTGAAGTGACACTTTAACGATGCTTCATATCATCGTGTTTATGATGATAAAACAGGTTCTCTCATTTGTAGATGTCTGCGCTGTCACTTGTCATGAAAATGTCCTGCGCCAGGGTTCAAGCTTCCTCTTCAGTTACCATTGATCATTAATAGGGTCACAAAAGATTTGTTACATTATCCCCATAAACAAAATGCTTTTATAGAAATCATTGTGACGTGTGCATGAACTCAAAATCTTTAGAGTTTCGTATTTATTAAGTATCGCAAAGAATACATTTATACCATTGTATGAGCTACAGTTCTTGTAAAAAAATAAACTGATTGGTAATGCGTTTGAGAAAAGCTCCTGCTGGGACCTTCCTTCTGTGAGGGCACACACACACACACACACACACACAGGGGGGGGGGATCATTAATACAAAGGATTGGAGCCGGTTTTTGGATTTTCACTTGTTGTTGGCTTTAATATGAACAGTCACATAAAATTCATTCCAATTTTTTGCCTTTGCTTCAATTAAGATGTTTCTTTAAATCTACAACAGCTTCCTGTTCAAAAACGTTTACTGACATAGTAAGGAAGTAGCTAGGGACCTCAGTAAGTATGAGCAATGTGGGATTATAATATTATAATATTAGTTTGCATTATTCTCCTGAATTAGAAGAAGGTGATAACTATTACATTTGTTAAACTGATTTGCATTACATTAGACTGCTGATTTATTGTGAATGAATGATATTGTTTTATGATGCATTATACTGCTGAGTTATGAGAAATACTGTTCGCAGAAAGTCATCGCCTTATTTGTCTGATTAGAAGAGAACAGAGCATACTGCCTGATCTCAGCAGGAGCAGATAAACAGGGAGCCAAGGCCATAGCTTAGGCGCAGTGTGAGAGAAAGAATGTGAATGTTTAGGCTTTTATGATTAGGTGGGGGCCACTAGAGGCTATAAGAGGTTGATCAATGCTCCACCATTTTGAGATCTGATGCTGTCTGCGTACAGTGTCCATCTCCCACGCGTGTGTTCATTAAAATCATCGTTTGACTCAACCCGGCCGGACCAGTGTTGTTATTTTGGTTTTCCTCTTGTATCCATCTCCAATTCTTTGAATCCGTAACAGTTTGGGGGCTCGTCCTGTGGTATTGGGGTGGAAGTTGGAGGCTTGGACGGTCCGAGGTGGTCAGATAGGCAGACATTATCCGGCAATCGTACTGAGTGGACAGGCGCCTTTATAAAAGAGGTATGCACAGGCCTGTTGATTTTATCCGAAGTGTGCTGAATTGGACGATAAAATTAAATGTCTATTCAGTAAAAGTTGCCGGTGAGTGTCTGTTTTGATTTTGATGAGAAAATGTCATGAGAATTGAAGTTAAAGTAATGATAATGAAACGTTGAAAGTGACAGTACTGAGGATTTAAAGCAGTTGGACTGCTGAGTGAATTTAGTGTGATAGGGAATTGGTCATTTTGTGGGTTAGAGTCCCCATTGGTCAGACAGGTTGGACCTGCGTCAGTCATACTCTTGTTTTGGGGTGTTGACTGTTGTTTCAAAGTATTATAAATTTTTCAAGGACGGCAGTTAAGATAAGATAAGACTTTATTGATCCCACAACGGGGAAATTTTTGCGTCACCTCAGCTCAGGTACAGATATATGAAGGAAATACAAAAATACAATTAAGTACAATCAATGGGGGGAAAAAAGTAAGATAATACACTATATACAATGGTAGCATACACAGTATGTGATTATGGAGATAGTTGGAAATATGGAAGACAAACTATATAGCTTGGAAGGTCATGGAAGGTCCATTATGCATGAAGTGGTGACCGTGGATGTTCACAGTGTCCAGTGACTTATGGCATCATGATTGAGGAGTTATAGAGTCTAACTGCTGTTGGGATGAATGATCTGCGAAAGCGCTCCTTCTTCCAGCAAGGGTGTTTCAGTCTCTGACTAAAGGAGCTGCTCAGCCCACTCACATACTCATGCAGTGGGTGAGGTGGGTTGTTCATGATGGATGTCAGCTTTACTAACATCCTCCCCTCACCAACCAACTCCACAGACTCCAGGGGATATCCCAGCATGGAGCTAGACCTCCGCACCAGTTTGTCAATCCTGCTCCTGTCCCTGTCCGTGCATCCACTCCCCCAGCAGGCCACTGCATAGAAAAGGGCAGATGCTACCACAGTGTCATAGAATGTCCTTAACAGAGTCCTGCAGACTCCGAAGGACCTCAGTCTCCTCAGCAGGTGGAGTCGACTCTGGCCCGTCTTATACAGGACGTCTGTATTTGTAGTCCAGTCCAGTTTATTGTTGAGGTGAACACCCAGGTACTTATAAGAGTCCACTATCTCAATGTCTTTCCCTTGGATGTTCACCGGTGTTGTAGGGGGTGACTTCCTCCTGAAGTCTATGATCATCTCCTTTGTCTTGCCGGCGTTGATTTGGAGTACGTTGGTCTCACACCAGCCAACAAAGTCACTGATGACCCCCCTGTATTCCTGATCATTCCCGTCTGATACGCATCCAATGATGGCTGTATCATCTGAGAACTTCTGTATATGGCAATCGTCCGAATTATAACAGAAGTCTGAAGTGTAAAGGCTGAACAGGAAAGGTGAGAGAACCGTGCCCTGTGGTGCCCCCGTGCTGCAGATTACCACCTCAGACACACAGTCATGGAGCCTCACATACTGTGGTCTGTTGGTAAGGTAGTCGATGGTCCATGCAGTCAGCTGTTTGCCTACTCCGGCTCCCTCCAGCTTCCCTCTCAGTAGTGCGGGTTGGATGGTGTTGAAAGCACTGGAGAAGTCAAAAAACACGATCCTCACAGTGCTCCCCGCCTGCTCTAAGTGAGAGAGGGATCGGTGTACCAGGTAGATGACAGTGTCATCCACCCCAATTCCAGAACGGTAGGCGAACTGCAGGGGGTCCAACACTAAGCCTACCAGTGGCTGAAGGTGGTGCAGGATGAGCCTTTCCATGGTCTTCATCAGATGAGAAGTCAAGGTAACAGGCCTGAAGTGGTTGGGCTCCCTGGGGTGTGCGATTTTTGGCACCGGAACCACACAGGAAGTCTTCCACAGTTCAGGAACCCTCTCCAGGCCTCAGGCTCAGGTTGAAGATGTACAGGGCCACCTGACAGAGCTGGTCTGCACAGTCCCTGAGCAGTCTGGAACAGATTCCATCCGGACCTGCTGCCTTCCTTGCCTTCGTCCTCTTGAGCTGATTTCTCACCTGATCAGCTGTGAAGTAAGGCAAGGCAAATTTATTTGTATAGCACAATTCAACAACAAGGTGATTCAAAGTGCTTTACAGAGACATTAGAAACAAAAACAAATAAAAAGCATTATTTAAAATTGATTAAAACAAGCAAACAAACTAACTAACTAAACACACACATTTCACACCTGTTCGCGCGATCTGAACCCTTATCGTAAGGGGAGCTACCAGTCCTTCTGTGGACGAGCTACTTTCTATTTTAAATTCCCTGAATTTAAAATACTCTCTAGACCCAGTCTAGACCCAGTTGGGGAGCTACCCAGAGCTTTAGTCCCACACCTGTTCGCGCGATCTGAACCCTTATCGTAAGGGGAGCTACCAGTCCTTCTGTGGACGAGCTACTTTCTATTTTAAATTCCCTGAATTTAAAATACTCTCTAGACCCAGTCTAGACCCAGTTGGGGAGCTACCCAGAGCTCTAATCCCACACCTGTTCGCGCGATCTGAATCCTTATCGTAAGGGGAGCTACCAGTCCTTCTGTGGACGAGCTACAGTAGATGTGAGGCTGGGCTGGAGTGGGGGGTGGGGCTCGCTTTGTTGTGGATAGATGTGTAGATAGGGGTGAAGCAGAGTTGTGGTGAGAGGAGAGCTCAGGTGACAATGGCATTGCACCCGGAGGGGGGGGGGCAAATGGAGGGGGGGTTAATGGAACCTGGGGGGTGGGAGAGGTGATAAGTGGGCCAAAGTGGGCCATTGTCAAATCTGTTAAAAAACAGATTCAAGTCATTAGCCCACCCCCGGCCAGCAGACACTGTGGCTCCTCCATTGTCCTGGAAATGTCCAGAGATTTGTTTCATGTTCCTCCAGACTTCTCTGACGTTTTTCTGTTGGAGTTGGTTTTTCATCTTCCTCCTGAAGCACTCCTTGCCTTCTCGGATCTTGTATTTAAGATCCTTTTGGACTTAAGTTCCTCCTTGTCTCCCGACCAGAAAGCACTCTTCTTCTTGTTCAGCAGGGCCTTCAGTTCTGGGGTGACCCACGGTTTATTGTTTGAGAAACACTGTATCTTCTTGGTAGGCACAGTGTTCTCAACACAGGAATTAATGTAGTCCATGATGCAGTGAGTGAGGGCGTCTATGTCCTCACCGTGAGGCTTGCAGAGTTCCTGCCAGTCTGTGCATTCAAAACAGTCTCTTAAGGCCTCAGTGCATTCCTCAGACCACACCCTTATCACCTTCTTTGTGGGGGGGGGGTTCCTCTTCACCATATGAGTGTAGGCGAGGTGGAGTAGGACCAGGTGGAGAAGGACCAGGTTGTGGTCTGAGTGGCCAAGCGGGGGGAGGGGTGATGCACTGTAAGCCTGCTTTGTGTTGGCAAACAATAGATCCAGGGTTTTGCTGTCCCTTGTATGGCAGTCAACGTACTGGGAGAAGTTTGGGAGAGGGACAGCTAGTGAGGCATGATTGAAGTCCCCAGAAATGATAATGAGGGACTGCGGATGTGCCATCTGTAGCTGAGAGACAGTGGAGTGAATGTAATCACAGGCTGCTGTAGCGTCGGCCGAGGGTGGGATGTAAACAGTCAGCACAATAATGTGTGAAAATTCCCTGGCCAGGTGGTATGGCCGGACGCTAACTGCCAACAGTTCATTGTCTTTGGTACAGCTCTGTTCCTTCACAGTGATGTGCCCGGGGTTACACCATCTCTCGTTGACATACATTGCTAGTCCCCCACCTCTCCTCTTACAACTCTCCATTGCATTCCGGTCCGCTCTAACCAGTTGAAAGCCATCCAGAGTTATGACAGTGTCCGGTGTGTGGTCCGTGAGCCATGTCTCGGTAAACAGGAGGAGGCTGCTCTGCTTGTACTCCCACTGCAGTCTGGTTAGCGCAATCCGGTTGTTCAGTGATGACGCGACGAATCCTACTTCCGGGTCTAAAGTAGTCTGCGTTTAATATGGCTTTTGTGTTGTTAACATGTTTAATGTTATGTATTTTCTTCTATTTGATCTCAAAAAGCTCCTAAAACAGTCAGTGATCCCTGTTGACCTCCCTCGGCTTTTATTATCACTAATCATTTATTTAAGCTCAGTTTTTAAAACCTTAGGATGTAACTAAGCGAAGCTCTCAGTTTACCGGTCGATCTACGTCCCTACCCTCACCTATGGCCACGAGCTGTGGGTAGTGACCGAAAGAACGAGATCGCGGATACAAGCGGCAGAAATGAGTTTCCTCCGAAGGGTGGCTGGCCTCTCCCTTAGAGATAGGGTGAGAAGTTCGGCCATCCGGGAGGGGCTCAGAGTAGAGCAGCTGCTGCTCCACATCGAAAGGAGCCAGCTGAAGTGGTTCGGGCATCTGACAAGGATGCCCCCTGGGCGCCTCCTGGGTGAGGTGTTCCAGGCATGTCCCACCGGGAGGAGGCCCCGCGGCAGACCCAGGACACGCTGGAGAGATTATATCTCTCGGCTGGCCTGGGAACGCCTTGGTATTCCCCCGGATAAGCTGGAGGAGGTGGCTGGGGAGAGGGAGGTCTGGGCCTCTTTGCTTAGGCTGCTGCCCCCGCGACCCGGCCTCGGATAAAGCGGATGAAGATGGATGGATGGATGAATGTAACTACAGCCCAGCCCATGCAGCAGTATATGAATGACTAACCTCGTATTGTGGATGGATTATCTCAGTTGTTCTCCTGGCTGAAGTTTGGTCCTTTTACAGCATCCTGCCATGCGATTACATTTGTTCCTGACCACCGAGAACACTCACGTTAAAAAAGTTAGCTTGTTTATATTATGCTAACATAGCTGTGTCGCTAGCGGTCACGTAGCACATCATTATATACCAGCTAGCCCAACTTCAGTAACCCTACAAACGTCACTGCTGTTTAGTTTTCTGTCTTCATTTATGCTGGAAGTGATAGCAGAGCTGTACGTTTTAATTTGTTTCCAAAACCCCGCAGTCAGGACATGCTATATTGTATTTAGATAGAAGCTAGCGAGCTAACTTCCTGCTAACTTCTAACTCCGTTAAATGTCATAAATTCCGTTTTCATGGATGCCTGGATGTTAAACTCAATTGTTACACCTGGTAGAGCAGAACGCTGATCATTTTATTAAAGATGAAAGACTTAAGACAGTTTTTCAACTCTCAGTAATGCCATAGTGATCGTTTGATATATGGACCTGCAGTGGAGTTTAGACCCAGACACGGCTAGTGACGTCAGACTGAACAATCGGATTAGCTCTTCCATCTTGTTGGGTAAAGATCTTACATTACCCATGAGAATGGATGGAATGCTTGGTTTGTACCGTCTCCTTCTTTCCTGGTATTTCACTCCAGCCCTGCGTCCCCTCCTCCAACGTCGTAATTCCTTCAGAATCTTGGGTCGCTCCTCCGGGAGTACTTTCCTGTTGCCCAGTGCTAGCAGCTGCTCCCTACTGTAAACAATGGCTTGGCTTACAGATTCTCCAGAAGTGGTGGTAAAAAAGTCCCAAAAAGAGTAGAAGACATACTACTATCTCTCACGAAAATTTGTGGGTCCATGTCCCGTTGCACAACAAATAAAACACAACCAAGAGTGTCGGGTAAAAACAACTTAAAGCACAAGAAAAAACAGAAATGAAAGAAAAAAGCTGGGAGCTGAGGAAACAGGCTGCCTACCGTGGAGCCATCTTGGACTGCTAGGAAGCGCATAGCCCGGACGTTACGGTCCCTCCTGGTCGCGGACGTGCGACCTTGACCTGTTGGCGAACAGGGTTAGTTCAGTTTGGCTTGACTGTGGGGTACAGGGCATCCTGGAATAAGCTAAGAGTTTGAGTCTCTTTACTGTTTGGAATGGTATCTGCGGTTTTTTTTGGTTTTTTTTTTTTTTTTTGGGCAGCAAAGGTTGGACCTTGGGTGTTGGACACTTTTAAATTGAGTTAGGGATTTTAGAGATGAGGCCAGAAACTGTTGGACAGATACTGGTTAATTGATCACAAAAAAGTTGGACTTTATCGGTTGGACCATTAACTTAAATTTGTCGAAATTGTTTAGGCGCTAAAGCTGTCAGGCCTGAGAGTGATTGTAAATATAAGACGTCTTTGTAATATAAAATAAGAGAGTTTGGTGTGAGAGGAGGCGGTGAAACGCTTAGAGTATTAACGGCTTTATAAACACTGTTGCAAACAATGATACATGCCTATAATTAAGACGCTGATTTGGCTGATTATAATATTACAAATAAAGTTTTGAATGACTACGGTGAATGTTTGATGTTTGGCTGGGTTCTGATATAGAAGAGACAAATCATGCATGATTTAGACCGGCACTTCAGTCGGCAGGGTAAGATTGAGTGATAAATACGGGGGGGATTTGTTTCAGTTTTGTGGTGTGAAGCAGGATTTATAAGATTTTTAAGTGGTTCTTGGTTCAGTTCAATAATATAAGCAGTTACATTTGATTTACTTTTGGTTTTATCATAATATAGGGTGTGATCAAGCACGAATTTCAGCACTAGATGTGGTGTAGTAATTTCATTTTATTTAGATTGTGAGATTATTCTCTTATCATATGTTATCTTATATTTGTAGTTAAAGTAGTTGAATTAGAATACTGCTGTAGGTCATATAATATCCTTTAGTCTAGATTGTGTGCGGTAGTTTCCATTATATTCTTGGGTTAAAAGAATGTGACCATTTTTGGATTTGTTAGACAGGTGTGCATTACCCTGTACCCTTGATCTGCTGTGAATGTGTTACACTGTTTCTTGACATTTCATACTGCTGAATCATGAAGAGAATGTTGTGTGCAGAGGACCTTGTGCCGATAATAGAAGAGACAGACCACATTCCATACCCCCACCTTTACAGAGAGCAGAAAGACAGGGAGCCGAGGTCATAACTTAGGCGCCGTAACAGAGAAAGAATGTGAATGTTTAGGCTTTTACGACTGGGTGGGGGCCACTAGAGACTATAAAAAGCGGAGTAGCCCGTCACCATTTTGAGATTTGCTGTGACCCTCTTCATGCATGTCTCCCCATCCGGATGGCTTGTGCTCATAAGTGTTGAATTGTATGGGAATAAAGGATTGTTGATTGAGCATTTATACACCGAGTATTGTCCTTCCTTCAGCCCAAAGATTAAAAGAATTGGGAGATTTTAACAACTTGGTGCCTGGTGACCCGGATCTTTGGCGTGCTGAGGAGGGGCAGATTTGGCCTGTGGTGAGATCGTGGGGCGAGGCGAACAGAGGACCGGTCCAAATATAAAAAGGTAAGCACATCCTGTTGTATTATAAATACCAAATGTGCATATTGGGCTTTCCAAATTAATCTGTTCGCTGAGTTACACGTATTTTCACATTAAATTGTCGATGTCTGGTTTTCGGCGCGAGATACTAACAACATAAGTTGAGGCTGATTTCCAGTGTGTCATAGGAACTGGCTCTAGCAAGATACTAAAAACATTCTACGTTGAGACTAGAGTTGCAGCCCACGTTACCCTCCACATTTAACTTTGTCTATGACTGGCTTCTGTTGCAAGAAATGGGGAAAACTTCTAAGACGCGGCCAAAGTTTAGCATATGAAATAGAGGTGAAATAGAGTCTGGCTTATGGTGTGCTTGCATTTTCAAAGGTGAGCTCAGAGGTTTCTGTGTGTGTTTCTGCTTGTGAGACGCGCTCTTTGTGTGTTTCTGTGTGTGAAATATGAACATGGTGACAGTGACGGTTGATGTGTGAATGGGAGGACATTAGAGCAAAGACACATTTTAGGATCAAAGGTTGATGCCTAGTGGACCTGTGGAAATTAAGTTTGTTCATGGTGTGGCAACCCCCCTGTCTGTGGACGCACAGGCCGGTCCAGCGGCGTCTGGTTAGCCGAGGTGGCGACTTGGGACGTTAGAACCCCCACATAGCTACAGAGTAACACTGAAACTTCTGTGTAATCATGGGTTTACATTTATTCTGGACTAGAACAAGACACATTTTGCGAACAAAGGTTGAGTTCTATATTAGTAAAAGAGAAAGGTTGAATTCCTCGTTTCAGTGATTGAAATTGCCGTTTGCCTCTCCCCTGACGAGTGTGAAATTAAATAAAGAGGGAATTTGGAGCCACATAGAGATAGACGGGCATAATTGGGTGTAATACTCTGTGGTGTAAGAAAAAAGGAATAGAGGAGTTAAAGTAGTAAGAGGTGAGTAGTGGTGTGAAATATGTTGGGTTTTAAAACTGACGTAGAGAAAGGAGAAATAGAGGGAGAGTGGAGAATTATTGAGAAGCAGAGAGAGGAGTGTGTTGGGAGACTGGCATGCAGTCTGCACTGTAAAGGTGGGCGTGTTGCCTGCCGGTCTATTTAACAGTGATGAAGTTGATATTAAATAAATCTCTTAGTGTGTTAATACAGGTGGCTACGGACCTGGACCAACCGCCCCCCACAAGCACAGCGGCCGAAGCAAAAGTATAGTAGTGGTAACCACACCCAGCAAGAATCAGCAGCTGTGGAAAAGACAGCAGCGAGGAGAGAATTAGAGGAGAAATTAAGAGAAGTTTTAACACATAAAACTGGGGCCAACGGACTTGTGGAGGTTGGGAAGGCGTCCGGAGCATCACAACAAAAGGTGAAACAAAAACACACACAAGCAGAGAAATGTGAGAGAAAGGCTCCTTTTAAGGTAATGCCTTGTTTGAGAAAAAAGTAAAAATAACCCGCCTACAAATGCACACACACGCAATGAAAAAACAGCTTACACTCATGAACACATGCAGATTTTCCAGCAAGGTTAAAGCAGGGAAACTTAACATACACCTGTTGTTAAATGATGAAGTTTATCCACTACTAACAAATAAACCCTCTGGGTTGCAGGACAACAATTTAACTTCAAAGAAAAAGAAAATAAAGAGACTGGTATGACCAACCAGTGATGGAACAACAAATTTAGTGGTTAAGAGTCAAATTGTGAGATGTTTTCTGCTGATTACTGACGGAAAGAAATTTCTCTTATGTGAGTTTAAACATGATCTTAAGAATTTGAACATGTGCATGTCGTCCTGTCAACTTGGTGGCTTATGAGTTGATTATATCGTGAGAAAAAAAAAAGGGGGGAGAGAAGGCTGACACAGGGCCTGCCCCGGTGTTTCTCCCCTCTCTTTGTAACACAGCCAACACAACATCATTTTCCTGTTTGTTTGTTTGTTTGTTTGTTTGTTTGTTTGTTTTTGTTTTTTCTCTTTATGTTTAATTACAGGCTGCTTTGCCGGCCCTGGAAGCCGAGGCTGACCTGGACTCCTGCTCTCCCCTCTACCATCTTCGACGTGACCCTGACCAAACGCTGCAGCAGCTGGACCCACAACTGCTGACCTTAACAACTCTGCATTAACACTGTGCAGGACAGTGATGGACCAACACGGATGATCGGGCAGCAAAAAGGGCGTGGCCGAGACAGGAGGAGCAACTGAGGTCAGAAGGCACCGCAGAATGGACAAAAACACAGAAGAAGATGCAGGTTTCACCTGCGGTGAGCATGGACACTGGAGAAAGGACTGCCCCAATTGGGGTCAGAACCAGGATGGACAGAACTTTGAGCAGCAGCAGCAGCAATGGTCGCAAACAGACTGAAAAGGAGGAGGGCAGGACCCCAGGGCACGCTTCAGGCCGTGGTTTACCCAAGACACCAGAACAGGGAAGTGATGAACACAGACACACACGTCTACACACACACAGATTCAGAATGAAGTGAAATACACACATGAACAGATGTGCACTTGTCGATTGAGTGAGAAATGACACACACACACACACACACACACACACACACACACACACACACACACGCTGATGCAATGAAGAATGCTTTGCTAACAAATGCTTATGCTGATATGCAAAATGCTGCATACAAACATCCAAATATACAGAATTTGTTATGAGAAGCCATTGATTACTTAGAATGTGTTTTATGTCACCCAGAGGGCATTTATGTAGATTTAAGGAATAAGGTCTAAAACAGTTTGGTTATGAAAACAATGTCTGTGCGTGGTGTCTGTTTATGGCTCAAGGCCTTGATTGAATTGTTTATTGTGCTTCACACAGCCCTGATGAGGAACAGTGGCACAGAGTGAAAATGATGAACTAATAGAGTAAGTTTTAGGTCGGAGTACCGCATTTTCTGTGATTGAGATTTAATTCAAGGAGGAACAAAAGGTGTTACAGCACCTGAGGTTCTCATTCCAACACAATATTGTCCCAGGAGAAGCAAAAATTTCCTGTGAATTTCTGGTTGATTTTTGGGTTTTGCTTAACGCTAGCTTGATTCTATCAGTGAGCTTTGGGTTGTTTTCTTTCTCTAAGAGAGAGAAAGATGGTTTTATGCTTGGACATGTTTGAAATGGGCCCCAGTATTTGTTATTATATGAGTATTTTATTGGTTACGTTTGTTTTTGCTTTTGTTACAGTGCACTGAAATAAGAACATCTGAGAGGTGTGATCCACCGGTGGTGATATTTTGGTATTTTGTGAGTTCCTGATTTAACAAATCAGCTCTTTAATCCAGGCCTGAGGGATTGAACTTTAAAGCGCTATAAAATATTCTTACTGAAAACAGTCGCAAAGTATTTTTCTCCATGATTATAATGGGCTCTGGAGAAATTCACTTATATGGGACATTGATCACATGAGAACTCCTGAGCCTAAAAGGATTGCAGCCAGTCAATCCAGTCCAAAAAAAACAAGGAACTGTTTTCCTTTAAAATGATGACGTCATCTTGCTGGTGATGGCTACTCGAATAGGTCGCACGTGAGACTCCATTATCAGCAACATCTGGTATGAATGTGTGTGGCTGTATGCATGTGACTGGACTGTGATGGACGGACTAAAAGTTTTGACTGACTCGATTCTGAGACAAAAACGACACAGACTTTAGGATTAGTAAATGTTGAGCAATAATTCACCCAGCCTGCAACAGATGGGTGGATACTTTGTTTTGTTTTGTTTTTGCAGGAGCAGGAGGATAAGGGAATGCAGAGGGGGAGAATGTAGCTTCACAGGAGTGTGGAACTGCAGACTTAACCCTTTGGTGGCTAATTTCGAGTTACTGATGTTTGCAATAAGAAAATTGTGTTTTATTAGCTGTGTTTCGATTAATGTATCACATTATATTGTTGGGAATGTTAAATGCTAAAGTGAAGAAAAGGTTTGATTTCACTCATGACTGAACATGTTATTATTAACCATAGCAGGCCACTGTAAAAAGTCAATTAACTTTTATAGAGGAAAAAGCCAAAACTTTAACAATACCTATGAATAACAGGGGAATGATAGCCTTGTCACATTCAAAATGAAGATATGTAATAACAAACATGGGTCCACGTGATTTAGGTTCTTTCTTGAAATGGTCAGCAATTTAAAAAGTAGAGATATAACTGACAGGGGCATGTGATAGGATGGGGTACTGCAAGAGAACAAGAGCAAATTACAGACAGAAAACCTATTGTGTTTAGTTTTGATAAATTCAGATTAAAATGTACCATTACACTCAGAGGATCAATAGGAAATCAAATATATGCAAATTTTGCATGAAGCACATGACTGATAACTGTTCTGGCCCCAATTGTCCTGAGCTTTTGTTTTTACAGCACCCACTTGTCCACACCAACAGTTTCTCGCCACCAAAAGGGGGTACTTGCAAAGGATAGGGAGGAATATCATCAAAAGTGGGAAAGGTAAGCCCCGATGGGGGTGATAACACCATTAATTTCACTTATGGTAAAATTTGTTAAAATTAGACCCCAGAAAAAGAAAAATTTTTCAAACATTTAGAGACAGAGTGGAGTTCAGTAATGTAGCAAACCACATAAGGATGGAGCGTTGGAATCGATAAGATGGTGAAATAACACGCAGTAAAAATGTTGACCGTGTTGATTATGTTTATTCCAGTGTGCAGAGATTGGCTAATCTGACCAGGAAATGTTATAAAATGGATTGTCGGAACAGTCAGCGTTAAAGTCACCATTGACAGTCCAGACTAAGATGGCGTTGGACATCTTCAGGGCGGAAAAGAGTTGGTGCTACCAAGGTGTGGTTTGGCTTGTTGTATGTATATTTCAAGATGATATGGCTCTGGATGGACCAGTTACCAGGGCATGGAAGGAGGACAGACTTATTAAATGAGGAGAAGGAATTTTCTGGGATTGAAGATCCTCTGGGTGAGTGGTTGACTAAAAGCATTCCTAAAATAAAAGCTATCTTTTGTTATGGATTGGTAATAGATTGATAATTGGCCACATTTACAGCTGTATTGACTTGTTATAGACTCAGCCTATTTGATGTTTAAGCACTCTGTCAATGGCTGGGGGGCTGGGAGGAGGTGCTGGCCGTCAGACTGGGGTCTGGGACGCGGGGCCTCCCTGCTACTGCAGATAAGGAGGTGGTCCGCTTGCCTCCACCCCAGAGAGAAGGGTTACATCTCCTGGATCTAGGTGCGGCTTGCCCCCCTGAGGGCGGGGGTACCTGGACCTGGGATATAGAGTATGTTTGGGGAGTGCGACTGTCTGTGCAGTGTCTATTTGTGTCTGTCTACACGTTGGGTGAGTGCCGAGTATTTGGTTGTGCATATGGGGTGGGAATGCACGTCTGTGTCCGCGTGTGCCTGTTCGTCTGTGTCTATATGTCAGGTTGGGTCTTAGACTCAACGTCTCTGGGAACATCTCAGGCCCTCTAAAGTACGGAGGCCTATCTCCCCTCACCACACTCCCTGCCGGTGGCTGATGCCCTCAGACGTTGGTGTGTTGGTGGTCCTTGTCGTCTGGGGCTGGGCTCTCATGTATGTACCGGCTCACTCTTGGTGGCCGATTGGCGGGGCTGGGTGCCTGTGGCCCGGCTGGGCTCCTTCCAGGGGTGGGATGCCCTCAGGCCTCTGGCCTCTGGGCCTGAAGCTCGGTCCTCTCTGGCACAGCTGGCTGCCGGCAGAGCCCGCAGGCACGCCACTGCAACCCCCTCTGGCCTCTGCTCCGTAGCTGCGGGCTGTGGTAGGAGATGTAATTGTCTGCCTGTAGAGATAAAGGTGTGGGGGTGTGTCAGTTTTCCTCTGACATGATAAGATAAAGGAATTGACTGAATTTATTTTCCCAGATCCTGTTATTTCGTAAAGTGACGTTTTAGGCTACATGTTGAAAACTTAACAGGCGGTGCCTCGATAACTATTTTTGTTCTGCCGTGCAGACGAGACATAATGAAGTTCCTCTTGAAAACACTCCTTGCATCCACTACTGATGTGGTGAACAGTTCTAAGTAATGTGTTTCCCTTAGAAAATAAAGTATAGAAATAGCAACACAGGAAATAAAATAAAAAAAGCATGGCTGCAGGAACTGTTGCATAAGAGAATAACAGGAACACTCACAGCAGGATATGACTTAACTTTGCAGTAATATAAATCTTATGAAGGAAATATATACTCAAAAGTTCATGTGTTTGCAATAGTACATGATCAAACCAAGATATAATATCTTAGTTTGATCTAAATTTAACAGGCTTAGTTTATTTCTAATGCATATCTTAAAGGCTAAGATGGCTGTGTGGGATGACCAACAAGTGTTTTGTGCTTTAAGATCCTAGAAATCTAAAATCTACATTCAGAGAATAAAAGAAAACCTTTAGGTTGATTTCTTACTATAAAAAGTAATAATTGTGACATTTTAGTTCTTTTGTGGATAGAGCCACAGTAAAAGCTGCATCCACTGAGCTCAGACATCAAGTAGACTGTTGTTGGGTTCATTTGTGCTGGTAAGGCAAATAATAATGGAAGGAAAAGGTTTGCAGGTATATGAGAAATTCATAGCTTGAGAGGTGTGTGTGTGTGTGTGTGTGTGTGTGTGTGTGTGTGTGTGTGTGTGTGTGTGTGTGTGTGTGTGTGTGTGTGTGTGTGTGTGTGTGTGTGTGTGTGTGTGCGTGTGCGTGTGTGTGTGTGTGAGAGAGAGAGAGAGAGAGATTTGTTTTTATGTTTTAAAATTTCTCATGAATTATTATGGAAGCTTGTCTTTGTAATCTTGTGCTTACTATCATTAATCATCATGTCTCAATTTAATGCCATAATTTCTTCATGCTTCTGAGCACATAATAGCTGTGTGCAGCTGTCATAGATATCATAGATAACATACTCGGAAGCAAGCAGGAAACAGTGACAGGAACATTTTATTTTGTGACTGCAGAGTCATCAAAGGTCAAATTATACTTTTCTGAGAGACAAATTTGATGTCGGTGCATACCAGACCCACGAGATCTTGGTTTAAAGGCGCCTTCATACTGTGCAGTTTCAGCAGTTTGTTGCGATCATGTGTGGCATGATGCCACAATGTGTGACGTGGATCACTAAATTTTGGCGAGAAGTCAAGATTAATGCATAAAGGTTGTATAATGATAACACAGACTCACGTAAGTATGATAGTGATAACAGCTGCAGAACACATCATACAAATAAGGCTTCTGGTGCAGCAGCTCAACTAGATTTTATTCTTTTTTGAAATCCCAAATGTTTTTCTTTCCCACACTTTACTTATATTTGTTACATTTAAGTTTGCTTTGTTTTTGAGTTTCTTGGGTTTTTTTGCACAAATAAGGGAACCGATTCATCCGTGCTCATTTTATTCTCCAGTTAGTCAGCTGACATAAGTCACTTTAAAAATCACAATAGTGAAATTGTGTCATGTTAAATGTTAAATTTCTTTCTTTTTTTAACACAGTGTGCTTTGAACCCGACTTTGTCCAAGAAATTTAAAAGCATCCCATTTTTGAACATCACACATTTGACTTCAATCTTTAGGTGAGCAATCCAGACTCAGAGGCAAAACTGTGGAGGGACTTTTCCCAGATATGGTCCCAAATTTCATAACTTTTGCACATACAGTTCTTGGGGCTGCTGTTAACTCTACTGGTAGACAAAGAAAGATTAAGAAGAATTTGTTTAACATTCAGTAGCTTCATTACTAGAGCCCCCAGATAGGTTTACAGCTGCTACATAGTACGTTATTGTGTTGTTACTAAGCTGGACTGTTCTGCCTTTTCTGTGTTCATTCATCAGCCTTTCTATTATCTCAAAACTATCTGAAACGGAAAGACAAGAGACACAGTAGCTGGTTTCTACCACTTAATGTACTTTTTCAGACATAGCAAAATACACTGAATACAAATTTGCAACATTATAAAAAAAGATTTAAAATGCAATACATCTGAATAGGCCTCCACATAATGTTTCATTGCACTTTCATTTCTGTACTAAGAGAAATTACAGGGGGAAAAAAAACATATTGTGACAACACACACACACACACACACACACACACACACACACACACACACACACACAGTGAAGCACAAGATGAAAAAAATTGCACTCTCGCTGTCATGGTTTGTCTGTTTTCGTGACGTCCTGACTTTGTAAGTACATGATGGTTTGCAGTGGATTAGACAGACACAAAGATGTGAAATGTGCAAAAATTAAGAGTATTTGTATGTGTCCTGTAGGTGTGTTTCTTGTGTTTTAAATAAACACCTTAAGGCAGAAAACTGTGTTACTTGTTCATAAAGGTGAAGGCACATTTGTGTGTTGCAAATCTTCAGTATTACTTGCATTTTGCCTTTTAAAATAATAAGCACTATAAGGGTTTTGTTTTCTCATTTTGAATCTACACACTGCCTGGATCACCAATGCACCACAGCATGAGAAAAGCAATTGAAAGTAGAGCAGTCCCTAGAAGATCTCCAAGGGCTGTGAGGTAAGGTATTGAGTAACTGTCGGGGTCTTTACCCCTCCTCCACAAACAGTGAACCAAACAGTCAGCCATGCAGAGCAGAATTAACACCTAAAAAAAACAAAGAATGAGACATAAGATCACAGCAGACTAAGTTGCTCTATGCAAAGAGAAATAGCCTGTCAGTGCACATTTGACTTACCTGAATCAAAGATGCAAACAAGAAGGCGATGGTGAAGAGAGGACTTGGCAAAGTGTGGCCTCCTTTGATCAGGTGAATAACATGTAAGAAGATCAACTGACCAGGGATCACCAGGAGAAGCAGAATCTTAGCAGATCGATGGTTTGCTCCTGCCCAACAAAGGTGAACGTCAGATTGTGTTGGCAAACTGTGTTTATTATGTAAATTGTTTCAAATTTGATTTTTACCTGAACCAAAGAATGTGTGCCAAGGGTTGGAACAGCTCTGTCGACCCTCAGGCAACTGCCCCGGTGAGTATTTCAAATGCAGATGAGTTGAAATACGACTAGATTGTATGGAAACGAGATTTCCGCCAACACCTCATGAGAAAAGAAAAGGAGCATTTAAGCCAGCTTTTGTGCAAGTAAAGAATAAAGAATATGAACAAAAAAGGAGAACATTCAACTGGTGACCAACCTAATGTATGTATGCACTGTCAGGAAAAAAATAAAAATAAATATATATATATATATATTTTTTTTTTTTTTTATATACATAACGTTGCACTTTTGCTGTAACAAACAAATTTCCCACCTGTGGGACTAATAAAGGTCATCTTATCTTATCTTATATTGTGTGCTGTGACAAAACAAGGGAAAGGCAATTTCCTAATGTTGTAAACCTCAACATCTGGCAATAAACCCATTCTGATTCTGATTCTGATTCTGAAACTGTGCCACAATTAGCATGAGAGTCAAAAACTTTTTTTAAATTCATTTCAGGCACAACAAAATACATATATTGAACATAAAGTGCACAAAACAAAAAACAAAAATTACCTGAAAAGGAGTGGGACGAAGAAAACTTATTAAATCCCACCCCTATACTCACTCATCAACAAAAACAATAAGCTTCCCACAACTACGCCCATCGTTACAACCAAACAAACCATCAACAGCCGCGGGCACATGCAAGCATCTCAACGGCAGCTCGCAAACAACAATTAGAACCATCATAACTAAATACAGAATATATAATAATTATAAATTGCGTTACCACAGGTAACAGGCAATAATAATTACATAGTGACAAACACACATACATACATACATACATATATATCTACACACACATGTAGTAGTAGTATTTATTTATTGTCATTGTCAAGAACAATGAAATTGCGTTTGGGGCTTCCATACAACCCAAAAAAAGAAGAAAATAATAAATACCCCTTAAAACCCAAGTGTACATATTTAACCCAGTGTGACTCCAATGCAATGAGACAATCCTTAGCAATAATGTTCGTAGAAATTCAGACAAAGACCTGAGAAACATGACAAAATACAACAATGCAACCCATTCAATATTATTGTACTGTGAGATATGATATCAGATATGATAGTTATCTATTTACGAAAGAGGGGGGGGGGGCAGGAGGGGGAAGAGAATAAAGATATGATGCACCAATGCAGACCAGTTCATTGCTATTAAGAAGTTGGATATGGTTATTGTCCGTGAGAGGGGGGCAGAGAGTTCAGGAGCCTCACAGCCTGTGGATACAGGCTGTTGGCCAGTCTGGATGTTCTGGCCTGTATAGACCTGTACCTTCTCCCTGAGGGCAGCAGATGGAAAAGGTGGCACGCAGGGTGATGTTGGTCCCGCAGGATACTGTGCACCCTCCTCAGACAGCGAGTGGGGAAGATATTACTGATCTCTGGCAGACTTGTTCCAATAATTCTGCCAGCTTCTTTCACCACCCGCTGGAGTGCTTGCTGATCGGCCTTGGTGCAGCTGGGGAACCACACTAGAAATCCATACGTCAGAACGCTGCTGATGGCACAGTTGTAGAAGTTCAACATCAGAGATCTGGGAATGTGTGCGCTCCGCAGTCTCCTCAGGTAGTAGAGGCGCTGTTGGGCCTTCCGTGCAACTGAGGTGATATGGTTGCCCCAGGACAGGTCCTCGGTCACAGTTACCCCCAAGAATTTAAAACTGCTCACCCTCTCCACCGCCTCACTGCCAATGAAGAGAGGCAGATGGTTGTTATGACCCCTCTTCCGGAAATCTACAATGATCTCCTTGGTCTTTTTGGTGTTTAAGACCAAGTTATTGTCGTGGCACCATGACTCTAGTTGTTGCACCTCTGTCCTATAGTTTGTCTCATCGTTGTTGGATATAAGTCCGAGCACTGTAGTGTCATCTGCAAACTTAACAATGAGATTGGACGCGCAGGAGGAAATACAGTCATGGGTGAAGAGAGTGTATAGCAGAGGGCTCAGAACACACCCCTGAGGGGCACCGGTGTTGACCACAAGGGTGGAAGAGGTGTTCTTACCCACTCTGACACTCTGTCTACGGTTAGTGAGGAAGTCCACAATCCAGTTGCACAGAGAGGAGTTAAGTCCCAGTTGGTGGAGTTTGGGACGGAGTTTGTATGGCCGGATATACAAACTCCGTCCCAAACTCCACCAACTATATATATGTACATACATACGCACACTTTTTTTTTTTTTTTTTTGGAATCCATACCAGCAATGGTAAGAGAACAGACATTACAGAGCACACTAAACCATCATTGAGTATACTGTGACCAGACCAACTGTTTGTAGAGGAATTTAAATCTATGAATGTTTTTGCATTGTTTCAGTTGTAAACTCAGACTATTCCAGATTTTCACACCACATACAGACACACAAAAACCTTTACGGGTTGTTCGAGTTCTGGGTAATTTGAATTCCCCGAAGCCTCTCACATTATAAACCCTTTCTCGAATTTCAAATATAATTTGTAAATTTGTAGGTAGAAGTTTATTAAAGGCTTTGTATAAGATTATAGATGTATTGTAATTAACCAGATCCTGACTTTGCCTGAAGAAAGAGTTTGTGAGTATGATCTAGATAACCAGCCTTGTGAATAATACGCAGTGCTCGTTTCTGTACTGTGACTAATGGATTAGTTGTATTTTTATATGTGTTTCTAAGAATTGTACTGTCCCAAAATCAGACTTCTGGTCATGTTTCAGAGCTACAAATACCATAAAATGTGACACAAACAAAAGGAAAAAATAGCATTTCCACCATAAGCTTCCTAAGAGAAAAACACAAAATGCTACTTTGCTGAAGGGAAAGTGGGAAGTAAAAATCCTCATTAATATTTTGACTAGTGTTTCATTGAATGAGAAATATTATGTGTGAAAAGTACCATAATTATTTACTCCACTATTTTCAGTTACTGTGTGTATTAAAATACATGTGTACAACTCAATTTGACCAAAGGACAGTTAACTTGTTAAAAAAATTCTAAAGCACTGGAATATCACATATATGGTACTAATAGATCATTTATTTTACATCACATGTATTTGTCTCACAACACAGAATGTTTTGAGAACTTTTTGAGCTTGAGTGATCTGTATCTATCTAAGACGAAGACTCTGTGTGGGTGTTGATGTTGTACTTAGACTCCACATGTAGCTTGGGAAATGGATTGTACCCATGCTGCTCAAGGTGTTTTTCATGGCAGAAGGATGGGCTGAATGGTTGCGATACACAAGGCCATGTGGCCTCATAAAAGGTTTATCAGCGCAAGAGCCACATTGGAGATACATTAGAGATAAGAAATAGGAAGAGAACAGTGAAGTATCTGCTCCATAGGTTGATTCTGTTCATCTGGACGTAGCGTTTTCAGTGGGAGAAAGATTTTGTCACTCATCCAAGTGACTTCTTCAGTCTCAGCTGACTGCAGGTTTCCCCAACCTTATAAACAGTACATTGCACCACTGAAGGAACAATGGGCTGGGAGGTCAGTTCCTTCATCATAATTATGCAAATTCTCATGACCATTGATCAACAACCACTGATCAATGGCCATGAGTACCATTCACAGAGAGTTGGGGAATGGCTGCAATCACAGCATTGTAAGATGGCGAAAGATGTACCCTTAGGCCCCCTCCTCGATTCAGAAATGGTCTTTCCCTTTTCACGTAAATGGCCTCCTGGACTCGGCGCTCAAACCTCCCTGTGCACGATGTGTACATCCTCATCATTGAAAGAGTGTCCACTGGCCTGTAGGTGTAAATAGACTGCAGAGTCCTGGCCTGACGAGGTAGCTCTTCTGTTTTGTGCCATCCGCTTCTCCAGAGGTTGTTTTATTTCTCTGATATATAAATCCTGGCAATCCTCCTGGCACTTAACAGCGCACACTATGCTCCTCTGTTTGTGTCAGCGGACCTGATCCTTGGGGTGGACCGATTTTTGGCACAGTGTGTTTTGGGTTTTAAAAGCCACAGAGACACGTATTTACTTACCTGGGTGATTGAGAATGCATCAAGATGTAAAGTATCAGATTTTCTGAACATCTGTCAGGGCAAGGAAATCACAGATTGGGCAACCTTGGTAGAAGCCGTGGAGCTGTTGATGTTGCTGGTCCGCATATTGATTTTGTTCAAGTCTGTTTGGTACAGCTTTTTGGTCCAGGAGTTCCTTTTGTTTATTTTCTCAACACATTATTAAAATTGTATTTCAGTAAATTATTTTCATGATTAAATTAGCTTTTTTTTTTATTCAGTTTAGTGAATACAGGACTGTGTGGTCATAAAATGATTTCAATCTTCCATTAAGTTAAGCCCCTTATCTACAAGTAGAACACTGCACTGTGCTTCATCATAAATACTTATGAATAAGATAAAAAATAAATAAACTTCATGCCAATGGAAATACAAGTGTTTTCTAATAGTGTTCCCTAAATCTATGGAGGAGCAAACCTAACAAAACTTAAAAGAAAGAAACAAATGAATAAACAAAGAAGCAAAGAAATATGAAAAGAATCAGGGTGATTATGCATGTAAAAGTGGAAAAGCCCTTGCACAGAATTCTAAAGAACTTCACATATTTTTGGTGTCAAAGACTTGTTGCCTACAACAAGTAAGGACTATGCATATTCATGTATTCATGTTTTGAAAAGCAAATTGCTTTTAAGATAAAAGATCCCAGTTGTAGGATTGACTGTGCAAATTACAGCTAAAGGAGAGAAGTCTTCCCCAGATCGCTCTCTGATTATCAGATTCTTATCCAGGTCGTCACACTTTCAGATCTTTAATAGGCCTTAAACTGTGGCGACAAGATAAAGTCCCAGCTGTGAGTGTGGAGTCCTTTTGAAATTTAACAGTCAGAGCGTCTGTGTAGACAGTGACGTGTGTTCGCAAGATAGTTTCATCACTGGGACCCGAGTAAACTCTAAGTTTTTGCATCTTTTTTAAATGCTACAGCTCTGTTCTAGGATGCCCTCTGGACCCAGTGGAGGTGGTGAGTGACAGGAGAACGGCGGCTAAGCTGTCATCCCTGATGGACAACATCTCCCACCCCATGCAGCAGACTGTGACAGCACTGAGCAGCTCCTTCAGTGGGAGACTGCGGCACCCACGGTGTGGGACGGAGAGATTTCGCAGGTCTTTCCTCCCCACTGCTGTCAGACTCCATAATAAAGACTTTAACTGATCAAGCACACACATCCATACATATGCAATAATACTAAGTGCAATAATCCTTTCTGTCATCATTGTATTTTTACTCAGTTGTATATAGTATTTGTATTTGTATTCTATTTTTATCTTATTGTATATTTATTTTATTTTATTCTACTGTATATAGTATTTTATTTTATTCTATTCTGTACAGTTGTGTACTGTATTTATTCTTATTGTATTCTAATTTTTGCCTCATAACTTTTGCACTGTCCACTTCCTGCTGTGACAAAACAAATTTCCCACGTGTGGGACTAATAAAGGTTATCTTATCTTATCCACTGCGATTGGTTGATAGAGTTGTTGTTGTTGTGTCTTTCAATAATGACATATAAAGTATCTTAATCTTACAGGGAATGGCTGTCAGCTGGTCATGTGAGACATGGTTTACCCAACATTTTATAGATTTTGATCATTTTGTTTAAAGGTGCAAGTTGCATGCAGTTTAAACATTTGGATCCCTTTGCAGGATTTGACTTAACCAATAGCTTGAGCCAAGAGCTTTGGTTAAATTCCAGGTCACGTTGTTAATTGTCTAGACTAAACCTACAGTTGTAGTTGGAAGTTTACATACATTCATTGGGGGTCTTTCAACTCTCTTTTTCCAGGGTGGTATGATTTTACACCATACATCTGTAACGTATTTAAAAACAAGAATTAGGTGCACAGGTTTGAACTTGTCACGGCTGCCGAGGCGAGCCGTGTGGAGTTAGAAGAAGGACCCAAGATGCAGGCAGTGGATGAGATGCCGGTGAGTTTATTTACACAGTGGTGAGAAGGCAAAACAGGCAAGAGGGAAGACAAAACTAAAGACCTGAACTGGGAAAGCTAAATGACAAACCTGAGATGAAACAAAAAAGAGAAGAGAGGCAGAGAGACGAGCAGGACACCGAGGAACACAGACTGACGCGGAGTTACACAGACGAACCGGCAACAGGCAGGAGAACACACAGGGCTTAAATACACACACCAGTAATCAGGGGATGAGAGACAGGAGGGCAACACAGCTGGGAGGAATCTGGGCTGACGGGACAGGGGAAACGTAAACTGATCACACTCACATACGACACGGACCTTCACAATAAAACAGGAAACTCAGATACATGGAACCAGACAAGACATTGAACTAAACAGACAGATTCACAAACAGATGGGGAGACACCATAGACAGACAGATACAGACGCAGACTCAGAGGCAGATCGAAAATAACACAGAACTTAAACAATCATCATCTAGAAAATGATAACAAACTAAAAGCGCTGGGTCACCGACCCAGGACCATGACAGAACTTATTTTGGATTTTCCCTAATCCAGCAGTCCCCAACCCCTGGGGACCACTTTATCATTTTTTATCGTTATTTTGTAATTGTTTTTATCGTTAACTTGGTTTCCCTGGGTCTTTTCCCATGTGGTATGAATACATCTCTTTTTTTGATACCGATACTGGTTTTGTTTGTATTTTTTTGTATTAGTGCGCGACACCTTAAAGGCCAGTCCGTGAAAATATGGTCGGACATAGACCGGCCTGTGGCGCAACTTTACTTTACTTATTTGCTATTGTAAAAATGTCTTTTAGTGACTCTATCAACTAATGGAAAGGGATAAAAGTGGCCTTTTAACAAGACACAAAAATAGTAACAAAAAGAACTATAAAAACTAGCAATTAAAAAAAACTACATACAAACAAAAGGAAGAAATAGCGTACAAAGAACGGGAATATATGCAAAGATTGGCTTGTTGCTATCTATCAGCAATACAGAACCACAAATGATTTTTCAACTCATATTACTGGTCATATTATTTTACAAGCAGAAATATAATACTTCTTTCACTGGAAGAGGTTTGAGTTCCAGGTAATACGGATGCATACGCAAACATCCTGGGCGAACCAGCACAAAACTGTCCTCGGAGAGTAAAAGGAACACTGCTGAAGAATATACAGCAATGCATATTAACTTATCTATCTTGGCTGACATTTTAACTTCCTCATAATAAATTTTTAGGGCCTGGCTTCAGCTCACTAAATCACCTCAAGTTGCAAATTTTGACACAAAGCTGTGGTGGTCCAGCTTTTCAGATCCAATTAATATCAAATCACTCATAAAGATCTTTTGGAAAAGAGTAGAATTCTTAGAACAGAGTTTATTAAACATTGTCATATGAACAGCAGAACAGTACATTTTGCAGCAAAAATAACACGTAGAAAGCAAGCAAAGCAAACTAAAGTGAAGCAACCTTGGGGTGTACAGCCTTAAAGCACATCTGGCAAAGACATACCAAAGGACAGACAGGAAAAAGGCAGCAGTCTGGGGTATATCGACCTTCCTCTTATATAGGATCAGCATTGGGTACCCTTTCATTCTTTGTTCTTTCTTTTCATCTTCAACTTATGATACATAACTTTCTGACCCTACCCCATTATTTCTCAAGGACCGGTCTTACAGCAGGATTATTTTTTTCACATGTTCGCTAAGAATAGAAATTATGATTATGCGAGCATTACCAAATTATGTACAAAATGTAGAATTGTCCATACATTACATCAATATGTTGTTATGATCTCAAATACAAGAACACAAATAAAGAGAACAACTCACCATTTATGACAGGGGCATAAACTATAATCCCTGCCAAGTTTGGATCTAATACAGTCTTGTCCAGAATAACTCCTCCAATACTAGAAGAAAGACAATCAAAATAATACCAGTAAGAGGTATGTGAGGGTATTCATAATATTTTTCTATTATCTTTTTCTAACATAAAGCAAACGAGTTAATGGTATCAAATGATCAAATTGTTATTATAGAAATTATCCATATGATGACTTACTGTTTGTTTGCTTTATTTAAAAATTCACACTAGAGAACACCATCAGGAAATCTGAACATGTGAAAGCAGCAGAGAGTACCTGCTGATGAGCATTGCTATAATGATGGGTTCCCAGCCTGTGTGCAGCAAGATTTCACTGGCTGGATGTTTGGATGAGGCAGCCACCCAGGCAGGAATCAGGCATAAAAACAATAGATTTACCAGATACAACACATATGGATAAAGTTCTGTCAAAAAGAAAAAAGAGATTATTTTGCCTTTTATTTTCTATCAGGATTTAGTTGAAAAAGTAAAGGCTGTGATCTTGGTGGACTTGGGTGAACTGGTGTCATTTGTTGGCCAAAAGTAAAAAATACATGACTTCTAGCACTTGCACCAAATATACAGCATTACTCTTCACTGTTTGTACATTCAAACCAGACCATGTTATGGCCCTTATCTCTCACCTATAAAGGAGTAGAACCACTGACTGAAGCATGCCAACAAGGCAAGAGTGATGAGATCTCCAAAGCTGGCTGCTATCGGTGTGGCCACATTGTCAGGGTTGATTCCTATCCGCTTGGAGCCAATGATCACTCCCACCATAACGATACCTTGAAGAAGTTAAAGACAAGCTAAAAGTGTTCAGTGCTCATTCTGCTTGAGCATTTGACCTTAAAAGATTTTCATTCAAATATTTCAGCTTTAATAGAATAAAGTAATATAGAGTCAAGAATGAATGGAAAGCAAGGGCCAGAGTTCATTCAGTTGTAACCAAAAACACATTTTAATGGGGAAAATTAGGAAAAAAATTTATCATTTTGTAGTATTCAGGTCACTGCTAGAACACTACGCCCAATAAATAATAGTAGTAATTGAATTATTTTAGACATTAGACATCAGTAGCTGTGAATATGTACTGTGTGCATTGTAGCTACAGAGCAATAAAGATGATATGAAATGATGTCTGTGAAGGTCCTCAGTAATCCACGTCATCATAGTCTACGGAGCTAAAAAAAAACGCGACATCTCATCCGAGAAGCTTCTTTAGTTCTAAGAGCAATTGGTGGAGAGTCCTACATTTTTAAGCCCTATTGGGAATGTTAATAAGAGGGTCGTGGACCCCCTATTGATCCCCTGCCTAATCACACGAGCCAAGGTGTGAAAATGGGAGTGGGTCACAATCAGACAAGTTTTATGTGTGAACCCATTGTGAGATCTAGCCCCACCCTATCATGTGATTTACTGAGGTCGAATAGCCCAAGACGTGAGTGGGTGTTAAGGCATCTTTGAACAGACGTAGGGTTTTCAGTGGCAGAAAGATTTCGTCACTCATCCAAGTGACTTCCTCAGTTTCAGCTGACTGCAGGTTTCCCCAATCTTATAAACAGTACATTTGCATAATGACTGAAACCAGCCCACTGAAGGAACAATGGGCTGGGAGGTCGGTTCCTTCATCATAATTATGCAAATTCTCATGACCATTGATCAACAACCACTGATCAATGGCCATGAGTACCATTCACAGAGAGTTGGGGAATGGATGCAATCACAGCATTGTAAGATGGCGAAAGATGTACCCTTAGGCCCCCTCCTCGATTCAGAGATGGTCTTTACCTTTTCACGTAAATGGCCTCCTGGACTCGGCGCTCAAACCTCCCTGTCCAGGATGTTACATCCTCATCATTGAAAGAGTGTCCACTGGCCTGTAGGTGTAATAGACCCATTTCTGTAATATACTTACATATCTATATTATTGCTAATATATATTGTAATATATCTATATCACTAAAGCACTTCTGGATGGATGCAAACTGCATTTCGTTGCCCTGTACCTGTGCATGTGCAATGACAATAAAGTTGAATTCTATTCTATTCTATTCTAAATAGACTGCAGAGTCCTGGCCTGACGAGGTAGCTCTTCCGTGTTGTGCCATCCGCTTCTCCAGAGGTTGTTTTGTTTCCCTGATGTATAAATCCTGGCAATCCTCCTGAACATAACATATGTTAACATATGTTAACTTAAGATAGGTTAACATATGTTGTAACTTATGTTACTCTCACTGAAAACGCTACGTCCAGATGAACAGAATCAACCTTTGGAGACCTATTCTTGTTTTCACCCCTTGGCTCGTGTGATTAGGCAGAGGATCAATAGGGGGTCCACGGCCCTATTAGGGATACTCCCAATGCGTCTTAAAAATCTTGGGCTCTACACCAATTGCTCTTAGAACTGCAGAAGCTTCTGGGATAAGCGGTGAAACATCTTCAAGAAAGTCAAGAAATCCAGATGCTTTTTTTTTTCAAGCTCTTTAGACCATGATATGAAATTATATTGTTGGGTTTATCTAAGTACAAACCCTGCTGGAACAATTAGACAACCAACTGCAGCAGCAAAACAAGACACAAGACAAAGCTCGTTGTGTGATCACTCGCGAGGGAGGCCGACTAAAGCCAAGCGCTGTTCCTTCCACTTGAACGTTGTTGACCTCGGCCAGACTACAGGTGGCACTCCTTTTATTGTGATTACATGAATATGCATAGTCCCATTAACACGTGATAGTCTCAAACAGACATGTGCGTGTAAGACTTGTAACAGTCCAACTAAGACAAAAGACTGTTGTAACTGAACCTGAACCAAACCTGTCGTGAGGACTAAAAAACTGTGGAGCAACGAGGCTGTGGAGGAGCTTCACACGTGTTTGGAGTCTACAGACTGGGACACAATGAAGGCTGCTTCTAACAGCTTGGATGAGTTTACGGACAGTGTCACCTCCTATATCCACTTCTGTGAGGACAGCATTGTGCTATCACGCACTAGGGTGAGTTATAACAATGACAAACCCTGGTTTACTCCTAAACTCAAAAAGCTGTGGCTGGAAAAGAGAAAGGCGCTCAGAAGTGGAGACAGGGACTGCTATAGAGAGGCCAAGTACAGGTTCACTAAAGAAGTGGACGTTGCTAAACATCAGCACTCCGAGAAGATGCAGCAGCAGATCTCAGAGAATGACTCGGCCTCTGTGTGGAAAAGTTTTAGGAATATCACCAACTACAAGCGTAAAACCCCCCACTCCACTGCTGACTTGCTCTTGGCCAACACCCTTAACGACTTTTACTGCCGTTTTGACGAGCCATCAGGCAGCCTTCACACCTCCAACGGCCCCAACAATAGAGACACTTTGGACATTCATTCCCCGACCTCTCCCGTCTCCATAGAGATTGAAAATGTGACGTCATTCAGGGGTAAAACCGCAAAGGATTCTGGGAACGCGTGGCAAGCGGTACTAGCGCATGCAGGCTTTCAATTGAAATCAATTACACAGCGATAAAAAGAAACACAAAAAATGGCAAGAAGCTGTTGTATTATTAACTGCAATAGCCGGTCGCATGACAGCCACGGGAAGCCGACGGGTAAAGAGATCGGTTGTTATCGGATTACGTCGTTGAAGAGAAATTGTTCAAGCCATGTTTCCGAAGTAACAAAGACGCGACGGATGGCCTGGATTGCAGCCATTCGAAGACCAAATATAACGTCCCAGAACACTCCAACTCACAGGTTAGTCTGCTCCAAGCATTCCCACAAAGGTCAGTCTTCTGTTGTAGTTAATACGTCATTTTTCATAACATAATTGGTGATATAGGTTACAAGCAAGTCTGGCGCTGAACAGAAATTGTCGCGCTATGCTCCTTTGTTTATTGTGCTTAAATAGTGAATTGTCCTGACACAATATTGCGTTTCGCTTCTGTTATTATGGTACATTGAGAAAAACATATACTTTTATTCACAGGATAAAACAGTTGTTTTGTGTCACTAATTGCCCAGTACGATTACAGCATACAATATTATTGTCACTGCTACATTTCTGTAATGCGTACCAGAAATTATTTCCACTACTAATTAATTACCGTTAACCTCAAAGGTCCTATTAATAAACGGTTAACGAATGTGTATTTATGAAGACAATTTGTGAGACTGGTAAACTTACCTTTGTTCGTACAATGGTCTTTCATTCTACACAATGCATTTCAAGGTCCTGCACCCATCCGTCAGTAAACTGTACCTGGGCTTGTTGCAGTGACCTGAAGTTACTAAACTTCATGAGTGTATGCACTCACTCTAAGAACCGTATAATTATAAATCTGAGCGTGGTGAAAGTTGGGCAGCGCGCGAACGTCTTTTGTCCACTCTGTTTGCTCTTAAGGGTCTGACCCTTTCACTCCTTTGATTTTTTTCCTCGTATCTTTTCTTTGACTTTTCATCAAGTCTGTCTTTGTATGGACCGGCATTGTTCTCCTTCATTTTGTACATACCTTTTTTGGGGGGCAAAGAAAAAGCAAAAAGGTATTGGAACCGGAGAATGAACGTTTTGCGGTGCTGCAAATGCTTGCGTTTGATGCATTGCTTTGATTGTTTCCCACTAGTACCTGGCATGCAATGCGCGAAAATCACGTGGTCTGTCAATCTCTATAGAGCCATCACCACCATCAAACACTTCACCTACAACACCCCCCTCCACACCCCACACCAAGGAGGATTTCACACCACCTTCTCCCACTACAACCCTTCATATTCATGAAGCAGATGTGATGAAACAGTTCAAGAGTCTGAATGCTCGAAAAGCTCCTGGCTCAGACGGTGTGTCTCCTGCCACCCTCAGACACTGTGCAAACGAGCTGGCCCCAGTGTTCTCTGGCATTTTCAACTCCTCGCTGCAGGCATGTCATGTGCCTGCCTGCTTCAAGTCCTCTACCATGATCCCTGTCCCCAAGAAACCAAGGATCACTGGACTAAATGATTACAGACCTGTAGCTCTGACATCTGTGGTCATGAAGTCATTTGAGCGCCTGGTTCTCTCCTACCTCAAGACCCTCACGGCCCCCCTCCTGGACCCCCTGCAGTTTGCATACAGAGCCAGCAGGTCTGTAGACAATGCTATCAACTGCACTTCATCCTGCAGCATCTGGACTCCCCAGGAACCTACGCCAGGATCCTGTTTGTGGACTTCAGCTCCGCCTTCAACACCATCCTTCCAGACCATCTCCAAGGCAAGCTTTCCCAGATGAATGTGCCTGATCCTATCTGCGGGTGGATTACTGACTTCCTGACGGACAGGAAGCAGCATGTGAGGCTGGGAAAGAACGTCTTAATGCTCAATTCTGATTTTTTTGATCAAATCCGATTTTTTTGTCTGCTTGTTCACACTACAAATAAAATGTGACAGCAAACGCGCGCTCTAGTGTGAAGCGGCCCACATGTGGAAAAGAAGATGATGGTCCTTAATATAAAGACTTCGGACTTCGGAGTCAGCTGCTATAAGAAGATCATTGGTTATTTTTATAAGTGCTGTTTCAGTGCTATGGGAGGGGCGAAAACCAGACTGGAAAACATTGATTGCAAATGAAAAATCCTTCATTTGCAATCAATGACCTCATGACCCTATATAAACAGGAAGTACTGGGGCGGCCCTTCCCACACACCTGGTTTAGATATAGGACCTGAATAAATGAACAAACATGGTAAGTGTGACCAAAGCAACATAAAGAAATATAATTTACCAGACATTTGCCTGTGAACAGAAGAAAATTCAAATGACCTGATGGTTAACAGTATTTGCTTTAAAAAACATATGCATGAATGTAATGGATGTAACTACTATTATGGTTGACTGTAAAATAACAAAGAATAAATTCTCAATATCGTTAAGGGACAAGTGGTAAATGAGTTCATGCCTAACCACTTTGTCACAGAGAGGTCAAGGACAGTGTAGTAATGGCAAGTTATTATTTACCTTGCAGCAGTGAAGCCACAAATGCAGTAGAAACACTGGTTGAGCATAGGAGCATTATATGATTAAAGGGCATCTGTCCTTCTGCCATCCAGCCCAACAGAGATGCCATTAGGGAAGCCAGCAGGCCCAGCACTGTAGCTTGTAGCTTGTTAAATGAAAAGAATAGTGAGAAAATATCATTCCTGGCAGACAAAATGTCATACTGCACAGATAAGCAGATATATTGAAATTTATCCATATATTTTGTCACAGTTTTTTATTTCCTTGTCGTTTTGAATGAAAATGATGTACCTGCTTGAGTGCCAGGTTTCCAGCAATCAGCATCCACTTTTCTCTGGGAGAGTCCATTTTTCCTGCATTCACCTGACAACATCAAACATTTTGTCTCCTTAAAAAATGTGCTTCTACAATTTAATTACATGACAAACCCATTTAGCTGATGGAGATACTATCCATCTATCTTCTCTCGTTTATCCAATTCAGTGTTGCAGGAGGTCTGAAACCTATCCCATCTATCACAGGACAAAGGGTAGGGGACAGCATGGACAAACTTGTATACACTGAACATATATACTATATAATCATATATACTGACATACACTATATGCCTACACTAGCGTTTTTATATATTGGACTCACCATGTGTCAAGAGATGTATTCTAAATACACTTCTTCAGCTGAGAGTCAGAGAGTGGAGACACACAGTTTTACTTGCAGCACGAGAGTGAGGGCTCCGGGACTCGCACTCTGCCACTGCCCTGGTCTTTATTTATATACAACAGTAGGTGCGTTCGTTTATTGCATTGGAATGTGGATGTGTATATGTGTGTGTGTGCGTGTGCCAGGAGAGGCTCCTCTACCTGGTACAAAGTGAAACTGCTTGTTAAGCTCTTATCTAGAAGGTACTGTTCCTTCCCTGCATGATAACGGGTCACAGTGAATTAAAACAACAGTCTGAGTCATAAAGAGGTCATCATGCAGTATTCTATCATATGCAAACTTATATTATTAAAAGATTATACTGACTACTAAGTACAATTTTCTATTGACACCATGTTAAGCATTTAACAGCATAATTAAGATTAATTTGTAACTTGTGATTGTGTTATGACCTGTGGTGACATGCCAAGACAAAGGGTTAATCGAAGTTGGCCCTGCTGAAGATGCACCTCTGACAGCCTACACTGTCCAAAGTTGTCAAAAACCTGTCATGAATAAAATTTATAGCTTACTTTTGGCAGCAAAACTGACAAAACTGTCAGGCAGATTAATCGTTTCTACTGCGAAGCCGTCCTTGCACCTGTTGTTTCTGAATTTCTCACTCACTTTGGCCATAAAAGGACTGATTAAAATGATGGATGAAAAGGTCTGGGAAGGGGTGCCAGGAAGTTATATAAGACAAGTGCTGAAGATCAAAAAGAGAACAAAAATGAGTAAAATCAACATATTAACTGGAGTTAATATGTTAAAGTATCGATGTTTGTAAAATTGGGAAAATACCTATCGTTTTAATTTAAAACTAAATAAGTAAAAAGACAAGAAATGGAAAGTTACCCAGCACCAGGATGATGGTTTGTGGACTCCTATAAAAAAGTCAGGTAAGCTTTTTCCATCAGTTACCTTGTATGTCTCTGCTGTTTGTGCTTAAAGGCTCTACACCCCATGGGTTTGCTTTGCTGCTTTGCTATGTGTTGTGATGTACTGTTCTGCTGTTCATATGACTGTGTTTAATAAACTCCGTTTAAAGTACTGTGCTCTTTTCCAGAGGATCTTTTGAGGCAAATTTGATTTTAATAGACTCTAACAAAACGGGATTTCCTCGTCATTAGCTGGATAACAGTTATCATGTTATCATACGATCCGACAAGATCACCAGTCTATTGCAGCGCTAATTCAGAAACAGACAATCATACGTGCACACATTCTCACTCTCAACTATGACCAGTTAACAATGACCAGTTAATTTGATTCTATACATATATTTGGGGTGGAAGCAAGAGTTACCCGGAGAGAACCTACAAAAACGTGAGGAGAGCATGCAAACTCCAGACAGTGGGGCCTCAGGTGGCCAGTGGATTCAAATCCAGGACCTTCCTGCTGTGAGGCAACAGTAAGAAGACCAGAGTTGGGTAGTAACGAGCTACAGTGGGGCAAAAAAGTATTTAGTCAGCCACCAATTGTGCAAGTTCCCCCACCTAAAATGATGACAGAGGTCAGTAATTTGCACCAGAGGTACACTTCAACTGTGAGAGACAGAATGTGAAAAAAAAAATCCATGAATCCACATGGTAGGATTTGTAAAGAATTTATTCGTAAATCAGGGTGGAAAATAAGTATTTGGTCAATAACAAAAATACAACTTGAAGGAAAAAAATGTCCATCCCGGTTTTCCCTCCAAGGCACGAGCGATAAGCAGAGTTCTGTCCTTTCCTTCTAAGATTCCTAATTATTTAAAGCAACACTCAGGTATGCCATTCAGCGTGTTAGTACGAGCTCGGGAGCAGCTTGGGAGAACAAGAAAACCGAGACTGCTTTAGGTTGTCTTCCCAATCGACTCAAAGGTTTATTAAGTATACAACAGCTTATATAGAGAAAAAAAGGTTTGTGTGTCAGCAAGTTCTCAGTTCAAACCGGTACAGACCAAATAAGGAAACGTCTTCCTGCCTTGTGAGCAAAGAAGTATCCTGTGTGTAGTTTATCAGTTCAGCTACAATTTATGATCATCCCAGCAAAATACACTCCTAGACATAGAATACAGAGTTCTTTCATTAGTGAATTCTGAAACAAACCACCTGGCCTTTAACGAGCCTTTTTCTAAGAGATAAAGAAGGGAGGATGGGAGTAAGGAAGTGGTCTCGTCTCTGTGGTATTTTCGACCTTGGGGTACCAGCCTGTGATTCTTACACATCAATTCTTGGGTCAGAGAGAAAGAGAAAAACAACTAGTAAATGGGCCTTATTGAGTAACAGTTTTCACTACAAAGCAATATCCTGTAAATGCTACCGTGGTATCAAAATATCACAACACAACTCAATACTTTGTAACATAACCTTTGTTGGCAATAACAGAGGTCAAACGTTTACTATAGGTCTTTACCAGGTTTGCACACACAGTAGCTGGTATTTTGGCCCATTCCTCCATGCAGATCTTCTCGAGAGCAGTGATGTTTTGGGGCTGTCGCCGAGCAACACGGACTTTCAACTCCCGCCACAGATTTTCTATGGGGTTGAGGTCTGGAGACTGGCTAGGCCACTCCAGGACTTTCAAATGCTTCTTACGGAGCCACTCCTTTGTTGCCCGGGCGGTGTGTTTTGGATCATTGTCATGTTGGAAGACCCAGCCTCGTTTCATCTTCAAAGTTCTCACTGATGGAAGGAGGTTTTGGCTCAAAATCTCACGATACATGGCCCCATTCATTCTGTCCTTAACACGGATCAGTCGTCCTGTCCCCTTGGCAGAAAAACAGCCCCATAGCATGATGTTTCCACCCCCATGCTTCACAGTAGGTATGGTGTTCTTGGGATGCAACTCAGTATTCTTCTTCCTCCAAACACGACGAGTTGAGTTTATACCAAAAAGTTCTACTTTGGTTTCATCTGACCACATGACATTCTCCCAATCCTCTGCTGTATCATCCATGTGCTCTCTGGCAAACTTCAGACGGGCCTGGACATGCACTGGCTTCAGCAGCGAACACGTCTGGCACTGCGGGATTTGATTCCCTGCCGTTGTAGTGTGTTACTGATGGTGACCTTTGTTACTTTGGTCCCAGCTCTCTGCAGGTCATTCACCAGGTCCCCCCGTGTGGTTCTGGGATCTTTGCTCACCGTTCTCATGATCATTTTGACCCCACGGGATGAGATCTTGCGTGGAGCCCCAGATCGAGGGAGATTATCAGTGGTCTTGTATGTCTTCCATTTTCTGATGATTGCTCCCACAGTTGATTTTTTCACACCAAGCTGCTTGCCTATTGTAGATTCACTCTTCCCAGTCTGGTGCAGGTCTACAATACTTTTCCTGGTGTCCTTCGAAAGCTCTTTGGTCTTGGCCATGGCGGAGTTTGGAGTCTGACTGTTTGAGGCTGTGGACAGGTGTCTTTTATACAGATGATGAGTTCAAACAGGTGCCATTCATACAGGTAACGAGTGGGGGACAGAAAAGCTTCTTACAGAAGACGTTACAGGTCTGTGAGAGCCAGAGATTTTCCTTGTTTGAGGTGACCAAATACTTATTTTCCACCCGAATTTACGAATAAATTCTTTACAAATCCTACCATGTGGATTCAAGGATTTTTTTCCACATTCTGTCTCTCACAGTTGAAGTGTACCTCTGGTGCAAAGTACTGACCTCTGTCATCATTTTAAGTGGGGGAACTTGCACAATACTTTTTTGCCCCACTGTACATTTACTCTGTTCCATTTACTTGAGTAAGTTTTTGAAAAAAGTATACTTCTAAAAGGACCATTGAACCATACTTTTTACTTTTACTTGAGTAAAGGGGGGCTTGAGCAGAGGGAGGGGGACTCTGTATTTAGGTGCATGAGGCCTGGTGCAACAACGGGACAATTATAAACAGTCACTGCTCCCCGAACCTCGAGTACATGTCAGTAAAATGCCGGCCTTTTTTTCTACCAAGATGGCTAACAGTAGTGATCATCACCGCTGTGTACATGCCACCTGACACGACGTGTAAACACAACGCTGTCTATCCTGCTGAACACCATTAACAAACAGCAGCAGGTCCACCCTGAAGGTGTTTACATATTTGCAGGTAACTTTAATAAGGCCGACATAAAGACTGTACTCCCAAAGTTCTATCAGCATGTAAAATGTCCCACCAGGGGAGAGAACACCCTAGATCATATTTACTCCAACATCAAGCATGCATATTGTAGGGATTAGAGAAATTATTTTACTGCTATTGTCCAGATTACCATTGCATTAATAATACAGTTTACAGTATTGATATTGTATTCAGATGTTTAAACATATTGGTATCCAATTAGCCTTTATTACAGGTGCAGCTATAACCACCTTAAACTGTTGAGTTGAATCTATATTCTTAAATGCTTTTGAATGCTTTTTATAATCTTAAATGTTTATAGGCAGATTACATTGCATTATATGAAAGGCTCACCTTTGAATATAATCTGGGCCTAAAAGTCTTGACAGGAAACTGCAGGTTTGCAGTTATATAAGAATATACTTTTATATTATTTTATTAAAGATCACCTCCTCCAGGGTGGAGAGCTTCCTGCCAACAACCACAACCAGGCTCCACCATCAGCCAGCAGGCCCAGCCAGGCTCCTCCATCAGCCAGCAGGCCACAGCCAGGCTCCACCATCAGCCAGCAGGCCACAGCCAGGCTCCTCCATCAGCCAGCAGGCCACAGCCAGGCTCCTCCATCAGCCAGCAGGCCACAGCCAGGCTCCACCATCAGCCAGCAGGCCACAGCCAGGCTCCCCCATCAGCCAGCAGGCCCAGCCAGGCTCCCCCATCAGCCAGCAGGCCACAGCCAGGCTCCCCCATCAGCCAGCAGGCCCAGCCAGGCTCCCCCATCAGCCAGCAGGCCACAGCCAGGCTCCCCCATCAGCCAGCAGGCCACAGCCAGGCTCCTCCATTAAGCTTCTAGTAGTGGTTCTTGCTTATGAGATTTATTCAATATATTACACATATAGTTTCAGTTGTGTACGTGCTGGCCTTCTGTCTGATGAAAGGTTATGAGCAGAGGTGAGACAAAGTGCAGCTGAGGTCGTGACATATACACACACACACACACACACAGTTGATAGATTTAGTTATAGGTGAGAGGTTAATCATGTTTTTCTTGCAACTGCAAAACTGTCTCTGCAAAAAAGAACAGTTTCTTGCAGGATGTGGGCCTGATGTTTCAGACGATAAGCGAGTGTCTGGCAGCGACAGAAAGACACCTGCCGTGGAGACGGAGACAATGTTCTTTTCAAACTGTGTTAAAAGTCATTGTGGTTTTGATTTGACGTATGTATGTATTGTATCTGATGACGCATGAGGGGGCGTTAACCCTGATGAATCAAAAGCAATCTGAAGTGTCTTTTTGGGTGGAGATCTACAGCTGATGTTTTGCAGTGTACATCTCACCACGCTGCGTGTGGTCATTAAAATCAATTGTTTGACCAAGCTCTTCTGGACCATGGTTGTTTTTACTCTCCTCCTCAATATTTGAACCCTTAACAGAGTCATACCCCTCCCCCACCTTGGCCAGTCCGACCACCTCTCCCTCCTGCTCTTCCCAGCCTACACCCCCCTCAAACACAGTGCCAGGCCCACCACAGTTAAAAGCTGGCCTGAAAATGCTCTCTCCAAACAGCAGGACTGCTTCACAAAATCAGATTAGAATCAGAACACCAGGACCTAGAAACTTTCACAGGATCAGTACTGGACTATATCAAGTTCTGTATTGGAACTGTGACTGTGGACAAAAGCATTTGGGTTTTCCCAAATCAAAAACCCTGCATACTTTCACCAGAATCTTGAACCTCTCACTGATCAGGCAGCCATCCCATCCTAGTCACTCTTGGCCTCTCCCCTCTCACATGTGCCTGGATAAAGGACTTTCTTACAAACGGACTCGGCCCTCATCTCTCCTCCACTCGCACACTGAGCACTGGGTCCCCACAGGGCTGTGTGCTGAGCCCCCTCCAGTATTCTCTCTACACCCAAAAATAACCTGGAACTGAACACTAAGAAAACCAAAGAGGTCATTGTCGACTTCAGGAGGCACAGCACGGACTCAACCCCCCTATACATCCTCATCTCCGCTGACATCTCCTGGACAGACAACATCTCAGCAGTAGTCAAGAAGTAGTCAAGAAGGCCAAACAGTGGCTGCACTTCCTGAGGGTCCTCAGGAAGTACAAGCTGGACTCCAACTTGCTGCTGACCTTCTACCGCTCGTCCATTGAGAGCCTGCTAACATACTGAATCACAGTATGGTATGGCAGCTGCACTAAGGCAGACAGAGCGAGGCTTCAGAGTGTAGTCGAGGCAGCACAGAAGATCATTGGCTGCCCTCTTCCCCTCCCTGATGGACATTTATTTCTCCTGCTGCCTCAGCAGAGCAGCACACATCATCAAAAACCGTTCCCAGCCTGGTTTTAGCCTCAGCACAAAGACCCACAGCCTCAAGAACAGATTCTTCCCAAAGGCCATAACCACCCTTAACTCATACATGCGCCAATAACACAGTCCCACCCCCAATTTTCCCATTTACCTCTATAAACCACGACCGTGCAATACCAAATTCTATGTGCAATAACCCGAATCGTATATACATAACACTATTTATTTACATATTTACTTTTTTACTCTGGATTGTATATTTGTACATTTTATATACTTTTTCTGTTAATACTGTTCAGATGTATATAGTGCTGCAGAACTGTGCACCCCCCAGCCCACCCACACATGTTTGCACTGAGTTGGAGATGCTCTGTATCTCACTGTACAACTGTATAGTGATATTTGACACTTTTTTAAATAATTCATTTCACACATTAGATAACTACTAATAATGGATCATCCCGCCAGTGGAGTTACCTGTAACTCTTTCACCAATCAGATATAGCCATCCAGTCACATGACCAGTGTGGAGATACAGAAATTATTTTACTGCTACAATATAACCCGCATTATTAACATTGCATTAATAATATACCCTACAGCATTGATATTGCATTAAAGATGTTTATTAAAGCTACTGCCACCATATTAACCTTTTTATTACAGGTGCAGCCATAATCATTTTATACACATTGCATGTTTGTGCTCATTCAGAGTTGATGCTCAGTCTATTAAAGAAGGTTTTAAGCTTCGTGAAGCGCTATGTCTTCACATACTGTGTAGGTGACTTGGAGCACAGAAGGATTGCGTACATGCTTACGACACGCATATAATCCAGAAACCTGTCAGGCCAAAGGCCTGAAATTCATTTAGCTTCTAACCGCATTTTAGTTTGCTTAGTAACAGATGACAGAAGACAAGTCAAGAAAAGGACAAGCTCTCAGGGACCATCTAGGTTTGCAACTCATTGCCGTGTATGGAAGGTGTTATAGAAAGAGGAACTTCTGTGTCTGTTTTTAGCCATCTAAGATGTACCTTTTAATCTAATCGATGTATTTGATCTGTAGTCGACGTGAGAAGGGGCATTAACCCTGATGTTATAAAATCATTTTCAAGTGTATTCTTAGCAGGAGTCGTGTGCTGATGTGATGCTGCATACTTCTTCTCCTGCGTGTGTTTTAATAAACTCATTGTTTGATTGCACTCTTCTGGGCTTCTGTTGGTTTGTTTCATTGCTCAACATTTTTTGGATTCGGGACACCAGTTACAAACTGTGACGGGCAGGGCGGACCAAGCCTTTCAAACTAGCGGACACACGGAAAGAAGAAACACAGAAGACAACTGCCCCAAAAACTCTGTAACATAAAAATGAAACTAGATCTTATTGATTTACTGCAAAAGGACTCTAGAAGTAAAAGTTGCACGGCTTTTGTCTTGCAATCTAATCATTCAAATTAATGGGTAGTTTTGACAGTTTTTTGCTGCATTTTGACAGGTTTATGACTTATAGTTTGTAAACAAAAAAAAGGGGTCCAGATGGAGATTATTATTAGTTATGGATTACTTTGACAACACAAATTGTCCAAAGTTTTAGAAATTCCTAATTAGTAAGATTTGTGGTTAATTTTTTGCACTATAACTTATTTTCATAAAAGCCATAAAAATGTCAAGTAGGATTTATTACTTTTAACTGTAAGACTGGCACAACAGCCATTGTTTCTGATCCTACGAGCTGACCCTGACTATAAATCTGTCAAAGTAATGAAGACGGCCTATAAGGTCTGGGAATAATGCCCAGAAAGTTATGTTATGTTATTGGTTGTCATTTGCTTTGTGTTCTTTTCCTTCTCTGTTGTTGTAAAGTTTTGTTTTATTGTTTATATGACTGTTCAACAAACTCTGTTCTTTTCCAGAGGATCTTTTGGAGCGATTTGATTTTTAATTGGATCTTTAAAAAAATGAATCCACAAGTGACAGGTTTGATAAAGTTTATATACAAGATCCAACAGTTTCTCTCCAGCTAGCTTAAGTGTCTGGTTTTTCAAATACATACTAAGCCTTTAAACAACATATGTTTTTCCAGATCGTCTTTCCTGTGCATCTCTTTGCATTCTTGTGTGTCATAAAATGCAAGTTGCAGAGTCAAATGGAGACTGGAATCTTTATTGAGGCAATGCATCCAAGAGAGGCATCATTAATCTCTGCAGGGAAGGGCAACAGGAGAAGATGCAAACTGAAACTTTAAATAGATACAGGAGGTATTTATGAAGAGTAGAAAGGCTGGGATTAAAGAGCACACCTTAAACTATGTGTGATGATAACAAAAGAAGCAAAGCAAAGGACAAGGCACCAGATACAGAGGACTAACAAAATAATACAGGAAGTAAGTGAATGGAGAATCTACAGTCGTTGCTCTGAACACTGAAAAGTCAACTCTGCTAGGTTTTACAATGGGTGATTTGCACTACCGTAACTCTTCGACCAGTTGGGACTTAGGAGACATTTCAAATGGTTAGTGAAAGAGAAGACGAGGTTTATGAAACATTACATGTGCATCATTAGAATGCACGAGCCATGACGGTTCAATCACAGGTAAGAATTGATGACGCATGAAGCAGAGATGCGGGTGTGGAGAAGTGGCAATGCCTAAAAACACCTGGAACTTTGTAATATAAAAGGGACAATATATTAAAAAAACAGAGTGGTCTTAGGCTCAAAAAATGTTTTTGTACATATTTAGTATAGTTCATATTTAAAGCTGATGTTGTGTTACATTTGTTCATGTTGAATATCAGTTTCCACTTAACTATAAATCTGAAAAAACTGAGTCTATTTTGTGTTTTTTCCCACTTTAAACTGTTCCATTGTCATAACAATACAATAATGTAAAATGACTGTCAGATATTGAAAGCGGAGGTTATTCTGAAAGGTGCAAAAGCATTCGCTTATAGTATGATTTCTGACCCTTTTACAGCCAAAATTACCAAATAAGTCCAGGCTGCCTGTATGTATATTAAGGTATACATAGCAAGAAAAGGAAGCAGTTTACTATCAATTATTTACTATCTATTATAAAACACTACTCTTAAGCAGTGGTGTTTCAAAGACATCATTATGTTCTGACTTTATTGAGTTGCATTTTGGTAAAACCTATATGGATTTGGTAAAGTGATCAGAATAGGATTCCCTTAACTGGCAGTAATGTGTTTGAAAGTTCTACTGTGTGAAAAAAGATCTTGACTTTCCTTATTTATAACTTTATTATTTAAGTTTATTTCTGTTCATACTTTTAACTGTTGAAAATTATTCTGATAATTTAATCACCAAAACCAATCTCTGTGTGTGTGTGTGTGTGTGTGTGTGTGTGTGTGTGTGTGTGTGTGTGTGTGTGTGTGTGTGTGTGTGTGTGTGTGTGTGTGTGTGTGTGTGTGTGTTTGCATTATGCACTCGCTCCAGGGCACCGAAACACAGGGTAATGAATATCTTGGACTAATGCCCCCATATCCTCTGGCTTTTCAGCCCAAAAAAAAAAGACATGTAGCCATGTGTTGTTGCTATGGCCCCTTCTGCAGATAGAACAAAAGACAATACTTGATCCTGGCACGATGGCATTTCCCTTTGCCACCAGTTGACACTGATACTTGTGTCTCATGAACTAGCAAACATGTCTAGTCTGGTAGGGTCGTGCATGGGTTGAGGGGGTGGGGGTTTTAAATATCTGCTACTGTAATATTAGTAACAGAAAGGGGAAAAAATGTGATTCTTGTGATTTGAAAAATGAATGTGCTCCAGTGTTACAGTGCAGATTGTGGATGTTAGGGAAAATGTTGCAAATAAATTTGGTAACAATTGAAACTGGTATTTTCTAAAAACAATGTGCAGTCAAATAAACATTTTTGGAGTATTGTTGGAATTTATTTGTCTCAGTATGATCCACATGTATGATAAAAAAAAAGGGGGGGGGGGGGGGGGAGAATTATAATTGAGAATTTGGCTGTTGTCAGTATACCCTTCCATTGTATCATTTTTTTTTACTAATCTTTAACTTTTTAAATCATAACTTTATTTAATAGAATGAATAGTGGTTGTCTTTATGTTTTTAAACTCAAGCTTGTAGTTTTTCAGTAAAATATGTAAAATTACACACTCACAGCAGTCGAGAGTCTTGAAGCCAGAGTCATTTCCAAGTTTCCCTTCATGCCTAAAACAGCTGGGACCAGAATTAAGATCTCTGTGATTTCTTGGAACACCTCCCAGCTCTGCCCAAAAAACATATAAATAAAATACATATTGCAAAATATTTATGTAAAGAAAACAATTTTAAACATTGCAGTGTTCTGTTCCTGACCTGAGCAATATCGAGCAGTATCCCGGCAGAAACTGTTCCAAGCCCAGCCAACAGAAATGGCACCAGAATCTGCACAACCATGGAACAGATGGACTCTTCGGGTGCACCTGAGACATTTGCATCTTTTGGTTGAGGGGATCTGGTGAGCCGTGACCTGCCATAAAGCTGATTTGGGAGCAAAAAATCTGTCTCGGTGTACTCCTCTGGCTCATAATAGATATTTTCATTAGAAGTAAAATGCTGTGAGTTTCCAGAGAACTGGGATAAAGATGTGTTGGATCTGTTTTGTTGGCTTGGGGAAACAGAATCACTGTGGGTCAGTTTTGTATCCTGTGACTCTTGGACAACCATGGTGCAAACTTTGGTTCAGCGATATGTTGCTCCAGCTGCTCCTACGCCAATGATTAGAAAAAGTTGATCTAAATAGGAAATAGAAAAACTTGTGTCATTGCCAAGTGTGCAACTTTCATATAGAGATAGAGAGAGGGTTTCTTGTACAAGCCTGTTTCAGAATCATCTGATTGCAAGGATTGCTTGAATTATCATTCTTCATGCCCGTTTCACATCAGTATCACTGAGGCTGCATTGTCTTGCAGAGACAGTGCTCTTTATTTGAAATTCCTTAGACATGACCAGGTACTAAACCACTGAGGTTGGCAGTTTATAAGATGGGAAATGGACAAAATGTGTTACTTTTTAGCTACTTTTTATCACAAGCTAAAATAAAAAATTACAGACTATGTCAGAATCGAATTCGTCCTTTTTTTTGTTTTGTTTTTTTATTTTGTTATTCTTCTTTTCAGTTGGGAATGTTAATATAACAAAAATACAGTATCTTATAATCACAAGACATCCAACATATAATAACAAAGATATACTTTTATTAAGATAAGAGTTTAAGCAGGTTCTAATTAACAAACCCTTAAATGATCAAAAACATACAAATATCTAACAGTACTAATCCAAATATAAATAATTTTGTTCTTAGTTTTTACGGTTATCAATGCGGACTCTTGTATTGCTGAACCCACCAGATACACTTAAAAAAGTGTATCCGGTTTGAAGATTAACATCAAATTGGTTAAGGACAGAAAAAAGGACTCCGTTGAGAATTTTGCACTGCTTACTTTTTCCTGGTGTTTCGCCATCTCTCCAGTACCTCTGATAACAAACTCCCTTGATAATGAAACATTTCTTGTTTTAATCTAAGACACTCCAGTCTCTTTTTTTCCAAGTTAAAAAACAATGAAAATGTGCCTTACCCTTTTCTTACACCATAAGTGAACAACAGGAGGGCATCTCTTCTGGCACACTGCTGCTGAGCGTGACTCTTCCTTGTGGTTTCTGTTAATGTCTGAATGGTGTGTTCAATCTCCAGTGTGGCAATATTCTAACAACCCATCACCACACACACCTATCTGTCTGTCTATCCTGAGTGTCAACTCATCTAGTGTTCCTTCCTCAGAGACTCAGTTTCCCATGAGCATTAGCGGCCTTTCGGAGAATCATGAGATCCATCATGGGATCGTGTAGTACTACTTTTTAGCAGCGCTGTGTTTGGGGTTTTCGCTTATTCATTCTAGCACCATGGCGGTGGAAATCATCTCACCCGACTGGGAGTTTGACCGTTTTGACGATGGTTCACAAAGTAAGTGCTCAATTGAGCCCTGACATGCAAAGAAAGACTGTGGCAGGCTAAAGTTTACTACTTTAGCATCAACCGCTAGCTCAAGTTGCTAGCTCGATGCGTTTCAGCTGGGCTTCGTATTAGTGAAAGAAACTGCACACTGCTGTTTAATTCCCAAAATGTATGTTTAGTAAATGCCATCAAAATAAAAGTAAGTATTTACTACCCCCGGAATAATTAAAACTGAAGGAGTAAATTAGTGGAATTAATAGCTAGCTGTAGCTGGCGAACGTAAATCGACGCAGTTTGTCACGTACAGCTGATCGATCTGACAGCTGGTTTTGACTGTGTAGTTAACGCCGTACTCTTTCGCTTACTCACATTTAATTTACTTGTTTGTTTTTTTCTTTAATGTTATGTTTAGGGCGAGAAAACTGCCCAGTGCTTTCCTGTGTTTATCTCCTTGTGACTTTCCTTCTCAGGCTCTCAAAATATTTATTTACGACAACCTGAACGAACGACCTATATGTGCCGCTACTCAACTACATTTATTGGAAAATGTAGTTTGGTAACACCTTGTAACCAGGCATAGTGTAGATTTACGCATTTTAGGTTAAATTTAGAATCTATTGGGCATCTGAATCATGCTTTAAGTTTTAAATGACAGTTACAAGTGTCTCTTTCTTTAATGAAAATCTAGTAGTGCAAGAGCAGCATTGTTGCTTATAAAATGTTGTAAACTTGTAAAGGAAGGGCAGAAAATCAACCCATATTTTTTTTCTGGTTAGTAAAAGTCAGTAACGTTGTCAAACCTTCCTCACAACAGAGATACACACAGAGGTTCAACTGAAGAACTACAGGAAGTTTCTGGAGGAGTACACCTCTCAGCTGAAGGGTATTGAAGAGGCTCTGGATGAGTCCATTGGAGATGTATGGGACTTTACTCTGGACCCCATCGCCCTTAAGGTAAAACCCCCAAATATACTGGCTTGGTTGAAAAGACTGACATTGCTTTTACACAGTTATAACTTGCGTAATTTCCTTCCTTATACTTTATGCCCTTTCAGCTTCTTCCCTATGAGCAGTCATCCTTATTAGAATTAATTAAAACTGACAATAAGGTAAGTAAAGACAAACAAATTAGTCATTTTTCATTTTCATATCCACAGAGTTGTTCTTTTTTTAAAAAACAAAACAAAAACAAATGTCACTTTGGTTGTGTGCAGGTCCTGAACAAAGTTATCACAGTTTATGCTGCTCTCTGTAGTGAAGTTAAGAAGCTTAAATATGAGGTAAGTGTGGTCAAACAGCTCAGTTACTTTGTGCATGGCTTATGATTATGTCATGTTTATATCGGCATGTCTGCATACTCTTGACTAAGGTGGAAGTAAAGCTACTGTTACTTTCAGCAATTTTAGTAGCTCTTTTTTTTTTTTTTTAACTTTGTTTTCTTTAAGATATTAATTTAGCCTCGTTTTGTTGCTTTTCAAGGCAGAAACCAAATTCTACAATGGCCTATTGTACTATGGAGAAGGAGGTAATCTGTCAACTTTTACTGTTTCATGTTGTTTTTGTTCTAGGTTTGCCCTCTGTGATACACAGTGCTTATTAAGATTAAAAAAAGGCATGTGTGAATTTCTCTTACAGTGTCTGAAACCAGTGTTGTTGAGGGGGAGTCCCAGATTCAGATGGGCAGATTCATCTCATTCCTACAGGTGGGTAGTAACTGATTTCTGCCATAACCTTATTTACTGATGTCTGGAAGACAGAAATATTTATTTTCCTTTGTCCTTTCATAGGAGCTGTCCTGCTTTGTATCCAGATGTTATGAAGTGGTGGTCAGTATTGTGCATCAGCTGGCAGCACTCTACAACAGCAACAAGTATGAACCATGAATACATGACCATAATGTTACAGTCATTGCACTATTTTTGCAGGATTGCAGAGAGAGGTTGTGTGCACTTTATATTTAATGAAAGTCCTCAGCTACTCTGCAATGACAGTCTCATTGTATCCAACCTACCTCATATTAGATAAGTGGTTGTGAATGGCCTGACTTGGGTATTTGCTATAGCGAATGAAGCATGAGCTGGTTCCCAGGCTGTATTTTGCTCTGTCATGGTCAAACAGAATGTACTAAACTATCTTTCTTCTAAATTACAGGGGTGCAACAAAAATCATAGAATCCTCTGGTGTCCATTTCCAGGTAGGGTTCAAATTTTGTGAGACCTTTAGTATTTGCAGATGTTACTCAGTCATTTATACCATGTCTGCCCTGCTTTTCCTTTGCAGATAGTATACGAACACCTGGGAGAGTTGTTGGTGGTGCTGCTCACACTTGATGAGATTATGGAAAATCACAACACACTAAAAGACCACTGGAAGATGTATAAAAGGTAATTACCCAGTAAGCTATGATGGCATGTGACATACAGTGTAAAAGATGCAATGAAGCAGTTCCACATCTCTGGCCAGAAATCACCACATTCGGACAGGAAAGGGTATAGAATGCTATAAAAGCACATTTCTCTTGTGGTTTTTTTTGTTTGTTTTTATTTTAGTCTAAAAATAGGTAAACGAGTTAAGTTTCTGTAAAAACAAAAAACAGTTTGCATACATGATGCTGAGGAGCAGGCAGGACTCGCCAAACACAACAACCTCCATTCATGTATGTTGAGGTTTCTGTTCTTACCTTCACTCTAGAATGATCGCTGTTTTCCTCGTGTCACACAAGTGTCTCATTGCATAGTCATAGTTTATAAGCTACAGTTTAATGATCACTTGACCTGTTAAATAGTACACTGTAGACATGTGTTTTCATAAATATGAAGAGAATGTGACCTGTAATTATGAAAGTAAAGCAAAATATATCTGCCACAATACAGAACTGCATCCCAGTCTTTTGTTCACATAAGTACTGGGGTTTGATTTATCATTTGTAGGTTTTTCTTCCACACACTCACACAATCACACGTACATATATGTGCACTTACACTCAGTGGTAAATATATGCATCTGGTTTTGTTCCCTGCTTGGGTCGTGGAATCTATATATTCAGTTACAGACATGTAACAGACATGTAACTGAATATGGGGCAAATCTTATACTGGCCCCAAGATTTCTGGAGTTTGTTTTTTGCAAAGTGGCCTTCATATAGGCCAGCCCCTTAAGTGAAAACATATGTTAAAATCTACATACTTGTTGGAGTTAGCCGATGTTTTTCTTCCTTTTTCATGCGAGGAGTTCCCACGTATGTGTGGGAACTCCTCGCACTAGATCTGAAAAGCATCTCTGTAGTCTTCCTCTTTTCCTCTGACCTGGTAACGCCATATTCAGCATTCTTTGTCCAGTGTAGTCATCTGCACGTCCAAACCGTCTCAGCCTTTTCACTTTGTCTTTACACTGCTCAACCTGAGCTGATATACTATACTTTTGATATACTCATTTCTAATCCTCCCCATTGTTAGTCAAATTGTTGAATGGCTGTAGCTCAGGTGGTAGAGCGGGTCACCTACTCACCGCAAGATCGGTGGTTTGATCCCAGGCTCCTCCAGTCTACATGCCAAATATCCTTGGGCAAGATACTAACCCCATGTTTGCCTACTGGTGGTGGTCAGAGGGCCCGGTGGCGGCAGTGTCTGGCAGCCTCACCTCTGTCAGTGCTGCCCCAGGGCAGCTATGGCTACAGTGTAGCTTGCCATCACCAATGGGTGAATGACTGATTGTAGTGTAAAGCGCTTTGGGGTCCTTAGGAGCGCTTTACTTAGGGACTAAGTAAATTTGTTTAAGTAAATTTTATTTCTGTCACAGAAATAAAAGGCTGCAGAGGAAGCTGGTTCTTCGAAGTGTTCTGACACCGACGGCAGAAGGGCTGTTCTGAGATCCTTCCCTTGCTAGCATGTGAAAAACTGGTTGAGCTGTTCGTCTTGCTTCGTTAACAGGAATATGTTTCTGAAACAGCAGGGCCTGTGGAAGTGCAGACCCAACACCCATCCTGGTCACTCTCACTGAAAAACCCAAGCTCTACCTCTGTCTATGCCACCATCTCCAAACCATACATTATAGAAGGTCTCACGAGCATCTTGCAATCCTTCCTGTTCACTCTTGCTGTTTATCCCTTACACAGGTTACTGAAATCTGTGCACCATAACCCTGGGAAATTTTCCATTCCTGAAGACAAGCTGAAACCTTTTGAGAAGCTCTTGCTCAAGCTGGAGGGGCAACTGCTGGATGGCATGATACTCCAGGTGACTTTCCCTTAATTTATTATTATATTGGTGTTAAGTAGAGGTTTTTGGGAAGATAATATGATGAACATTATTCGTATGATCTGCAACAGGCCTGTGTCGAACAAAGATTTGATGATCCTGGGGAGGGAGTAGCAGTTTCCAAAAACAGTGCCTTTGCTGAGGAGTTTGCCTTCAACATTCGCACCATATTTGCAAGTGTTGAATCCAAAATTGGTCAGTTGTTTCTTCTTCCACAATAGACTAGTTTCCTTTAAGTTGTTCTTCAGAGCCGGACTTATTTCTGGTTGTGTTTCTTTTCTCTTTTTCAGGTGAACCTTCAGAAATTGACCAGAGAGACAAATATGCTGGTGTCTGTGGTCTCTTTGTGCTTCACTTTCACATTTTCAGGAGTGTTGACAAAAAGCTTTACAAGGCGCTGCTCGATGTCTGTAAAAAGGTGGATTTCTGTTCTTGGACTTTTTATTACTTGTTCAGTGGGAGTCCCTGCTCATTGTTTTCTTTGATCTGGCCTGAGAACTAAAAGTCTGCTCTTGTGTGTCAACATCTTCACTTAGGTTCCAGCAGTCACTCTGGTTGCAAACATCATCTGGTTTCCCGACACTTTCCTCACCAATAAGGTCCCTGCTGCAGCTAAACTGATGGATAGGAAGAGTCTACAGGCCATCAAAGCACAGAGAGACACATACCTGCAACAAAGAGCGCAGACATTAACAAAGTGAGTAAAGCTGAATGTCAGCCACATTTATTAAATATAAAGTGAAGTATCTAAACATATTGTTTGTGTTCAGGGACATTCAGTCCTACTATCTGTTTGTTACTTCTTGGATGATGAAGATGGAGTCCATCTTGTACAAAGAACAAAAAAGTGAGAAGTTGCAAGAGGACCTTAACAGCAGGTGTAATGTGTTTGTACAGGTGAGTAGTGTGTTGGGTTTATCTAGGCACAAACCCCGCTGGAACACAAGACACTCAACTGCATGACAAGACAAGACAAGAAGGCGCTCTCCGTGTTTAGTGGCTTGCGAGGGAAGTCAGCCAAAGTTGAGGAAAAGATTCCTTCACCCGAACTCAGCCAACTTCGACTGATTCCTTCGCTACAGCTTTTTATTGTCAGCGAGCAATCATTCATGAATATGCAATTACAAATACATGTGACATTCTTAAGCAGGTGTGTGTGTGTGTGTGTGTGTAACCACTATAAATTGACATATGGCCTTTCAATGAACTTAAACTGTGTGTATGAGGTATGCAGGAAAGCAGAAGTAAGCGTCTCGCTAAATGATAGGAACAGGAACTTGCAACAGGTCATGTCTCAGACGAACATTTAAAGGTGTGAAGTCTTGCACTCTTAAGAAACAGAACAATCTAGTTCCTAAAGCTATAATGGAAATTATAACATCGAGGCTGCTTCCTCTCATCTCATGGTACACGAGTGCACACAGAATCTTATCAGACCTAATAAGGATATGATTTTTATCAGCATACAGATGATTATATATTTCTAAGCATAAATGATTGTGTTCCTAAGCACAAATGACAATATAAAAAATATCAATTCCAACAAATGACTTTTTATTTTGTATAATCTCTGAATGCATGAATGATTTTTTTCTTTCTTTTTTTTTACATTGAGTATCTTCTCACCGCAGAAGTAACTTTATTGATTTGTCGTCTTCAGTTAGATAAATCTACTTCCTGTTTCATTTCATAAAGTTGTGTGGAGCACTACATTCATGTTTGACCCGTTATTTAGCAAAGTGTTGTGTTTCATTTATAGGGTATTCTGTATGCTTACACCGTCAGTACCATTATCAAGACGACCATGAACATGTACGTGTCGATGCAGCGGCCCATGACCAAGACATCGGTCAAAGCTCTCTGTCGACTAGTTGAGTTACTCAAGGTGTGTGTGTGTGTTTGAGTGTTGCCCCTCTGTTTAAATACCTGTTGCATTGAGAAAAATAATGAATGTCATGTGACTCTCCTCTCAGGCTGTGGAGCACACGTTTCACAGACGCTCTATGGTTGTTGCTGACTCCGTTTCTCACATCACTCAGCAGCTGCAGGCGCTGGCGCTCAGTGCCATCAGCATTGCCAAGGTAAACGAAACAAGCAATAAATCCTGTCAATGTTGCCTTAAGGCAACTGTTGTTGTAATTTGGCACTATATAAATAAAATTTATGAGTTGAATTGATGATTTGACCATTTCCACTACGTTTTCTGTCAAGGTTGCTCAGAGTTGAATTTCATAAACGTTTTTTTTAAGAGATGAAGCTTGAGCAAAGAAGAACCCTGTCAGGGGTAGACATTTGTTCAAACACAAGTAAGAGAAATAAGACACTGCAGACCGACTCAGAGAGTATTAGAATACGTGCGCACGGGTGAATGTCTCTGGGAGGACACACACACAGAGTGCAGGCTCGGTTGCTTTATTTATAGTGAAAGTAAGTTTACATAGTACTTCCTCTTTTAACAGAAAGGGGAGAGGTCGGGCATTATCTCAGCTTATCTGACCTTGCACACATACACTGAAAATAACAATGCAGAAGTATATCATGCTTATCTGACATCACACACACAAGGAATGCATTATGTTCTCTTTAACAATAAGCTTGGTTATGTGAAAATATATGAACACACAAAATATAAGGCACACTTGATTATATTGTATTATAGAGATTTGGTTATATTGTATAATGTAGAAAATCTCTTGACAAACCCCTTAGATTTCAGTACAGATGTGGGTTGCTGTCTTTAAAATGGTTATGATGGAACATTTCTAGTTTATTCTTTATTTGGGTTTAGGTGCTTAAAATTTCCATTGTAGAAGTTTTATGTAGCTTCATCTCTAGGTTGAATGACAGGCGTGCAAATATGACCTGATATAGCCTGCTTAACTTTGTTATCTGGTGACTGTTAGGGCATAGAAGGAGGAAACTCCCAGAAAGACTAGTGCCAGGTGCTTCCTGCAACATAGGGTGTAGGAGTTTGCTTCCTGCCCAGGTATTGCACAGCAACAGCATGGTGGGGGGGAGACAAGAAACTGCGGAAAGAAGTTCTTACAGGTGTGTGTGTGTGTGTGTGTGTGTGTGTGTGTGTGTGTGTGTGTGTGTGTGTGTGTGTGTGTGTGTGTGTGTGTGTGTGTGTGATATTATAAAAGGGTTGCTGCAACGTCTTAAGGGCAGAGCTCTCATGACTGTATAACTGTGAATGCAGAAATAAAAGGCTTCCCTACAGCTGATCGCATTGCAAACTTTATTAACAGAAAATTCCATGACATGGTAAAACTGACATTAGTGCAGATGTGCTCTTTGAATGCGTTTTCTGAATGGTGTACCATTATTGTAGGGTCTACCTTACAGTATAAAGAGCCTTGAAGCAACTGTTGTTGTGATTTTGTGCTGTATAAATAACATTGAATTGAATCATTTAATAAAAATGTCTTCTCTCCCTCAAGAAAAGGGTGATCTCTGATAAGAAGTACAGTGAGCAGCGGTTGGATGTGCTGTCCTCTTTGGTGCTGGCAGAAAATGCTTTGAGTGGTCCCAGCACAAAGGAGCGACGCCTTGTGGTGTCTCTGGCTCTCTGCGTCGGCACTCAGCTGGTAAGTCAGGAGGAGACTTCATTTTATACACAAACCGTCAATAGAAAATTGTACTTAGTAGTCAGTATAATCTTTTAATAATATAAGTTTACATATGGTAGTGATAGGATGTGCGATCCTTAATAGTCTGCAAAAGCTTTGCGTGCATTCCAGAGTGCTCTGGCATTCACACCCACATCCTAGGAGCGTGGGAAAGGTCGTACCTTGTCTTATTGTTTTACGGTAGGATTAACGTAGCTATGTCGGTTTTAGTCTAAGTGCCTTTTTTACATATAGATGAACTATTGGATTTTCCAGACCAGCAGGTTTAAGGGAAGTCGTTTATGGGGTCACACTCTGACACACGCACACACACATACATATACACCTCCACATTCCAATGTAAGGAACAAACACCCACTGATGTATAAATAAAGACCAGGGCAGTCTCTCAGTGCGAGTCTTTGAGCCTCACTCTTGTGTGTGAGCTCTGGTGGCTGCCCTTGCTAGCAAGAAAACTGTGTTTCTCCTCTCTGATTCTCAGCTGAAGATGTGTTTTAGAATACATCTCTTGACAGAAACAATTTTTCCTTCGTATTTTCTTTTCTTCTTCATTGTCATCTTAATTTTATTCCAGAAAACTTTCAAGGATGAGGAGCTTCTTCCGCTGCAGCTTGTACTGAAGAAGCTGGATCTGATTAGTGAGCTAAGTGAAAGGTGAGACCTTTTCCCTCTTTTGTCATGCGCCACAGTGCAGGACACTGTTTGGGGGATGGATGGAACCAGCCTTAAGTTGAAATGACACTGTGGAGATCAGGGAAATTATTTTGCTGCTATTGTTAATGGTCATCGTCATTACCATTGCATTAATAATATAATCTACAGCATTGATATTGCATTCAGATGTTTAAACAGTGTGTGTCTTTCAGAAAGACTAAGTTGCAGGCTGACAGGAAATTGCAGGTTTGCAGAGTGTGCCTTTTGCAGAAGTGAAACTAAAAGCAGAGTCTAAGTGCAGGTTATTCTGAGGATTACATGTGAGGATGAGCCTCTGTTCTGGTGAAAGGTCAGAAGTGCAACGGGTGAGATGAGAGAGCATTTAAGGACGAGACACACATACAGTTAGTGGGATCATTTATAGGTGAGAGGTTAGTCATGTTTGTTTGCAACTGCGAAATTGTCTCTGCAAAAGAGGAACAGTTTCTTGCAGGATGTGGGTCTGGTGTTCCAGACGAGAAGTGAAAGTCAAAAGGTTGACAGGAAACATCTGCCATGAAGATAGAGACAATGTTCGTTTTTAAACTGTGTTAAAAGTCACTGTGGTCTTGGAACCTATGCATATATTGTATCTGATGACGCATGAGGGGGCGTCATTAAATTCAAACCCTGATGGTATAAAATATCTGCTTATGCTTTGATTAGTCGGAGATCAGCGCTGTCTGCGAACGGAGCTGGTCCCCCCACGCGTGTATTTCATTAAAATCAATTGTTTGACCAAGCTCTTCTGGACCATGGTTGTTTGTACTCTCCTTCCTCAATTTTGAACCTTAACAACACACAATTGTAAACTCATAACAATAAAAAAAGAAGAACTAGAGCAGGTTGACAAAGTGGGGGGGAAAAAAATGACGATCAAAAAAATCAAAGCAGCCTTTTATAATTAGAAGTGGTTGGAATAAACCACTCTAGTGGTCTACTCTATTCACTACAGCATACTTCGTGCCAGTGTGTGTGTCTAGTGCTTTGCTGAAAACAGTGCAAGTGTCTACACACAGCAGGACATACTTATAGAGGTCCAGTACCACGTGTCGGAAGGACAGAAGAATCCAAAATGCACCATTTAGAACTCTCATGTGTCTCATGCCACTAATCTAAAGCCAACAAACACATCCATTCAGACACTGATCCAAATGTTCAGCACAAGCACATGCTGGCAGGTGACTCACTGATTATTTGTTGAAGCTCACAGCCATCTGGCATCTCGGTGAAGTTTCCATTAGATGGTGTGGAAATATTTGGCGCAGATGGGACTGATTCAGTCTCATCTTTCACCTACCTTAAGATTATCCCTGCATGCTAAAATATTCAACAAAGTGTTCTTTGTTCCTCAGGGTCAAGCTTCAGTGTGACTGCAGTTTCCTGTACTGGCACCGAGCTGTGTTTCCCATCTATCTAGATGATGTATATGACAACGCCGTAGACGCAGCACGAATACATGTAAGCAGACAGACCTGTGATGAACATGACACAGTGAAACTCTGAAACATTGTGGTGTAACTCAAAAACAGTTGAGGAAATCTCTAGAAAATGTACAAAGACACTTTACAAGTCCTTGGCCCTCAACTACAGCAACATCTGCTTTCATTACACCTTTATAAGGGCTGTTTATCACACAGGACTGAGTGCAGTGTTCACTGGGTCAGATTGACCCTGGCAAAACACATTATTCTTTCCCCGCTAATTTCTTAACTCACACTTGTTGAGTAGAGTACACACATACCAGCAGAAAGTAAGAGGTGTAACCATACACAAGATAGAAATGTATGAGTAATAGGTTACATATTGCTTCACATCATATTCACTACACAATACTTCGTGCTAGTGTGTGTATTTTTTGTCTTTATTTTAGTGAGGTTTTGAGTGTTATCTCATTTTTGGCTATTCTGCTGTTCTGTCCATCTGCACGGTGATTGGCGTGAGCAGTACATGTTCAGTGCACTAAGGGACAGTGTGCTGTCTATGATGCACTCCAAACACATGGAGTCATGTGACCAGCTGCTGGAGAGCTACGACAAGGAGATCATGGACGTGTTCAAGGAGGTGAGAGCGTGCTCTGAACAGGCTTCTTTCGTGGCTATTTTAAGGCTTTTATTTGTTAAGATTCTTCCTTCCTGTGTTGTAGCACCTGCTCGACAAGCTGTGTAAGGAGATTGAGAAGGACCTGCGTCTCTCTGTTCACACGCACCTGAAGCTTGATGACAGGAACCCTTTTAAAGTTGGCATGAAGGATCTGGCCCACTTCTTCTCCCTCAAGCCCATTCGATTCTTCAATCGTTTCATTCATATCAAAGGTGCAAAAGAACTTTTCATACGTCTGTGCCCTCAAACCATGTTTACTCCTGTTTTTTGCTTTTAGTTTTAGCCATGGGAAACGCTTAATGTTTTTTTGTGGGTGGGGACACTTTAAAGAATATATTTTTAGTCACCTGTATGGTTATTTGTGAAGACATCTGTTATTTTTCTAAAGTCATTTGAATTTTTAAAAAGTGTCCTATCATTTTTATTCTTTTCATTATTTTTTTAATGTAAGGTGTGCGTTTGATTTGCACTCTCAAATTTTTAATAGTACAGTGACTTCTTATGCACCAACAACATGAACTAAACTCTTGTCTTGTGCCATTCTGTGCTGTGGCACACACACGTTTTTTGCATTGCAGAAAAGCACAATACAAACATCCCTTTTTGCTCTCTGAAGGTTGCTGCTATTGCTTTCTGGTGACTTAGTCCCAAGTTATAGTAAATATAAAAAGGTCCTCCATAAGTGATTTGTTCTTTGCATGAATGTTTCTTTAACAGTAAACCGTTTACTGCAATACTGTAAGGTTTTTAATGTGCTACAGCCTATGTGACGCACTACCTGGATAAAACGTTCTACAACCTGACGACTGTCGCTCTGCATGACTGGGCCACCTACAGTGAGATGAGAAACCTTGCTACACAGCGCTATGGACTCACAATGACAGAGGCTCATCTGCCCAGCCAGACGCTAGAGCAGGTCTGTTTGGTTACACCTCCTCCCTCATGAGCAGAGGTGGAGATTTACATAGACAAATTAACTAAATCCTCCTTGTTCTCACCAGGGTTTGGATGTTTTGGAGATCATGAGGAACATTCATGTTTTTGTCTCACGATACCTTTATAACCTCAACAACCAGGTCAGAGTCCATACGGATTTTTCTCCCATTGAATCGCAAAGTGTTGCTGCCTCTGCAGTTATAATTGTTTTTGTGACAGATCTTCATTGAGAAGGCAAGCAACAACAAGCACTTGAACACCATCAACATCCGTCACATCGCCAACTCCATCCGAACACACGGTACAGGAATCATGAACACCACTGTGAGTTTCCAGCAGAAAACAACAGCATGTGTTTTGACATTCTCATATGTGGATGTAAGGCCTGTTTTATATTTCCTCTATTCTTCCGTCAGGTGAATTTCACCTACCAGTTTCTGCAAAAGAAGTTTTACATCTTCAGTCAGTTTATGTACGACGAACACATCAAGTCCAGACTCATCAAAGACATACGTTTCTTCAGAGAAACAAAGGACCAGTCTGATCAGAAGGTGCAGTCTTCTCTGTCTTTCCATTTTCAGTCATTTTAAGTGAACAGAAGTTTGGCAGAGGGGGAAGACCCTGGAGCCAGGGAGTAAAAGTAGAGCTGTCATTGCTCGGGCTAAGCTGTCACAGTACCATATGTCTTGTCTTGTTGTTACAGTATCCGTTTGAGCGAGCAGAGAAGTTTAACCGTGGCATCAGGAAACTGGGCATCACTCCTGATGGACAGAGCTACCTGGACCAGTTTAGACAGCTGATCAGCCAGATCGGTGAGGATGCTTTTATTGGTTTCTGGTATTAAACATTAAACTGCAGTTGCATGCAAAGACAACACAATTTCACACTGTTCTTTCAGGTAACGCCATGGGCTATGTACGTATGATCCGTTCTGGAGGCCTTCATTGTTGCAGCAGCGCAATCAGGTATAATAAAAGGAATTTGAGTGAAAGTTTATATGGCTTCAGTTAGAAGGAATTACTGATATATTGTGTAAACGTGAGGTTAAATGTGATTTTACATCAGAAACATTTTTATCTTGCTATTGGAAACATTTTCTTTTTCATTATTGCTTCAGATTTGTCCCAGATCTGGAGGATATAGTCAACTTTGAGGAGCTGGTGAAAGAAGAGGGACTGTCAGAGGAGACCCAAAAGGCTGCTGGGTGAGTTATCTGTAAAAAGTCAGTCAGTCGCTTCTTGTGTGTCACTGTTTGCTGAGCAGGCCCTTTTATTTTGGAAGGACGGTGCATCAATGAATTTTAAGTCATATGTCAGCTTCAGAGTGTAATCCAACAATCCTGCACCTAGCAGTTAGTGTTGTGTGCATTGCTGTTATTGTACCAGCAGGGGGCACCAAAGATAGGAAAAAGATAACTGAAGTGCTTCCCACATTGTTTTCAGTTTATCATTTAAATTGTAAAAGAAAAGGGAAAGGTTTGATGTTGATAAATTACAACTCTAAATTATAGCAAAAGAGTATGATTGTTGGAGTGATATTTTATGATTGTCAATTGTACTTAGAAACATATAATCGATTGCATAGTGATACAATGTCTGATCCTTAGTAGTCTGCAAAGAGTCTGTGTGCGTTCCAGAGTGCTCTGGCGTACCACACACATCCTAAGGTCATGAGAGAGGTCGTACCTTCTCTTTCTGAGACATAGTATGGGAGGACACCTACTCTGTATCTGTTTGAGTACAAGGGCCCTTTGTTTAGGTGGACCGCTGGACTCCTGGCGCCAGCTTTGGGGAGTCGTTCTTGGGGTCATATTTTAAACCCCCACACACACACACACACACACACACACACACACACACACACACACACACACACACACACACACAGACTGGTACTCTTTGTTCACATGCATGCCTGTTTAAGATGTCATATGTTAATGAAACCATGCAATGATGATTTGTAATGATGGAAAAAATGTAAAGGAAATAAATCACATCACATCCCGGCCAAACACCGGAGTGATCTCTGCCGATTCGCACCGCCGTATTGCAATGTTACATAAAAGTTATATGTAACATTGTTATATATAATCACAATTGAATTGAAATGAACACATACTGTATTTTTCCCATATAGTTTCATATATTATCTACTGTGGGGGTAATAAATTCAAGTTTCACCCTGCACTTTTCCAAAATATGTATTCCTTCAATGTAATTCCTTCTTTGCTGTCATTTATTTGCTTTCTATTATGATTATTATGCTTCACAGCATCCTGGACTCTGTTTTGGGAGATCTGACCAGCAACTCTGCCGAGGGGACGGAGTACTTCAAGATGCTGGTGGCCGTGTTTGCGCCTGAGTTTCGCAGTGCAAAGAACATGCACCTGAGGAACTTCTACATGATTGTACCACCGCTGGTCAGTGCTGATGCTGTTTTGCTACATGTCATGTTCTCTTCACTTGAAATCAGTTTGTACTTACTTACATTTATTGCAACAAATCTCACTCCTAGACGGTGAATTTTGTGGAGCACTCCATCAGCTGCAAAGAGAAACTCAACAAGAAAAACAAATCTGGAGCTGCTTTTACAGACGACGGCTTTGCAATGGGTGAGCAGACAAACCTGATAATACACACGGACATCCTTAATCCTTTCTTCTGTACTGGCCTTGGACGTACTCTCCTCTTTTTCTGTCCCCTCTCTGCCTCCTCTCTCAGGTGTGGCGTACATTCTGAAGCTACTGGACCAGTATCTAGAGTTTGACTCTTTGCACTGGTTCCAGTCTGTCAGAGACAAGTACAAGAAAGAGATGAATGCAGTGGTGAAAGAGCAGAGCGTTCAGTCTGCCAATCAGGATGAAAAGTTGCTGCAAACCATGAATCTCACCCAGAAGAGGCTGGACGTGTACCTCCAGGTACATTTTGGTTTTTTTTTTAATGTCAGACTGAATTTCAAGAAGTTTAACTGCTGGTTGGCGTGGTTGTGAGCCTGACACTGAGATGTGTTTCTGAACTGTTTTCCCTTTTCATTTCAGGAGTTTGAGCTTCTCTACTTCTCTTTAAGCAGCGCCCGGATCTTCTTCAGAGCTGACAAGACAGCAGCTGAGGAAACTCAGGAGAAGAAAGATAAAGGTTAGCAGTTTGTGGGGTTCTTAATAAAGTCCTTTAATTATGCAAAACCACTGGCACACTCCCACCGTCATGTATGCTTTTTGTAGATAATTTTTCAAGAGATGGAAAGATTAAAGTTGTCATTTTATTTCCAACAGAAAATGCTGCCAAAGCAGGAAGTTCTGCAGATAGTTCCACCCCCGCTGACCCTGCCTCGAAGTGAGCCTCGCTGTCAGATCACTGTCACGTACTGAAGAGGAGAGCTCAGCAGCAGGCTGCGTTCGTGTGTCCATTTCAGGGATTTAAAATAACTGGAAGATGTTGAAAACGGTAGAAAGACAATGACTTTAAAACGCTTTGTGTTCTGTCACAGCACGGTCGTCTTCATTAGACAAAGAATGTGTACTTAAAGTGCTAATCAGGATATCACCCCTGCATCTAATAACTCGCTTTGTATTAGTAGCATTTACAAATGCAGCAGCGTTTTAAAAAGATGAGCCGGCTTAACAAATCTAATGTAAAAGTGTATCTTTTGATATTTTTACTCAGTCTGGATGAACGTATTTTTACTACTGCACCGTCAGTCATGAACTAGTTTGGATCTTTGTTTCAATTAACTGGTGTGCTGCCTATTTGTTGGTGTCCACTGTACTTATTGTGATTCTTTATGGCCTTCAATGGAAACTTTGAAATGAAGTCTCTTGTGAATGTTTTCAATGTATAATTTCACATTTGTGTGCCATAACGGTGTACCATTTCTTGGTCCACTTTATACATTGTATGAATTAGGGCGTGTATGTGCCTTTTTAAACTGTGGATACTTGTTTTGATAACATAATTTGGAAATAATTCATCCGATGCAAAAGATACAGCGCTAAAATTAAATTATTTTATACTGCTGCTCTGAAGGTGTATCATTACATTTGTTTTCCAGTTTTGTATCTTAAGCATGTGGTACATGTGTAATTACATTCCATGTATTAACTAAAGGAATAAAAAATAAACTTCGCATTTTCAGCAGAATTTAATGGCTCATTTCAGAGTCTGTATTAAAAGGTGTGAAAAGTCGAGTGTCTGCTGTGGATGATTTCTCTAAACTGTCTTACAAATTTGAATTTAATTTTCTCTGTTGCACTGCACAGTATTAACAAATCAGAGGCCAATTTTAGTAAGATACTCAATAAACAAGACACACGGTTCAGGAAAGCCTTTTTCTGCTTTAATACAAAGAAATTAAGATTTTAAATTCAGAAAATACAAGATTGGTCTGTTCTTTTGTTTTTTTTCCTCATGTCTTTTTTCCGTTTGCTATGAAATGCTGCTGTCCACCACTGTTCAATCAGCTTAAAATGAAATGCATCCTTTTGGTTGTGTTTGAGTCGAAATTCAGGGGATGATAATGATCTCTAGGTTTATTTAATTTTTTAATGGTGGGGCTTAGATTCAGGCCTTTCCTCATGTGACATTTTAATATTTTTTAGTTTGATGCAAGTGCCCAGTGTCATGTGACACCCTGTCCAGCAGATCCCGAAAACTCCTGTCGCATCCACATATTGCATCCATGCTTACCTCATAAAAACGAGGTACAAGTCAGGGCAAAATTTCTTCCAAAATAAATGTCATATATATATATGTATATATATATATATATATATACACACACACACATACATATATGTAGCAATCATATATACACATTCGTACATACATATACTAATTTATGTGATGCAAAGAAAGAAAATGTACACATTTCTTACAAAATTGTAACAAAGACTGGAAAGAGTTCTGTTTGCTCTGGAGCAAAGTCGTGTAGATGTTCAGCCTCTGAGGACTTCTCCATCAAAGTAGTCTCCTACATTTGTGTCCATGTTTGGGCAGCACAGACATCACAGAGAGACGAAGAAACTGTATGTGACAGAAAGGGTTTGGTGACGCAAAAACAGGGTGGAAGGATGAATGTAAATTGAAAGGAGGGAGGCTAAAAAGGTGAAACGTATAGATGTGGGAGAATTGCATGAGCTCCCTGACTCAAAACATCAACAACAAAAGAAAAGCAAATAACAATAGAAAAGAGGGGGAGAAATTATCAGGGGGTGTTCACATAAAAAAAGGACAAACAAATTTTGTGTTCTTTTATTACTAAATATAGTGCAACAATAAACATTGCATTTCTTTCACCCTTTAACTTGCTTCCTAGGATGTCAACGTTTCTTTTCCCCGTCTTTAATTCAGTTAACACTTGGTATAAATACAAAGAATAACCTTTGTTCTGTCACTGCCCTGTGCCACAAGGTCAGTCCTCCTTTCAGAGAAAAAACAGGCTTCAGATTCAGAGACGTAAACATAACACAGACCCTGCTCAAAACAAGAGAGGAGGAAAAAAAAACAAAAAAAACAAAAAAACAAAAACAGGAGGAACATGAAGAATAAAAACAAAACATTCGTTGGTGTTTTGGGGCAGCTTGTAAATTTGAAAATGCAGGGCAGTTTTAATGGTGGTGATGACCCCTAGAGTCAAAGAGCCAAATCCTCGAGGAATAAAAAAAACCAAGCTGTGTGGACCTCCTCGTCCCTCCTGGACAACGGTGTCGTGTACAGGAACAGCTGCGGCCTTTGGACTGGTTGGGCCTTAGAAGGCCTGCTGGGCTGGGTTGTAGTTGAATGTTGTTGGCACGTGAGGCCTCTCTTCCAGCTTGTCGTACTCCAGATGAAATTCCTTAGAGAAACAGATAGTTTTAAGATAATAGCTCTAATCCTCAAAACTAAAAATAATAAAACTTGATAATATCAACTCTTACCTTGGCTACTTTCCTCCAGTTAAGACAATCAAAAAAGTAGTAGGTACCCCTCTCATAGGTGTTAGTCTTCAGTGTAGGCTCCATGCCAGGTGCCCTAGTTATCCAAACCCGTTCCTCTTTGTGGTACCTCCAGTCCCGGTTAAAGCTGGAGAGTGAAGAACACATTAATAAGTATTACAATAAATAAATAAATAAAACGCTGCCACACTTCCAGCTATTTCTACAAAAACTAAAAATGATTATGTTCATACAAAAGAAGAAAAATTATTCCATAAACAAACAATATTGTACCTTGTTAAGTGTTAATCTAAGAGTACACAGCAGAATCGATCATCATTTTAAAGCTTTACAAGCGTTTTTTCCAAAGGTTTGTTTATAAGAGATGTACTTGTGTAGTTCGACTTTAAAACCCTGACTTGGCCGTTTCGAGCACTGCCATGTAGGGCTGGGCCATATTATACCGTTCACGGTAATACCGGTATAATGTTAGGCAAGGATAGGAAAATGAAATATCGCGATAGAATGGGAGCAAAACGCGCATGCGCAGTGCCTTTGTTTTCATACGTACATGGCCGATTGTTGAGTGTAACAGATGAACCAGAATTGGTTTGTAAAAATGGTGCAACTTCCGTGATGTGGAACTGGTTTGGTGTTTGTCCGTCAGATACACGACAAAGCACATTTTTTTTTGCAGCACATGGCCTGCATTTGTATAGCGCTTTTCTAGTCCATAGGACACACTGGTGATAGCAAGCTACATTGTAGCCACAGCTGCCCTGGGGCGCACTGACAGAGGCGAGGCTGCCGGACACTGGCGCCACCGGGCCCTCTGACCACCACCAGTAGGCAAACACGGGGTTAGTATCTTGCCCAAGGATATTTGGCATGCAGGGATCGAACCACCGACCTTCTGATTAGTGGCTGACCTGCTCTGCCACCTGAGCTACAGCCACCCAACATGCAAGCGGCCGTTGTTATTGTCGTATTTGTCGGACTAAGATGCTCTTAAATCTGGGAGTAATCTGGGTCCTAAACTCCGTATCTTCAGGTCAAACAACACTGCAGCATCACTTAGAGTTAAAAACTGTCTAAATTCTTTCATCTTTAATAAAACGATCAGCATTGCTGCTTTACCAGGTGTAACTATGAAGTTTAACTTCCAGGCATCCATGAAAACTAAAGTTATTACATTTAACGGAGTTAGACGTTAGCAGGAAGCTAGCGGAAGTTAGCTCGCTAGTTACCTAAGCATGATATAGCATGTTCTGACTGAGAGATTTCTGAAAAAAATCAAACGTACAGTTCTGCTATCACTTCCAACATAAATGAAGACAGGAAACTAAACAGCAGTGACGTTTGTAGGGTTACTGAAGTTGGGCTAGCTGGTATATAATGATGTGCTACGTGGTCGCTAGCGACACAGCTATGTTAGCATAACATAAACAGTGAAGCTGGAGGACGAACACTAACACTTTTCCACTTATAAAAGTTAACGTGAAGGTTCTTCATGGTTAGAGACAAATGCAATCGCATGGCAGGATGCTGTAAACGGACCAAACTTCAGTCAGGAGAACAACTGAGATAATCCATCCACAATATGAGGTTAGTCATTAATATACTGCAACAACATGGGAATAGAGCAGCTGCCAGAGAATTCAACATTAATGAATCAATGGTACAGAAGTGGAGGAAGCAAGAAGAATGAGTTTAATAAAGTTTGATTTATCTGACTGCTTTGTTTCGCTTAATGTGCCTTATAATCCCGTGCACCTTATGGTCCGAAAAATACGTACTGCACACTGCAGTTTAATGTTGCAAAGCACCTCTTTTTAACTTCAGTGGATATTATACATGGTTATGCTCAGGATATGTCAGCCCATTTCTACTGGAAATGCCTTTTGGTTAAACTTTCAGCAAGGAATTTGCATTTGCACTGTTACATTTTTATAAAGCTTTAATGTACATAAAAACCAGCTTCTTGTTTAAGTGAAAATAAATGGAAGGTTGTCTTTTTGCGCTAGTAATGTTGTGGAGTTGTATTTTGTCTCGCATCAATTATATCGTCGGTTATATCGTTATCGCAAATTTTCAAATATATATCGTGATAAATATTTTTGGCCATATCGCCCTGCTCTACTGCCATGTAGTGTTTTTGAAATCTGGTCACAACTGAGGGGTGGAAATAACAGAACCTGTTGTGTCATCTATTCAACTCCAAATAGGACAAAAAACAGAAACTGAGATAAACAGATTACCTCAAGTGATGAGTATGGTTCATTTTCCCCCCCCATGGACTTCTACACAAGAAGAAGTCATTAAGAATGAATGCAGATTTGAAAACACTTCTGCATACCCTTTACTTTTTAGATCAGCAAGCTATGTTCATCGTTAATAAGTAGTCTAGGCTTTTTCTTAATGTGCGTTGGTTCAACCCTCCTGGCTTCCGCTCTCAGTTGTGTCTTCCGAGGCCTTTGGACTGAACGGGCCTTAGAAGGCCTACTGAGCTGGGTTGTAGATGAATGTTGCTGAACTTGTGTGTCAGGAAAAAGTCAATTATATTTGCATCTGCTGAGAGAATCCCTGTGGTTTAGAATTTAGATTCAGTTTTATATAATGTTCTAGCTTGTTTTTCTGTTTACGGATTGCTTAATTTCCTCTTCACAAAACTGTCTCATCTGCTCGCCAGTGAAACGTTTTTAATACGAAGCAGCAACTGCAAAGACTGTCGACTTTACACGACTCCTTTAAACTTCTTTGCTAAGTAAGGTGATCATCTCCTGGACAGACAAACACCTTTGTGCCCGTTTCTAGCAAAAAGTCAGTACTCACAGCTCCACTGCTGCCAGAAGCTGTAGCAGATCTCCTCCATTCATGTAGTACAGGTAGAACAACAGGTCTTCACCGTATCGAGACAGTTTGATGGCAGCCAACTAGAGTCAAGACAAGACAGTATAGATTAATTTTATTTTACTACATTAATCTTTGAACCGCTTACATTGAGCTCAAGTTCATGGTTACCTTGTCCCTTATGTGGATATTTGTTAAATACTCCGATGGAACATGGAAGTCTAAAAATGCAGATACAGATATAGGTTAGCAGCACACACAAGAGTGTCTAAAGCAGTGTGTAACTGTTTTAATTCACTGTGGCTTTGAAAATTTATGCTACCGATATGCCAAAAATGTGGTCTCCAGGTCGGATAAAAAAAGCAAAAACCAGGAGGCCTGCCAGAATCTAAATCTTATTAATTAACTCTGTCAACAGCCAACTACTTGTAATAAAATAGTTGAAGGTTTTTTTAGCTGCACTAATTTTAAAGGGCCACATGTATGTCTGTACTTTAATTTCCACAACAACAGTTTTTGTTAAAAAAGAAAAAAAAAAACATGACTAAAAATGTAAATATTTTACAAAAATACTAAGATTGCATTGCATCCTTTCTCTGCTCCTCCTCAGCACTAATGCAAATGTCTTGACACCTGCTCTGACTCTGGTCTTGAAAGCTACTCAGGACTGTCATACATCAAATTAATGTCTTACCGATGTCTTGAGGTCGACAAGGTGCGGAAGCCCAAGGAGAGGCAAACTTGGGGTACAAGTTTCTGTCAAAGAGTTTAGTTGCAATCAGTTCTTGCTAGTATTAATATCAAAAGCAGACTGTTTGCTAAACGTTTTAGATAAAACAGGAAGAAATGTCAAAAACTCTGAAAATACCAACTTTTACCAACCTACTGATGCAGTCAGCAGGGGGCAAACTTAACTAATGGAGTCTCTTTCCTCTTATTTCTTTATTACCTCTGAGTAAGAATGAAATTTGATGTATATCAAAAATCATAGACCCTGAAACTTAAAAGACCAGCGTGTATGATTTAGTGCTCCTCCCGTGACTGTTACAAATGCAAAAGGTTCCTAATGTATAAAAATGACAGTGAAGGGACTCACCCCTTCTGCAGATAATAAAAAGCTAATTCTAAGGCAACAAAGACACTGCGCCTCTTGTATTCAGCCACTGATACATTAATGACAATACGATTACATCCATCCAAAGAAACGGTGGGGAACTAAATAGATTCATTCATTAAAAATAAAAGCAGACAGATGTAACATGCATTATTGGACTAAAAATTTTTATTGTTTCTTTGTGTGTGTGTTTTTTATAGGAAAAATCAGTATGTATTTGCAGGGTAATGAAATTTGTCTTACTCTGGTGAGTTTAAGTTGAGTCCCAGTGTTGTGAGGTCACTTCCTAACGCCAGATGGACCATCCCCGGATCAGTCTCTGCTGCCCGGATAAACGTCAGTAGGCCAATCATGCCAAATTGATCCGTCACCATTCCTGCGGGAATGTTCGTCACCCGACCTGCAGCAGCAAGACAACTCAAGATTAAAACAAACTGTAGAAACTGGACTCTGAGCTAGATTCAGTACTTAATGTCAAATCACCTCTGCATTAATAACTACACTTTGTGAACAAACCAACTAAATACCTCTTTGAACTCATGATCACAGGTAAATTAATGGAAAAGTGATTATGGCTGTGTTACAATGAACGTTATTTTGTTGGTTTCCTCACTGTAGCTTAGTTGATAATTATCTAACCCCAAATGCAGGTTAGCACGTCCAACTGCCTCACTCAAGGCAATTAAGAAGGGTTGTTTTGGTGGAATAGCAGCAATACGATTGGCAGTGAAGACTCACCATCAGGCAACACCTGAATCCCTTTCTTCTGGTTGTTGTTCTGTGCTGAGGCCGTCTTGTCTCCGGGAAACTTGGGCCCATCTGCATTGGATGTGCTCTTGTTTGTGGAGTTCAAGTTCTAAAGGGAAGGGGGAAAAAATCAATAGGCAGGAAAAATAATGCATGTATTTATTTCAATTCTTTTGATCTGTACCCTTCTCACAAAAAAAATAAAAAAGTTCTGCCAGTGTGCTGTGTGACTTACAGTTTTGCTGTCATCGTTGTTCAACGTGGGATCCTTATAGTTTGGCCCAGGCAGTGCAGGGAAGTCCTCATTGTGGATGGAGAAATCCTGTGTCTGCTCAGTTGATGGCTTTGTCACCATGCCAACTTGATGATGAAAGTGTAACAGCAAAGAAAAAAACAAAACAAACAAAATGGTACAATCAGCAATGATAGTCTGTCGTGTGCAGTGTAACAAAAGCTTAGCTAACATTATGAAGCTCATCTGATGGTTTTCAGCTGAAATCCATTTCCAATGTTGATGGAATGTGCTGTCAGTGATTCATGTGAGGAAAATAAGACACTTTCTACAGTCTAATGGCTTACCATAAGGCGCTCGTCCAGTCAGTGGGTTGAGAACTGGTGTAGGGTTTCCGGTCCCTTCTCTCCGACTCCTATCTGCTAATGCAGGGAAGTCTGACAAATCCAGTCCTGTTACATTTTCACTCCCATCTGTTACACAAGGACAATACAAACATGTGAATCCTTAAATACACTATTTTTGTAAATATGTAATAATGTAGCCTTATTGTAAAGTAGATTAAGGATGTAGCAGCTCTCCCCTTTTTTGATGTGTATTTATGTAACAGTTTAAAAAGAGTCAGATCAGTTTAATGAGATTTTTATTCAGACCTAATTTCCTGCAATTCATTTCAAGGATACACAGTTTATGTATGATGGGTAGCACTGTTTGCTGCTGTTAACTCTTGTAAGACCCTAACAGCAGCATTAATGGAAAGCTGTGATTTTGTGCAGGAAACAGTATTATTTATCAGGCTGTGGCTGTTTTTTATGCTTTAAACACACACAGACAGAGCAATGTTAGTCTAAAAGTAGCTGAAACCTAATGGTTACCTGATGGTTAGACAAAAGTGAACAACCAACCTGTGCCGTTGAAGATGTTGCTTGATAATGAGTTGTTCATGAAAGCTTGATTGCGGTTCATCCCAAATCCTGACATGCTGCACAGACAGAAAAAAATAAGAAAAAAGAAAGAAAAAGGATACAAACATTTCCTTAATTAGAAAAAGATGTTTTAGAAAGCAACTGTACACACAAAAGGACACACCGAAGGTAACCCATGCCAGCACTATGAAGCAAGATTTGAGCTCATCCAGGTAACTTCAAGGTTAACCCTGGCTTTTCATTATTACAAAGGTGGTACATCACCATGGTAACTTACATCCTAACCTGTTTCAGAGCATGTTACGTTCACAGTTAAAGATAAACAGGTACAAAACCAGTGCCTACTCATCAATCAGTTTTCTGCAAAATGTCACTGTTCCTTGGATTTCAGTGCATGGATAAAGTTGTGTAGTTCACTGTGTTGGATTAGAAACAGATTCTTAGACATAAGTTTATTTTTCCTGTTGGGTGCAAACCATTTTATTGTTCTAAATTTACAAACGGGGCGCCTATTTTTACTTATTTGTTTTGAACTTTTTTTGTTTCTTTTTTTAAAATCTCAGACCGGGATAAAGCTGAAAGATTAAAAAAAAAAAAAACATCTTGTGTACATCGAAACTTTAATGTAAAGTAAATATTCACTGTATTAGTTTCTCCTGTTCTTGATTGAGCTGTGATAGCTGTGAGGTGCCTGTTAACTTCAGCAGCTTGCATTCTTACCCGCTTTCTTTCAGGCTGTAATAGGCTAAACTTTATTAATACAGTAGGACTCTGGGAGTCTCCCTGATCAAACACTTAAAGCGCACATACATTCATATGGCGCTTTTAATACTACGCTACTATTTAATAAAAATTTAAAAAAACTCTCTCTCACACACACACACACCACACACACAGGTTTGGGTTCAGCATGTATTATTTTCTTCAGATTTTTCCTCATATTACAGTTTTGTCATTTTCTGCAAAATCAGCTGCTCTGCTGCCAACAGACTTATCCACATTTCAGATTGGTCAAAAGCTGTAAACAGCACCTCTTTCATGCTGGTAGCTAGATTGAGAAACCCTGGGTTGCCTTGTTAAGTTGATAATCAGCTTCTTGTGACTGCTTGGCTCAATCACCAGTTTTAAGATAACTGAACCCAGATAGCAGAAAGACATCCTGTGTATGTTGAATTTGCATCATAGTACAGGGCCATGTTCCTTTGAAACACTGGTGGATATGTGCAATAAATACTAAATCCATCTACCTGTTTATGGTAAAGGGCTGGCGTGCTGGCTGCTGTTTGGGCATACAGATGATACTGGGTGAGCTACGGTTGGGGCTTCCCAGCCCCGAGCTGCCCATGCTGTTGGTCCTGCCGCTTATCCCAATGCCTTGACCGACCTGAGAGTGATTCAGCACGTTCCTCGAATTCATCGGTAACGTCCCCCTGTTAAAACATCATCATCCAATTTAGTGAATTCAAAGTTTTCTTAAACAGCACGATTAATCAGTCAAGTTCACACTCACCTGCTTGGTGATGGTGGGGTATGGAGAGACATGGTGGGGACTCCTGTTGTGGGGGTGATATGACTTGGTAGCTGCGACCCTTGCGTTAGACTTCGGTTTAACTGAGGTGTGTTGTTTCCCATGCCTCTTACTGAGAAGCCGAGTGCACCTGCACAAAGACAAAAGAAAGCTTTTCAGTTATCTGTTCAAATAACACAATCAAACTAAGTAACTCTAGTTCAGAGGTAAAAAGCAGAATTGTCTTTACGATTTTAAGTCCATCACAAATGACAAAACTGATGTAACAGGCTGTAAGATAAAGGTCAGCACTCACTTTGTGGACCATATAAACTCGCACCGAGCTGCGACAGCTGACCCGATGACGATGGTGAGGGAGAGGACAGCATCTGGAGAAAAACATTCAAGGACAGAACAGAGTAAGATAAATGTGGAAAAAAAATCTCAACAGGTAAGAAAGGTGTACCAGCACACAAAACTCACATCTTTATCCGACCGATGTGGAAACATCGTCGGCTGGTTGTAGTACATGCTTTCATCGGTAAAGTCGTTATCGACAACGTCAACGAACTCTACAAATTTCTTTCTAGCACCAAACATGCCTTTTGTCACCTGAAGAGAGAGAAAGGAACATTAATTAAAATGTGCATGTGAAAGAAAGCAGACGCTCAAGAGTGAACTTTTTGAACTTATACTGTGGCTTAGATTTGAATTTTAATTCTCTTTAGATTTCTACTTGAACTAGATAAAATTCAGAGCCAGTAAGGTTCAACCTATATATATATATATATATATATATATATATATATATATATATATATATATATATATATATATATATATATATATATATATATATATATATATATATATTAGTTTCAGATGTAGCCATTCTTGTATTTTGCTTGTTTACATTATTGTATTTTGCACAACTCTGTTGCTTGTGAAGCTCGCACACAAGAATTTCACTCACATGTGCTGTACCAATGTACCTGCACATGTGATGTGACAATAAAAGTGATTTGATTTTGATTTGACCTATACAATATTTTCTGGTCAACTTCTACACTAGCCTAAAAATGTTATGGTTTCAAAATTGGACATTAAATTTTTTTTTAGTTTTAGTATTTATAGAATAATTCTTGCAGCATTCATTCAGGCAGTCAGCGTGGCAATTGCCTGATCTCTGCTCACAGTTGCAGCAGCAGGGTAAGAATTAGGAACAGGGGTACGCATTTTCTGCTAAAGACTCTCTCCGAAATGGTCCGTCGGCCAAATTGGTTTGGTCAAGATAATGCACAGACAAACATATGTCACCACTAGTACCCTGCACCTTATACTACTCTACTAAGTCTGTGATGGGGAGAAGAAATTAGCAAGGAGACATTGCAGGGATCAGAAGTGGATAATAAATTGGCATCAAGCAATCCAAACCACCCGTTAAGGTGTATTGTGTGTCCTAAAACCCCCTCAGCATTCCTCTGGGGTAAGGAAGGTGGAAGCAGGTTCAGAAGGGTAAGCAGGCAGGGGGTGAATCCCAGTTTTGGTTCCTCCTGGGTTTTGAATAGGAGTCAGCTCAAGGCATACTGGCTAATAGGTAAGGATTAGAGTTAAAGAAGCACATACGGGGAATTAAGATTAGAATTTAGCTCCTAGGGTTAGAGTCTTGTATCAGACTGCCAATTGCACCTTGTGTTGATGGCAACTTGACCTTGGAACACTACTGACTCATTACTCCTGTTTTGCTATACTTATTTGTATTTGGGATTTTATTTTATTTTTTACATGAGTACTTGTTGCATTTTTAATCCCTGTGACTACATTTTAAACTTAGAGCAAGGGTCAGGGAGCAAGTGAAAATAACAAATTTGCATAGATTATGTTTAGCAGAAGTACTTTCTCAGTTATAATGAGAGCACCTTGGAAACCAGAGAAATCTGTTCTAATCTGGTAAGACTACTGGGCTGAAATTTTTGTTATGCAGTACAACTTGTTAGGCTTCCTCAATCCAGAATGGTAGCTGAATAAAAATAACTATTTCTTCATTTCTGTGATTAAGCATTCTACATGTTTGATTTTGTACTGTTGTGAAATATGTCAATACCTTCCAGAAACTGTCTCTAACTAATAACTAATGTTATTCTTTTTTGTTAGTCTATGAGACGGTTTTTTTTAAACACATTTGAATAATTCTTGGAACTTTTTACTGTATTTGCTCCCATTTAAAGAACCTGATTCACTTTCATGGTAAAAGAAGCCAGTTCTCTTTAACAGATTCTCAGATATTCGAGTTCAAACACTGCTTTAGATATCAAATCAATGTGTGGGGGGAAAACACACACGTATATATCATCGACAAGCCTAAATCCACAGACGATCTGTGGTTAGTTGTCCAAGATGTTTAGAACAACCTACCAGCCGAGCTCCGTCAAAAACTGTGTGCAAGTATACCTAAAAGAATTGATGCTGTTTTGAAGGCAAAGGGTGGCCACACCAAATACTGATTTGATTTAGATTTCTCTTTTGTTCCTTCACTGCATTTTGTTGTTTGATTAAAATAAATGATTAACACTTGCATTTTTGAAAGCATTCTTTGTTTACAGCATCTTTCCTCACCTGCCTAAAACTTTTGCACAGTACTGTATATCTCAAGTACTTTATATTTAAAGTACTTCCTATGCGATTCTGAAATTCCACAGCAATCAGTCTATATGTTTAAACTTTGGACTACACTTTTTTAGGCAAATCAAAGACGGCTGAGCAGAAAATGTTGTTAAAAACCCCAATGATCTGAGACTGAATAGCCCATGTCTGAAACTAACAGCACCGCATTGTATTGTTTGTGCAACTGGAACTTTACTGCCGCCACACAGCGTTGATATTTCATAACCTTTGTATAAACAAAAAGATATCTTATATGACTGCAAGGCTAAGTTAAATGGAAGCATCTGGAAATGCAATATGTTATAATTTCTTTGTAATTCAATGGGCTACAACTGGCACCTTACGGTTCTTAAAATAAACTTTTGAATAGTTGCTTTCTCTACGAATTTAAAATGAAGATTGATTTATTTGACTTTTACAACAAAAAAAAACAAAAACTGCAGCCCTACGATACCTGTTAACTAAATGAGATGACAGCAGAACTGGTTGTTAAGTTCCATCCCGTTAAACTTTACTATTGATGTGTTTAACAGCAACAAAGCTAACAGGCTAGCCAACACTAGTTTAGGTAGCTAACATTAGCAGGCTAGGTGCTTGTCACTTTGAGTTAGCTTAGCTAGCTTAACGTCAGCTTGCTAACTGGCTACTCTAAAAACAACCAAAGTAACAGAGCGTTTAAACTGAGAAATACACAGTGGTTTAGCTACCAGTAACACTGGCCCTCTTTGCCTCCGTTTATCCACTGTCAGCTGTGTGTTTTCACGGCTCAGTTTATGCTCCGATTGCAGGCAGTGGCAGTAGGAGCAGATAGACCAATAGCGACAATCTGCGGATGCTAAAGGCTAACGACGTGCTACGTATTTAAACGAAAGAAAGCAAGGGAGGTAAAAAGCTCCAGCTGACGGAGTTTAATTTACATAGGGCAATTTTAACATAAGAACAAAAATAAGTAAAATAATCTCACCGCATCAATTTCCCTTCGCTTCGTTAGATCCAAGATGGCTGTGAGTATTCTCAATCGAAAGAGGTCTAGCCTTTACCCCCTGACCTTACAACCTGCTGATCACTTCCGTACACAAAAACGAACACATCTGATAGTTTCCCTAACAGGGTGCTGGGAGAAGAACCAACAGATATCCAGAAAAGCACTTCACGGAGGGGGAAAGAAAAAAAGAAGATTTTGCAGTCATTTAAAGCAAATATGACACTGTCGAGTTTTTGTCTCCCTCGTGTGAACATCAGGTGTCTCACTCCAGTAAAATAAATGTGTGGATTTACATACTGCAGAGGATGTGATTGTCAGCAATAAAAGTTTGGTTACCAACCACATTTGACACATATCTCATAGAGTATCCCAAATCTCACAGGTTTCTGTGCAAAAACATGAACTTTGCATGTTGACAAGGGCCTTATGTCACAACTGGGTTTTTGGTTGTTTTTTACTTAACGTTTTTTGTTTGTTTGTTTTTACTCTACATTTAATCAAATTAGCACACAACAAACTGGGGGCTATATCTGTTCATATCTTACATAAAATGAGTAGTTGAGAAAAGCCTGGTAGTCAGAGGTATTTTAAAGTGGACCTGCAGGAGCTAACACTGTTCACAGTGGCATGAATTACTCAGTGAGGTTGGAAAACAGCAGCTTCACATGAATTTAATATGGCCCGGAAACTTAAAACCACATTGTATGGACTTCCTCAGCAGATGGCGTCTTAAGGCTGTTATAATGATCCTTTATCAGTTAGTTTGCCAAACACTTAAAGTGTTTGGCAAACCATCAATCATCATTATTTATCTGCTGAGGAAAAGAACTGGACATAGCTGAAAGCTTTGGGAACAACAAGTAAGCCTAGTGTAAGGGGGGGAAATAAATGGGTTTTACAGTAGAAAAGGCAGGTATAAAATTAATGATGTTTCCATTCCAGTTACTTCACCCTGGAACCATATATTATATCTGTGCTTCCCTTCCTGTGAGATATCCAGATTTTTAATATGAACAGGATCTTTTATGACAGTCACACTATTGTGCTCTGGCAGTAAGTGGCTGCGGGAAAGTGATAAAAACAGTGTGTCAGTGAGTGAAAGCAGATGAGGGTCAACTATTGCCCCCTCAGATAAGGACAATGAAATCCCTTCCTAATTTTATCTAGTTGGAAAATAGCCCCAATGAAGATATGTCAGATAGCATGGACACTTCACACCTCTTGTAAGATATCCAGCTTACTTACAGGATATTCATCTTTGAGTATAAGCTTGCATGAAGATTGTTTGGATTTGGAGGATTTGACTTGCTATGTGTTCATTCTAAATGAACCCATTTCCAAGACTATACAATGTGGCATTGGCAAAACACAGATCTACAGAGATTTTCCATAACTGAAAACATAGTATACTCTAATCAAAGTAATCTGATATCCCTGCAAACACTGGCAAATTGCTAAGAACATTTCACCTGTTGAGCCCAGTGGCTTCCACCCAAGACTGCCTCTGGGATGATTACAGCAGAATGCAAATGACCTTTGTTGCTCTTTCATCACAAAGCACTTATTCTGCTTATCCATGTCACCCTGCCCCTCCCTGTTTCTCTCTCTCCCACCTCTGTCATCTCAGAGAAGAAGAGGGGAAAGTCATTAGGCACAAATGGGGAGGAGAGAGCTAGTGGTTGCTATAGCCATGAGAGTCTGGCAGAGCTTGGAGCCACAGAGAGATAGTGAGAGGACTGCACTGGGAAATATCTGCCCAGGGAATACAATAAGTTTTCAGCTCATTAAGTTGGATAAACAAATGGCTTACTGTAGGAGATACTGGGAGTCATACTGGATATCATCAGCAAGACATTAGAAAGAAGGTATTTTGAATTTTTTGTATGAACATCTTAACACTTACAATGTTTTTCTGTTTAATTTTATTATATATTACCTTGACACAATACCCCCTTTATTACATTAAAGGATGCACTTCATAATATAACTGATGTGTCATCCTCCTTCCTAAGCTGTTGTATGATTTCACTGTTTCTTTTTTCTTGATTATCAAGATGAATAAACGCAGAGGGGAAGTGGAGGAGTGTTAATGGAACACCATGAAATTCACTTGAAGATAAAGGAGATGGATGTCGAGTAACAGTCTTGTGGCAGAAACAGTAAGAAAAATGGGCAATGCCATGAGAAGTATTCTCGCCTTCATTCCTTCTGAACGCTGCCAGCGCTTCTTAGTTGGGGACCTGAAGGAGATGCCACTAGATCGGACCCTGGACCTGAGTAGCCGACAGCTGCGAAAGCTGCCTGTTGCTGCCTGTCTCTTCAATGAGTTGGTGAAGCTTTACCTGAGTGACAACAACCTCAGCAGCTTACCGGCTGAAGTGCAGAGCCTGAGAAAGCTGCAGCTTCTGGCCCTCGATTTTAACTGCTTTGAGGAGCTCCCACTAGCCATATGCAGGTTGCCCCAGCTTAGTATTCTTTACTTGGGTAATAACAGGCTTTATCACCTCCCCGTAGAGCTGAGAGAGCTTAGGGAACTTAGCACTCTGTGGCTGGAGACTAATTGCTTCACTGTTTTCCCTAAGGTTGTTTGTGAGCTCTCAAATCTAAAGACCCTGCACCTCGGATATAACCAGATACGGAGTTTACCCAAAGAATTTGGACGGCTGCACGAGCTGCGAAGTATTTGGCTTGCTGGGAACCAACTGCCAGATTTCCCACCAGTGTTACTTGAAATGCACTCTCTGGCTGTTGTTGATGTAGATCGGAACAGAATACGTCATTTTCCTAGCCTTTCTCACATGCAGGGGTTAAAACTTGTGATCTATGACCACAACCCCTGTGTTAATGCCCCAGCAGTGGCTGAGGGAGTCAGAAGGGTTGGGCGATGGGCTGATAGCTCAGATGACGAGCAGGAAGATGATGCTTCAAAAGCAGCAAGTGAGACTACAGCTGAGGTTGTCGAAGTCCATCCTGAAGAGCAACAGAACATTCAAGGTTAAGGACCAAAGTGACCTTCAGCTGTGGGGAGCTGGGATTGACTGGCCAGGCTCGAGTGGCGTCCTGGAGCACTTAAAGCAGAGTGGCATGACAAATACCGTCAGGGTGATGGTATTTGGTCCATATATGGTAAAGCCAATCATTTAAAAGGGAAAGCTCACCTCTGAAATCAAATCTACACACACACACCCTCAACTGGCCTGCTGTGCTACTTGTCTATCAGATTGTTTGGTGAGAGTTGGCCAGTTTTAGATATACTAGTTATGTTTGCATTTACATATCTTAGGATTATGACTTTATTTTGGATTGAACTGTCCTTATAAAGGCCATAAAGTAATGAAATCCAAAATGCATAGTCTGTAAAATGGGATATTTGAATCACGACATAAAAGCAACATTTAAAAAAACAAAATAAAAAGACTGCATGCCTTGAAATTATTCATTTCAATACTTTTTAATTGATCTTTTCCCTCTGGAATGTTGCATGTATTATATTGTTTGTGTATTGCCAAGTTCACATAGTATGTTTGCAAGGCAATGTGTCAAAACAGGCATTAACATTATTCTAGTAAATCAGCCATGCAGCTGTTGCTGTCCAGTGATCTGAGAATTAGTTTCTACTTTTATACTTTTATAGTCAGTATAATTCACAGTTTGTGACTTCTGATTTTACAATGCAAAGCATTAGAAAACATTTTGTTCCAGCAGTGCAAGATAGTATCTGCACCTGCTGAGGATTTTAATACCAGAGATGGATGGTTTAAGTCAATTAGTGCACTCTGTATCCAGACCAATGCATAATTCATCGACTAGATTGGAGCTGTGGCTTTGAATAAAGACTGCTAATGGGCCATAATGTCGTTGCTGTAAGGTTCTGGTTTGAAACAGATCATACATGCAATTTTGCAATTCCCCTGTGTACCAGGAAAATGTTCTGTAAACAAGCTTAAAAGTAATTCCATGATATATGATCTGGGCATTTGGAAACTTTCTAAACAAAATGCATAAAAAAAAAAAAAGATTGAAAGGGCTTGAAATTGTTTTTTCTTCTGGAAATGTGATTATTTACGACTGGTTTCTGTGCTTCCACCTTTCATAGATCTTTATATTATTCTATAAATATGTATTTGATTTTTTAAATATATGAATGCATAATATTTTACCTAAATGTATACTTATATTACGTTATAGTATTTATTATGATTTCAGGTAATCTTTTACATTTGTATGGTCCTATTATAAACTACATATATATCAATCTGATTTTGTTATGTTTTATGTGCTTAACATTATGTTTTAATGTAACAATGGAATAAACTTATTTAATCTTATATTAAACACAACACCTATTTTGTTTTTTAAATCAGTATAGTTAAATTTGGTTTGTGAATGTATAAACATCTTTATGTTTAGTCATTCAAAAGCATTCACCAGAGTTTTGGTACGTTTTTACCTTTATAACAAAATCAGACGTCATGTGAAGTTGCAGGATTTTTTTCAAACCAATAGCTGTAATGTTATTTAATCTATGCTTAAGTGTGACACATACCTATATATAGATTTCATGCTTAATACAAGCCAACAGCATCAATGTTAACCCTTTAAGTATCTGCAGATCACAACTTATTACAAACCATTTGAGTTTGCATTGCTGCTCTCTCTGCACACACACACTCACTGACCACTTTATTGGGTACACTGTGCTAGCACCAGGTTCAATCTGCTTTTCCCTTAAAAAACTGTGTTAATTCGCATAGATTCAACAAGATGCTGGAAACATTCCTCTGAGCTTTTGGTCTATGCTGAAATGATAGCATCACATGATAAAAATCTCCTGTAGCGCCACATGTCAAAGGTGCTATGGGATTGAGATCTGATAAGTGTGTAATTCACTGTCAGTTTGAAGAAACGAGTTTGGGCTTTGTGTACCCTGCTGGAACTAGCCATCAGAAGTTGCTTAGAATTTCCAGTAAATTATCTGTACAAGAGATTGGAACAAAAAGAAGTAAACATATTTTTGTTTAAAATGTTAAAAACCCAGTATTCAGGACATGTTTACTGGAGATACAAGTTAACTTATCTTGTCGATGATTTTACATTTCTCAAATGTATATGTAATGTAATGTAAATTTGTTATTAAGTAATTTACTGTAAGACTGCAAGACAGTCATCAGATTTCTCTATAGGAATTAAAAATTCAGTTGGTAGCTAGAGTTGCTTTATTATGGTGACAATAAAGAAGTTAACTGTGTTTAATTTGTTTAACACATAACATCTACTCGTATTTTCTCAGGATACAAGATGAGAGATTATGAGTGCATTATATTACATACATAAATATCTTTGGTTCAAAGTCCAACGAAAACACAACTTGCCCACTTCCTTTACTTAAACTTACTTGGATCCAAAGCACCCCTGAAGTGCAGGTTAAACACATGGAGGCTGAGCCACATACTAACATCAGCTTCAATTCTACAGTAACTTTACTATTCCTCTTATTCTCCATAGTCATTAATGATAAATAAAGAAAGTTTCACATGTATCAATAAACTTATATTACTTAAAAGACCCATCTAAAATGTTCTGGTGCTTGGTTGTGATGAAAACTGAATAAATAATATTTTTTAACAAACAGCAGAACGCAAACTGCACTTAATAATAAAGACCTCATAGAATGAACCACAACTGTATAAAAGAGTCAAGCTTTAACTAAATATGCCACACTAGGTAAGTCATGTGGTACACTGAAAAAGAACATGTATTTATAATATTAAAACAAACAAACAAACAAACAAAACATAATTTTTTTTAGATCCCTCAGGCTGGGCTCTTTGCACCTTTTACCATAGCTGTCTTTTTACACCAAAATTTCCAAATCTAATTGGTCTCTCAATGACCCTTTGAGAAAATGCATCAGTCTTTTGCAGTTTTGTTTCAATTGCAAAGCATTTACTTTCAAAAGTGGCATCATATTTAATGATGTTTGAACTGAGAAGTAAGGGTAACACATGAGGAGATTGAACTGACTTAAAAGGGTGTGTTAAGCTGTTGGCATTATGTGACGATAGAGAATACTGTTAGACAAGCCAGATCTGGAATGTAGCACCTCTTGATGTGGGAAAGAATAAACTCAAATGTAACAAAGACAAGAATTGTAAGACCAGAAGAAAGAAATAAGCAGCACTAAAAGTTACAAAAAAAACCCTCTTGTCAAAATGAGAAGTGTTCCAGCTAAAACAATGTGGCTAGTACTGATTACAGTCATGCATGTGAATTTGATCAAATTGGAACAGTAGGTATGCTTCAATCTATCACGATCTGCCAAATCACATTCAAACTGCTAAAGAGTGATAATGGAATATATAAGCATATCCTACAGGTACTGTAACTGTGTGAGGTGACAGGGTTCAAAGGCTCATCCAGGGTCCAGGTCTCTGCCGTAGTACTGTTTCACCCAGCTGAGGTGGAGAATTCTCTTCCACCTCTGGCCCATCAGACTCATGAGACTCCTCTTCCTTGCTATCTGGAACATCAGGCCCCAAGGAATCTGGGATTACAGAGGCATTCTTTGACAGCTCAGTGCCTGTGCCAGTCTCCTGAAAATCAGATGACTCACTCACAGATCCAGTCACTTTAGAAGAATTAAGTTCCTTCTGAGAGTTTTCCCTCTCCATGCGCTTTCGGACCTCTTCTCTCCTCTGCTGGATGCGGGTGTCGTCTCCCATCATAACCCTGACTCTCACTTGATCTGGAGGCCAGAGTCCACCCCATATAAACTGCAGGTAGCTGAACAGCACAATGACACTGAGGAAGGCAAAGTTGGTCGCTACGCCAATCACTGCAGATGTCAGGGGGAAGTTATACAGAACATATCGAATACCAGTGAAGTAAGCGTGGATACGGAGCTGAGATGAGTAGATCTGAACCTGTTTTGAGTGGATCTCAATGACTGCACCAATAGTGGGTTGATAAGCGTTGGTCTTGAAGTCTGAGAACAGCTCCACCTCTATGAGCTGCTTCTGCTCCGCCATGCCAGTGACGAGAAGAGGAGCGAACACTAAGGTACTCATAGTCTGCAGAAGCTTAGAGCGGTAATGCAGCATTGTAGATCTTCCAACTGATGAGACAGTCGTTCCACCCTTGGTATAACAAGACATCTTTACCATGAACATACCCAGCTCTTCATTCACTGGCGATTCAGGCATTTCCAACTCCAAAGATATTCGGTAAGGCTGACCATTGGCCATCACCTGATCTCTGCCATTCTTCATGAAAGAGATGTTGGCTGTGGGGAAGGAGCAAAGTCTCGTCTCCGAGGTATCACAGTCAGCAGTGTAGAAGAAGTGCACTGGGGTGGAGAAGCTCACGGTAGGCATATAAGAGTAATAAAAGCTCCCATAGAGAAAGATGGACACCCAGAGCAGCAGCACTAGGACACAAAAAAGGATGGCTGCCTGAAGCAGTGTCCGTCGGGCTTTGAGGAGCGTGACAGCTGCCACATCGTGCAGCCAGTGCAGAAGTGGTCCCATGGCACCTCCTAATGTTTCCGAACCGGAACTCACCGACCTTCTTCTGGTCCCGTTCTGGACAGTCGTTGCTCCTTGGATTCCCGTGGACCGCTGCCTCAGCGGAAGGTCCCTACCTTGATGCATCAGTGGGTGGGTCTCCTCCATAACCGTGTAATCGCTTATCTTCACCCTCCATTTCAAGTCTGGTTAACCGGCTACACGCTAACCGTGATAGTTGCAGCTACCGTCACGGGCGAAATAAACTACTCGGCAAAAACAAATATCCTGTTTTTCTAAAGTCTGGACTGTGTTGGTTTCACTCAGACTGTGAATTTAAGATAGCAAATTAGCCTACCGGGTTACACAGTGAATTTCCGGAGACTATGCTCAAAACACTACACCGTGAACCGGAAGTGAAAAGCTTTTGTGCCAGCTCGAAGCAGCGACGTAGAAAAAAAGCAGTAATTAACGTCGCCAGCGAAGGAAGCAGGCCTACAAACACATAAACAGAGATGGGGAAGAAAAGTCGCCTCCCTGGAGGAGCCGTCGGTCGGAGAACTATATTGCAGCTTTCCCCACCCGGGAACCGCGGCGTGAATGTTGGAGAGAGAGAAGAAGCGCCCTCGGGATCTGATGGTATTTTATCTCAGTAGCATGTTAGCGGCAGGCTAGCCTAGTGCTAAATACCTGAGGTGCGAACAACGGGCTCATCTGATTATCATTAATTACAATAATACTGTTATTTTTATATTTAGCTGTCCAGTTACTTAACATATGCTGCAAATATACACCGTCGCTGAGAAACTGCAGCTGAGAGCTGTAGTTATTATGAATTATTTTTCTAATTTTAGCTTCTACCAGAAGCTATAGGCTAGTGCGCTAAGCTAACAGTTCGGGGAACATCATCACTTTATCTTACAAAATATGTTAGAAGATAGGATAGGATCAGCTAGCCAAAAAGAAATGGGGGAATGATCTGTGGGATCGATACCCTTAGACCGCGATGCTTTTTATTTAGTCTATGAATACCTGTAATGTTAAAAGCGACAATACTTTACTACAAAACTTTGGTTTTTTTCCCCAGATGAACAGGATGGGGATGGGCATAGATTCGTGAGACGCACAAACATCAAGGCTCCAGCAGTAAAAGCTACAGGTGAAGTGTTTTTCTCTCCCTCTCTCTTTTCGTGTGTGTTGCTGCAGTCATTCTCAAGCAGCAGATTCAAGACTTTATTTCATTTCGCTGAACAAAGCTATTTTGCTTTCCCTTGTAGAGGGGTTGTCTTTGCTCGGAGCCTATGAGGATAGCGATGAAGAGGATGCGGGAGATTCTCATCGGTCAGCCGCAAATTCTCAACACAATCAGTCAGGTGACATCGACAGCACACTGGCCAATTTCATGGCTGTAAGTATGATGAGGATACTGTAAGCCAGTCTCTTATTATTTATGTTGAGCTAATAAAGGTGTAGATTAATGACAAGTAGGTTAAAGTCAACTTCTACTTCATAACTTTATAAAATTGTTTGTTTTTCCTGATTTTTCAAATAACTTATGCAGATTTTATACTCTCTGAGCTCCTTATTCATTATTAAATCATATACTCTATGTAAAGCCTAGTGCTTTGACCCGTGTGGTTTATTCACGCAACTAAAAACTTGCCGTCTGTGTTTTCTGGTTGCAGGAAATTGATGCAATCACAACTCAGCCAAGTTCAGATGATGCACCAACTCATCAGTCAGTTCCAAGTGCTACTCCACCCAAACCTGAGGTTAATACTCAGCAGCCAGCTGCTGGTGAAGGACAGAATCAGCAAGGCACAGACTTTGAGTACAATACACAGTACTCACTAGCCGGCGGTAATTATCTCTGCTGCATTAAAATATCAAGTGTGCATGTCCTTAGTGAACTGATTTATATTTCTTCACCAAAAATAATTTGTATATTAATGTATTTATATTCATATGAAAAGAAAACTGTATTTTTCTAATGTTATAGTCTTGATTACATAAAGTATTTAACAATGTGCTACATTGATTATATAAAGAGATCAATCACGCAGTGGTTACTTTCAAAAGGGACGGTTTGATATTGATGTCTACTAACCATTAAACGCAGCCAATTTATTTATTTTTTTGTTAATATCTTCTTTGCTCTAACTGAGAACACTGGAGGGTTTTTTTTTTTTGTCTTATTTTGTTTGTTTGTTAATTTTTGAGATTATGTTTTGGTGGTTTTTAAAGTCCCATGTATTTGCTTGTATTTCAGTGGGTGTAGAGATGGGAGACTGGCAGGAGGTGTGGGACGAGAACTCTGGTTGCTATTATTACTGGAACACACTGACCAATGAAGTGTCCTGGGAGCTGCCACACTATCTAGCTGATCAGGTGCAAAGCCTGGGACATTATACCAACAGGTAGGAGACATTAAGAGTATTAAACAAAGTGTTTGAAAATTATGTTTATTTCTGACACCTGATAATTGTGGGTATTCTGCTTTTATTTATAGCTCGAGTGTCAATGGAAATGGCACAGCTCATGCAGGTTATTGCACAGAAGAAAATGCTGTATCTGCTGCCACAACATCATCAGCAAAAGAGACAAAAGTAAAGGCATGTTCCATCTGTCCCCAATTCAACTATTCAGCTAGTTTCTGTTTTGTTTAAATACTCTCACTTTGATACTAAATATGACTTGCACTGTGTTTTTCTTTAAAGGAGGTAATTGAAAGCGTTGTAGGCCTCACAAGTGAAGAGGAAGAGCGCCAGGGAGTTGCTGCAGCACTCCTCGCTCCTCTGATCCCCTCTGAAGTGAAGGAAGCAGAAGAGAAATGGAGGAAAAGACTGCTTAAAGGCCTGGATGAGAGTGAGAATAGCTTGGATTCTGACGGAGATGGCGTTCGTCTTACAGGATCTCCTTCTACCCCTCTGAGGGACTCAGACTCAGCTCCCATTGTCCAGAAAGATGGATGCACCAAGAAGCAATCTGGAGACAACTCTGAAGGTGATGAAGAGGCAGAAGAGGACACCATGGAGTTAGAACTGGCTCTGGAAAGGAAAAAGGTGTGTATTTAATGCAGCAAAAGGAATATCTTTGAAACTTTCTTTTGGCACACAGAATAATCAAACACCTGACTCTTAGGCTGAGCTACGAGCACTGGAGGAGGGTGATGTCAGTGCTGGGGGCTCCAGTCCTTGTTCTGAGAATAGCCAAGAAGCCTCCGGTCCTCGTGGTGTTCTGCTGAAGAAGAACCGGTGGAAGACTTCTTTCCTCAGTGCTGCCAGCCCCGACTCTAACAGTAGAAGCTCAGATATACCGGATAACACAGAGACCGGTTAGTTTAAACATTAACACATGAGAGAAGTGGGTGGAATAACATAAAAAAATTTCTATCTACATAATTTTATGCCTCTCTTGTTTCTTGTAGCACTTCCTAAAGTCTTAGAAAGTGTTGAGGAAGGAGAAGACAATGAAGTGGAAAATTCTGAGGACAAAATGGGTTCAAAACCTTCCGTGAAGGAGGAGGGGGAGACATCTGAGCTCAAAGAGGAAACTCCTGAGCTCAAGGTAACAACACTACTACTATTACTAACAAACAGTAATTGTGCACTCTCTTTTGAGAAGTATTTTAATGGTAAAAAATGTAGTTTCAGATCGGTGAACTGGCAAACACCTTAATCAGCAAGATGGAGTTTCTTGGGATAAATAAGAAAGGGATCTCAAACTTTCAGCTGCTTCTGCTACAAACTGAGGTGCGTGGATATTCATTTTCTAAGCAATGTCATCCTAACTTCCATTTGCTGCTTTTCTAATGCGACTTTTAAAATATTTAACATTTAATTTTGTTTCACATGATTTTGCACAGGCACGCGGTAGTATTTAATATTTAAAATCTTCATAATAATTCATCATAAGGTGTCATTCTGGAAACTTACTGTAATTACTCTTCCATATTACTCATCTATCCTGCAGCTCTTCTGTCTGTATCTGTCTCTTGAGCCCTTTAGTTATATTTTATGGGCTTTTGTCTAATTTTTGTCTCTGTCCCTCTTGTCTTTCTTCTTTTGTTCTTTATTTCATTTTTCCCCCAGACACGGGTTGCTGATTGGAGGGAGGGCGCTCTGAATGGAGTCTATCTTCGCCGCCGGCTGCAGGAAGCTGCCGAACACATAAAATATTACGAACTTAACGCCACCCCTAAAGGCTGGTCCTGCCACTGGGACAGGTACGCGCTCCTTACCTTTCACATCTCTAAACTCCCCAGCCCCCCAAAAATCTTACCGTGTGACTACACATCCCTCAGTGCTGAGGTTGCAGACTTTGTAACATGACTTGGGGAGAAGCTTAACCAGTCCGAGTGGATCAAAATACTTACCAGAAACAGACTCTTCAGGTTTTTGTGATGCAGTCCTTTGCGTACACTGATAAGGGAGCATCCACTCTGGGCCTGCCTGCTTCGTGTTAAATACACCTGCCACAGAGAGGACTCTTAGTCCCTTAACAGACTCTTAAGCCTTTTGTTGTAAAAGGGCATTTGTAAACTGATTATGGGTCCAGTCAGTGGAAAAACTGGGAGGGGGTGTATGGTAGGAAGGTTTGGTTGCGTGGGACAGCTTTGCACTTTACAGGACTACAACCCCCTGAATGCAATGCTGAAAGAGTGATGCCCTGGAAGCGACGAGTGTCACGCATCAAATAAAAGGTGAAGATGGAGCAATGACGGGAATCCAGCAGGTCAGACCAACTCTATTTCATATGTTTTCCTGTTTTTCCATTTACTTCTTTCTGACATAAAATGAGTTGAATTTGTGCTTCTTATTTTATGCCCTATGGTTGTTGTTGCTGCTGCTGCTGCTGATAATAATAATGGTACTTCCTCCCCGGCGTCTTCCTGTGTCTGGGAGGGAATGGTTGTCTAAAACAAAAGAAATGTGACAACCATGGTGTGAGCTGCTGAATGCTGCTTTCAGGACCTAGAGATGATTTGTTTGTTTATTTATTCCTGAGAGCAAGGTGGGTTCCCTATCCACAACCATAACCACACTCTTAATTCGGCCTTTGTTCAGGACAGTTAAAAGCACTGTCCATACCAACATTCCTAGTCCTTAATTGTGGCCATACTGTCCACTCCCTTGCCCTTCTGTCCCAGGGTATCAAGCTACACAGCAAGTATGTAGACCAGTGGTTGAGACTTGTGCCTTCTATCTCTGTTGTCCCACTCTCTAGAGAGCACAGGCGGTATTTCTATGTGAAGGACCGGACCGGTGCCTCCCAGTGGGATTTTCCAACAGAGGATGACAAGGAGGAGGACCTGAAAGATGGCGAGGGTACTCAGACACAGACTTCAAGCCAGGTGGATACCAAAACAAGTGCATCAGGTGTCACAGGTAAATCTGTTATTACTGCTGCTGATCTTAGACTAGGAGAAAATTACTGGGGAGTGGAAAGGAAAATAACTGCAATAAAGTCTGTTCAATACATATTTCTTTGCTGTAATTGCATAATAATGTTAATCTCCCTTTTTTTTTTTTTTTTTTTTTTTTATTGTTTTATTTTTAAACAAAGGATCTACATGTCCTCCTACTGCCCCGCCACCGCTACCTCCTCAGCCCAATCCATCATCCTTCTGGTCCCCATCCCAACCTCCACTTCCTGACAGCCCTCCTCCACCATCCAACTACCCCCCACCTCCACCACTCCCCCCAGGCTCACCACCTCCCCCACCTCCCCCTCCTGACAGTGATGGAGAGATCATGGAGGTGGAGATGGAGATGGATGATGACAATGATGAAGAGCCTCCAGCCCCTGGAACTGAGGAAGATGGCAGTGGGAAGCCTCCTTTGCCGCCAGGCTCTGCTAGCACGAAGGTGTGGAAGTAGTTATGATTCTAATTACATTAGTGTTTTCATTTTTTTCAGAAGAACAGCCATCAGCTTTAGCTTTATATTGTATTTGTTGTCATTTACACAGGCTGTCGAGTCATCGGGTCCCCTGGGAAAGGGTCAAAAACGTAAAGCTGGTCAGATGAATAAAACCATTACAATTGGCAGCAGTCCCATTCTGTACACCCAGCCAGCTGCCAGTGCAGGTAAAAATAAAAAAAAAAGTTTCATTACACGTCCATCATAATGAAAACAAAAGGCAAAGCTACCCTGAATAAGGGACAGTACATGTACACAATTGGTTAATTTAATATGTTTACAAAGTAGCAATAAAGTTTCTCCTTGTCTGCAGCCCCTCTAATGTCAGCAACTGCCTACTGGGGTATGCCGGCCGTCACTGCCCCTTTGGTACCTTGTGAACCTCCAGCTCCACCTGTCCCAGTTCTGCCTCCACAACCACCACTGCCACCATCTCAGCCACCCTTTGAACCTACTGGGGCAAAAACTCTGCCCACAGACAAGAGCAAGAAAACCAAAAAGGATAAGGTTAGTATTGGAGTTAAAATCAGCTGACCAAGAAGTCTTTCATTCCGGAGTGTTCATCATGGTTTGTCTTTTGTTAGACTAATTGTTCTCAAAAAAAAATTCCTTTCCATGAAGCCGTCCCTTTGATGCAATACTTAAAATGACATTCAGGAAAACATGCAGTTCACGTTTTCCATTTGACACACTTCTCTCTCTCTAGCCCAAGAAAAGTAAGACCAAAATGCCTTCTCTGGTGAAGAAGTGGCAGAGTATACAGAAGGAGTTGGATGAGGAAGAAAAGAGCAGTTCCAGTGATGAAGATAGAGATCTGCTCAACAAGAAAAGTATTGAAGAGTGGAAGCAACAGCAGCTCAGCACGTATGTGGTTATGCCCTTTCCTTTTACTTTAGGTTTTCATTTTTTTATTTTTTAAAATGAGCTTTACTTGTTTTTACTGCTTTCTCGCCCAGTTTTACTCTTATTTCAGTGATTATAAATGTAACTTTTTTTCAATTTTTACAGAGGAAAAGCTTCAAAGAATGCCAACTTTGAGGCACTGCCCGAGGACTGGCGGGAACGCCTGAAGAAAAGGAAGATGAACACGTAACATCAGGTCTGGGTCATACACTGTCCAGGCAATGTTTTTAAAAACCACTCCAACCACTGTCATTAGGTTATCCTTCCCCAGCTTAGGGTTTTCTCTAAACTTGAACTTTTACTTGTCCGTGATGAAGACATTTAGAAGCCCTTACATGGCAGGCCATGAATGTCCTCCTGGTTTTTGTAGCCACCACTGTAAATGTGCCAAATGTCTCGAGTAAATCGGTATATCAAGTGTTTCATGGCTATTTTGTATAGCCCCTTGTAGATGATCACCCATTTGTTTTGGAGGATTTTATTTTGAGCATTTTTACAATGTTGTATATAAAATGTATAATGGGATAAGCCATGTTTGTGGAGGGGAGGGTGGGGGGGACTTCGTTGAACTTGTATATTTTGTAAAAAATTATTAAAATGTTTCTAAAGTGATCTTTTTTTTTTTTTCTTTTGCATTTTTGTTCTGTTTTGTTTTCCCTCCCACCATCTCAATCACAATACTACAATGACTAGGGCATACAACTATACAAACGGCACAAGAGTGCATTTGGATCAGTCTTTTTTTTTTTTTTTTCTTTTTTTTTTTTTTAGGGTTTTATGACAAAGTCGATACTACATTCATTGTTCTGTGTGTTAGTTATGGGCAGGAGGAGACGTACAGAGCTCTGCATCTGAATCCAAGTCTAGAAGTACAAGAACTTGGGTGTCCTTAAGGATAACAGGCTGAACTGGAAGAGCAAAATGGGAATTATTGGGAGATGAGCAGGCTCTTTCCTAAGTAAGCTGTAAATCCTTCAGTATGTGCAGATGGAGACTCACCAGTGGTGAGTGCAGTTTGTACTGTGGTCTGCTGGGGGAACAGGATCAGAGCTGATGATACCCACAGACTGATTAACCCTCTGAGTCTGATCAAAATCACTACCCTTTCAGCTTGTTCGTGGCCACCTACAGATTAGGTCTGTAATTTTTAGTGCAGAGAAAGCAAAAACATAAAAACTCCCTCTCAAACTGTTCGTGGCCAAAAATGGCCACCCCTTGTTTACATTTACAAAATGCTATAGAATTCATATATATTAAGAAAAATGTCCAGTTTTTTTAACATGATTTTTTAGATTAGCATCAGGGCTGTTCATGAAAATCAAAATTTCATTAAAATTCTGAAATTTAACCCTTTAAATATCAGTTAGAGCACATAATCATAACTCATAAATTGAGAAAATCATAAAATCCCAGTTTTTTTCTAAATAATACATGCCATCTGATTTATTTGCTAACCATGATGGTTAGATGCATAGCAATAATTAACAGCATCAATGACATTTATGCAACATTTGTTTTTCTGCAGTGGCAGAAAAACAAAAAAACTCCCTCTCAGACCGTCCGTGGCCAAAAATGGCCACCCCTTGTTTACCTTTACAGAATACTATAAAATTATTATATATTAAAACATTTTTCTACTTAGACCAACTTCATTTTTTAAATGAAAACCAGTCCTAGTCATGAAAACCATTTTTATTCCTGTGAGTAATGACCCCAATAAAAGAAACTCCCACTTTGTTAGTCATGCCAAAAACGGCCTTTTATTGCTTGTTTGTACAAAATACATCCTCTTTCTGTGTGTGTGTGTGTGTGTGTGTGTGTGTACACGTGTACTCAGGGAAGGCAGGACACGCAAACCACAGCAGAGTGATCTTTGCAGACACTCTTTTCACAGCTGGAGCAAGTGGTTGCCGTTCTTCTTCTGTTTATACACAGTTCGCACCTTTTCCTCGTTTTGTTGATGGGCTTTGGGTCAGACTCTGTTTCTGATTCTGTCTGCTGTATCTCAGCAACAATAGCAGCGGCTGCTTTTGAGCGTGGGGCACAAGGCCGTCTTGCAATTTCTGGAGTCACCAGCATGTAGCCCAGCTCCTCCAGGAACACCCTTCGTTTGTGGGTCTTGGCGGACTCCCACTCAGGATTCACTGCTTTCCACAGGACAAAGCCATTGTATGCTGAGATGTCCAGAAGATTGTAGAACAGAGCCAGTGGCCAGCGACTGGTTTTCCTCCGACAACTGTAGGTGCCGACAACCTTGTCTAGGTTATCCACTCCACCTTTACACTTGTTGTAATCAAGGATTGCTGCTGGCTTCTTCTTTTCCCCATCACTGACTGCTGGTTCCCTATGCTTTGTGCTCAAAAGAAGCACATTCTTCCCTTGCTTGGGCATGTAGGAGACTGTCATGGTTGTTTTGGTGAAGGCAAAGAGAGATGAAAGAATCTTCCTCTGTCTCAGCTGAACAAGCTGGGGAGGGAGCTCTGGTTTGTTTCCCCTGATTGTGCCAACCAGAGCTACTTTTCTTCTGAGCAGCTCCTCTGCCAAGCTGAACGATGTAAAGAAGTTGTCACAAGTGACAGTGTGTCCTTTGAGCCCCTCTGTCAGTTGTAGCACAACTCTCATTCCCTGATTAACTTCCCGGGAACTTCCAGATTTTCCTGTGTAAATTTCCATCTTCCAAGCATAGGAGGTTGCCACATCACAGATCACCCAGATTTTAATGCCATATTTTGCAGGCTTCTTGGGCATATACTGCCGAAATCCACATCGACCTTTGAATCCAACCATCTGCTCATCGACACAGACGTCAACTCCTGGATTGAACAGCAGGGGGAGACGAGCAACCCACTTTTCCCACAGGTCGCGAAATGCAGCAAGCTTATCGTTCCTGAAACATCTCGGGCGGGCGAGCTTGTCATCAAAGCGGATGTTAGCGCTGATCTGGGCGTAGCGATAGTGGGGCATTGTAGCACGGAATATTGCCCGTCCGGTCTTGTCAGCCCACAAACCACGCGATGCTTCATGCCTTGAGCGGTAGACACCAGCGAGAATCAAAGTCCCAATGTACGCTCTCATCTCCACATCATCCACATCCCTCCAATTCTCACACTTTCGCCTCCCATGCAGGTTTGTGTAGGTGCACAGCAGCTGAATGATCTCTTCTGTCACAAACAGGTCAAATGCAGATCTCAGGGTGCTAATGCGGGTAACTGCATACAGGGTGGGCCCTGGAGTGATACCAGTGGGTACTGGATTGTAGCGCATGGTCTCCTCAGCAGTGGGAAACCACTCAATATTCCCAGAACGAGACATCCACTCGGCCCCCGGCGCCCCGGCGTCTGCCGCTTCTCCTACCGTCTCTTCCATTAGCCGCTCTACCTCGACTGCTGTCTTTGTATCATTCTCACTTGCTGAAGAAGAGGAATCGGGCACTGGATGGTAATCCTCATCATTGGTAGTGATGCTGTCATTCTCTGAGGAGACTGATGCAGCGGATTCCTCGTCATCTTCGCTCTCTGAGTGCCTCACATAGTCAGGTGCTTGAAGCAGTGAATATGACCGTCTTGCCATCTTGCCAGAGCAAAAATGATCTTGAAGCTGCTGGGTTTATTTATAGCTTTGACTATGACTTATGACGGCACCTGTATACAGGACAGAATTACAAACAGTCCCAGTTTGTTGTTGTTTATGCTACAGCTACAGCTTTGAATTTTGCAGAGTGTCCTGTGAGTTCTTTCTCTGTGTTGCGGGAATTACTGTCTTGCGTGTGACTGGGTGCAGTAAGGAGTGTATGTGATGTGTGTGAGCATTGACTGTAGAAAACATGGACGACGCGACAGCTCCCCAAAAATGAAGCCAAAACGTCCCTATCGCCCCCTGCAGTATAAGTCATAAACCCGCCTCCTCCATGTTAGCGGATGGGAGTGGGGTCAGACTAAAATAAATTAATTCTCCTTAGATATTTTTTTCCAAAGATTATTTCTTTTCTTTTCAATAGTTCTCATCACGCTGTTTGATGTCCAAGGGGTCTCCTTTCCCATAAGTTTGATTCTAATTCCTACTACAGTGACGTTAAATTGGGCTGAAACGTACGGTGGCCCTGAGAGGCCAAACGGACTGCAACTTCAGAAAACACGTGCAAAAAGAAAAATGCTGCAAAAAGAAAGACGCTGCACTGCAACTTCAAGAAAAACGCTGCACTGCAAAAAGAAAAACGCTACAAAGAGAAAAGCGCTGCAAAAGCACAACGGAAATAGGAAAAAAGACAACGGAAAGCTTCATTTCTAAGGCTACATTAAACATTATCTTTGTTAGAATTACCTTTGAATGTATATTCCAGATATCTGTAGCATTATTAGAATCATGAGATTACAACACTAGTGATGTGACGTTCTGTATCGAGGTTTCAAAGCTTGTGTCGAGTAATGGAGAGGGCGTTTCCGCGATGCGCGTATCGAGGCTTGCTTCATTTATGGGAGGAGCTGAAAATGATGACGTCCGAAGCCTCGCTGCCCGGCTGTACCACGTGACTGGTTCATGAAGTGGTTCGAACTTTGCCGCGAGATATGACAGCGATATAAACCCCTCAGACTTCATTCAAAATGTGGGTGTTTGATGGAGAGTTGCGGTTAGTGAGAGTTTGGAGACAGTTTGGAGGTTTATGAGAGTGAGGAGAGAAAGTCAGGAGAGAATGGAGCCAGCTAAGAAGAGGAGGATGTCCTCCCCTGTGTGGGAACATTTTGATTTTATTCCTCCCAACAAGGTATGTAAATTTCTACAGAAGATATATTTTCATAATACTGATGGTGCAATACAATTTATGTTAAGCTGTCTTGACTTTTGTACAAGGTGAAGTGTTTGCTATGTGCCAGGGAGCTGGGATATAACAACAACACCTCATCCATGCTTAGGCACTACAGAGCTTTGCATGAGAATAAGGGGAACACCGATTGTGGAGCAAGACCAGGTGTGCCATCAAATGCCATGATAATATAGCATGCAGTAATGTTACTAAATGATATAACAATATTATACAGCTGTAATAAGTTACGTGTGTGATGTTTATATTTGTGCTTTGTCTTTATTGTCTTTCCTCAGGAGAACAATCTCAAATAGATGAAGACCTGGTTAGCATGGTGATTGAGGACTCACAGCCATTTAGCATTGTGGAGGACAAAGGATTTAAAAGATTTGTTAAACCATTAAATCCTAGCTATGTTCTCCCCACTAAAAAGGCCATAAAAGCAGTGAAAATTTAGTTTTTATAGAATAAAATGTGAACAGGCAGGACTGAGGCTCAAAGCCTCAATGTGTAGCTGTCCATACCTCAACGTTACAAAAGCACAACTACTGTCCACACCCCAACCACACCTCACCTCACAGTAAATGATCATTTCCATTTTAAGCATTTCCAAATGATCATTTTCCATACTGCCAGTATAAATATACACAGTATACTGCATCACTACAATATACATGTTTTACACACTCCTTTTGTTGTTGACATTTACAGGCTGTGTGCAAAAGGCCACACTCTTCAAATTCATGCCAACTAATATTTTTACGTCCAGTAGGTGTCCTACTAGAGCAAATGAAGCTTCAAGAAGCTTTGCGCTGGGATGAACCAATTGGATGAAAAGTCAAGTCAAGTCAAGTCAAGTATGTATTTATTGTCATTGTCAAAGAACAATGAAATTGCGTTTGGGGCTTCCGTACAACCCGTAAAAAAAAAAATACCCCTTAAAACCCAAGTGTAAATATTTAACCCAGTGTGACTTCAGTGCAATGAGACAATCCTTAGCAACAACATGAGAACAAGACAGGTAATGTTCATAGGACATTCAGACAAAGACCTGAGAAACATGACAAAATGCAACAATGCAACCCGTTCAATATTATTATACTGTGAGATATGATGGTTGTCTATTTAAGAAAGAGGGGGGGGGGGGGGGGGGGGGCAGGGGGGAAAGAGAATAAAGATATAATGCACCAATGCAAACCAGTTCATTGCTATTGAGAAGTTGGATATGGTTATTGTCCGTGAGAGGAGGGCAGAGAGGGGAGGGGGGCAGAATTCAGGAGCCTCACAGCCTGTGGATACAGGCTGTTGGCCAGTCTGGATGTTCTGGCCTGTATAGACCTGTACCTTCTCCCTGAGGGCAGCAGGTGGAAAAGGTGGTACGCAGGGTGATGTTGGTCCCGCAGGATACTGTGCACCCTCCTCAGACAGCGAGTGGGGAAGATATTACTGATCTCTGGCAGACTTGTTCCAATAATTCTGCCAGCTTCTTTCACCACCCGCTGGAGTGCTTGCTGGTCGGCCTTGGTGCAGCTGGGGAACCACACTAGAAATCCATGCGTCAGAACGCTGCTGATGGCACAGTTGTAGAAGTTCAACATCAGAGGTCTGGGAATGTGTGCGCTCCGCAGTCTCCTCAGTTAGTAGAGGCGCTGTTGGGCCTTCCGTGCAACTGAGGTGATATGGTTGCCCCAGGACAGGTCCTCAGTTACAGTTACCCCCAAGAATTTAAAACTGCTCACCCTCTCCACCGCCTCACTACCAATGAAGAGAGGCAGATGGTTGTTATGACCCTTCCTCCGGAAATCTACAGTGCTTCATGAAGCTTCATCTGCCCATCACTACTGACATCCACTTAACCACAGCTAAAAAAAAAGAAATTTAAAGCAAACTTACCGCAACATGTTTCCTCAGGTTAGATGTTGAGTTTTTGTACACTGAAACGTCGGTTTGCTTTGGCTCACACAGAAGACACCGCATTATATAGCTGTCCTTTTGTACTCCTTTAAAGTGAAACATGCTTTGCATATGCGGCCAAGGGTGTTTGTCCTGTTCAGTGTTAGCGGAGACGGTTGCCATTTTTTGATGTATTTCTTCCGTCCGTCTTTGGAAGTTGAAAGGCTTGGGCTACTCGGCCTGCCATTTTATAGTGGATCACTTAACAAAAAGGCTATGAAAACTATTACTATTTGTAGTAATTACAAATTATTTGAATGTTTGTAATTCTTTGTATTACACCCCCTGGCATATGTTAATTTTGTTCTGATTGTATATGAAGGAAACGGTTTCCAGGGCCTAATCCGTGGATCGGCTTCCTCCGAGGCGTGGACGTCTATCAGCAGAGAATGTACCTTCACCTATCAGCAGAGAATGTCCCTTAGTCTGTAACACAGTCAAATATATTCTCAAGTAATATTCAAGCATGCCATTCAGCGTGTTAGTACGAGCTCGGGAGCAGCTTGGGAGAACAAGAAAACAGAGACTGCTTCAGGTTGTCTTCCCAAATTGACTCAACTTTATTCACAAGTACAACAGTTTATATAGAGGGTAAAATTCATGAGACAGCAGATTATCAGTTTAAACCAGTACAGACCAAGATAAGGGAGCGTCTTCCTGCCCTTGGGTGAAGAAGCATCCTTTGTATAGTTTATCAGTTCAGCTACAATTGTGATTATCTCAGCGACATATTTTCAAGGCACGAAATAAAGAGTTCTTTCATTAGTGAATTCTGAAACAAACCATTTGGCCTTCAACAGGCGTCTCCTAAGAGATTTAGAAACTAATGTAGCTGAGGGAGTGATCTCTGTGGTATTTCAACCTTGTACCAGCCTGTGATTCTCACACATCAATTCTTGGGTCAAAGAGAAAAATAACTAAAACAAAGGGGCCTTATTGAATGACAGAGTTTTCCTGTATAATGTCACTATAAAACAATATCCAGTAAATGCTCCCATGGTACTAAAATACCTAACAGTATACATGTTCTGTATACTGTTTCTTAATAAAGTTTAATATTTAAAAAAAATAAAATAAAATACTAGGCCTGCCATTTTATATCTGGTCATGTGACCGCATGGCTACGTCTGATTGGTGAAAGAGTTACCGGTAGCTCCAAGTGGCGGCATGATCCATCCAATGTGTGAAATTAATTATTTAAAAAAGTAACGAGTCGAATTTTGCAAATGTGGCGGAGTAAAAGTACGGTTTCTTCTTCACAAATGTACTCAAGTAAAAGTAAAAAGTATCGTGCAAAAAAGGTACTTTAAAAGTACATTTTTTTCAAAAACCTACTCAAGTAAATGTAGCGGAGTAAATGTAGCTCGTTACTACCCACCTCTGATTATAGGCTAATAAAAAGCCTTCCCTTCATAGACCATGGATAAAAGCCAGACTATTCAACGGTCCAGCCGAAATGTGAGACAGGGGACAAAGACTATACATGCTGTGCAGTCCCGTAAAGAGGGTAATCTAGTCACCGTACTGCCATGTAATGTTATTATTATTATAAATCTTATAATAATGTTACTATTAGTATTATATTGTTATTATTTGTAACTATAAAATTATTTTGAAAATGTATGTAATATTTTACACAAAGTATTTTCTTTCTTATCGACATCATCATCGCGCATTTCCTAGATTTTTTCAGTAAGTTACCTGTTTCCATGGCAACTTTGGTGTTGAGGCTTTTGGTTGCATAGCAAAGTCAGGTCCCCCGAAAAAGGTTGTTCAGTGTAGTCTTACTTACCTCTAAAACGTACGCTTATATTTCGCCGGGGGGCCGTAGTACAATCAAATATGAGCGAGGTAAGTGGCCGTCAGAGTGTGATAAACGTAGAAAGCGCTAGCACGGTCAGAAATGTTAGCAAGCTGCCAAAATAATGTATGCTAACGATAGTAGTGGCGTTTACACGCTCGAAAATGTAGTGAACAAGGTTTTTAAGTTGCTGTCTTCATGCAGGAATGCCATGTTAAGATCCCCGTGAGAGATTCTACACTCAAACCTACACAGGTAATTTGGAGTTTCTTTGTTTACGTTAAATGTTATTTTAGTTTACTAAAGCAGAGCTCTGATACAGCTACGTTGGGCTGCGCCCTCATTCACAACGGGTCGCCAGAGCGGGCAGTTACGTGTTTGATTTGGTAGATATTTTTTAAACAAAAGCCAGGCCTAACCCTTTTTGAAAAATGACCCTGACGAAATAAAGGGGGAAAAGAGGGGGTGCGGGGTCTTGATATTCAAACTAAACTGTAAAGATCCAATCCAATCTAAAAATCAATTAAAACTGAACTATATGAAAAACCAAAAGAATGAACATTTCCTTTGGAATTTAAACGACGTGAGAAACCACTACTGAAATGTACAAAATAACTGTTTTTGTCTTTTGGTCATATTTTTCTGATACAGGTTGCACACACGGGCAAAACACATTTTTGTCATTGAAAGTATTGCAGTGATTTGTCCTGGACTACCAATGGTGGAAGATCCTGTATCAGATCAGATCCTGTTGTGTCTCTTTGGAGGAAAATGGGGGGTATCAGATGATTTTGATCTGTTGCTTTGATTTGAAATTATACAGTCAGAAGATTATATACACTTATCATGGGCTTAAATATCAAACACCAAATGGTAATTTGGGGGGGGTTAATGAATTCTTTGAACTTTTCTTTTTCCAGGCTGGAATGATTGTACAGCCTATATTATTAAAGAATTTAAAAATGAAAATTATTTAGGATTTTCTGTATTCCAGACACAGGGTCAGAAAGTATACAGACACACTTTAACATAAACAGTTGTACATAAGTTCAAATTATGCTGGTGTGTCACCACTTTCCCAAGATGTGGAAAAACACCCAAACAGTCATACTCAGGACAGGAAATCTAAAGTTTTATGTTCAGACAAGTTAGCAAGTTAGCTATTTAGTCATAATGGCAAGTATATATTTGGAGTGAAACTTTCAAACTTAAGCCCTCTGTACCAGCTGTCAAGCATGGTGTTCGTAGCATCATGCTTTGGGGCTGTTTTGCTGCCAGTGGTACTGGTACGTTATTCAAAGTGATTGAAATAAGGAGGACTACCTCCAAATTCTTCAGCTAAAAACAACAGCTAGACATTTAAAACACAATGAGCCTTTCCAAAAGGACAATGATCCTAAACACACACATACACAAAAAAACATTGTTCAAAGAAATTATTAAAAGCTTAAAAATCCCATGACTTTCATTCCAGTGATGAGTGTATGTAAACTTCTGAACTCTATGTATGTAACAGCTAATGACCGATGGAAAGACCTGAAAACAGCATAACTGAAAACATCCACTAGAAGATGTTGAAATTTTTTTATTTTATATTGTCTTGATTACAAACCAGTATTGGTGCAGGTGCTAAGTTATATATGTTTATTGGTTAAAAATTGATCCAGCACTGATTACTTATATTTTCCTGACCAGGCAGAGAAAACATCAACCATGGTCAGCTCTGCTGTTAGGAACTGTGGAACTGCCCACCAGCTGGACACAGCAGACACCAGTTACTCCCGCACAGATGAAGATGATGAGGAACTGACAAAGATGAAGCAGTGTAAGCTGTTTTCATAAAGGGTGTTATTGTATAACATGTATGTAGCCTAAATGTTGCTGATACACGAGTGTCAATGTAATGAACTTTTGAAAAGCAAGCATGGTCATCTCATTTCAGTTTTACATCTTTATATATTTAACAAGCACTGTTTTATAAATGAGATAACTGCATCTGTCAGCGTAAACCCCATGAGGCAAGTGGGCATACATGATGAAGATTGTAGCAAACAGCATGATTGTTAAAATAGCATTAAAGGTGTGTTTCATGTTCCCACTCAGTATGTAGAGACCTAAGTCAGAAGCTGAGGACCACACAGCTACTCGTTACCATCAGTGGTGGGCGACCTGTTATAAGTCTCAGGCCACCACCAGAACTGGTCAACTTCTCATGCGGCATCCGCTGGCCAATAGAGTGTGAGGTCATCAGCGACATTATCCATCACATAGGTAATGCTTCATTTCAATAAAACTTTGATGTCACTGGGTTTTTTTAGTGGTAAGAATAAAAACCATACCAACAATATGTTGAACAGAAATTTGGCATTCCCTTGTTTAAAATGAGTGTATTTTCTAGAGTGGGACCCACCAGAGCCAGAGCCCTTCTATCAGTGCACAGGATATGAGAGGACACCCATGCCAGTCGGAGAGGAGAGGGGGAAGGTGGTATTCTGCATTGACCATGGTAACTCTTAACTGTCATCATTGGGATTTATGTTTGCACTTCCAGGTTATTTCATATGTACTTTAAGTTATATACTGTATACTGTCACTATTCTCTGAAAAAACAATGTAAATTCAGTGCATCTTAAAGCTTTAAGTAAATTTAGTGTTTCTTTTTTTTGTTTTGTTCTTCTCATCCTTTAAAGCCGCTAAGCACCCATATTTCACCTACTCTCGTATTGGAGGAAGCAGAGAACCCATTAAGCGAGCCACTTTTTATGATGTCAGTCAGTCAGAGCTGACTCTCAAGTTTGAGTCACGGTTTGAGAGTGGGAACCTTCAGCAGGCCGTCCAAGTGTGAGTCTGCAGGTTTATTGTTCTTTTCAGTTGTATATTTTCACTTTTGGAGTAATGTTAGGTTCAGTTTGGATCTCTGCTCATATTTTCTTGCCTGTTCAGGGGTGCCTATGACTATGAGCTGACCCTGCGCACAGACATGTACACAACAAAGCACACGCAGTGGTTTTACTTCAGGGTCAGGAACACAAAAGCTGGCGTCACCTACCGCTTCACTATCATTAACTTGATGAAGAGGAGCAGTCTGTATTCACAGGGTATGAAACCACTCCTGTACTCTGAGAGGGATGCTGAAGAGAATGGTGTTGGATGGAAACGCGCAGGTTCAAATATCAAATACTACCAGAACTGCAGTCAGGTAGGTGGCATCTGGATTAAGTTTAACTATGATACCTTATTTCCCAGAACCAATCACTTTCTCCCTTTGAACATTAGCTGAGAATTAAATGTATGAACATAGTGTAGAGGTAATCTGTCAAAGATTAATGCCTGAACTGAAAGTCTGACTGTAGACAGGATTGTTTCTAAAAGTATATTTTCTCTGCGTCACTTAGAATACAAAGGACAACAACAGTGATGGCATCACCCTTTACTCACTCTCCTGGACACTCCAGTTCCCTTATGATTCAGACACCTGCTACCTGGCCCACTGCTACCCCTACACATATTCACGCCTGCAGCGCTACCTTAGCCGTATTACTTCCAACCCTACAGTTAGGTCATACTGCAAAGTACGGGTCTTGTGCCAAAGTCTTGCTGGAAACGCTGTGTATGTGATAACAGTAACACCCCAGGACTCTAACAGAATGGACGACAAGACCAAGAAGGCTGTGGTGGTGACAGCCAGGGTGCACCCAGGAGAATCCAATGCATCCTGGATGATGGAGGGATTCCTGAACTTTCTTCTTGGTGACTCAGATGATGCTCAGCTTCTCAGGGACACTTTTGTTTTTAAGGTGCCTGTTGTCTCTATTCTGGCTTAATGTGTTAATCCGTACTGAAATACATTGCAAATTTGTGTGTTTGTTTTTTGTTTGTGAAAGAAGATAACAATCAATTTAATATAATAAACCTATTTTTTATAATACACTTGTTTTTTTTTAACGTATTGTTACAGATCGCTGTGTTTCTCTAGTTTTAATTATGGCAATTAAGCTAATTTTTGTTTGCTCCTCTTTGGTGCTGCAGGTGGTCCCAATGTTGAACCCAGATGGTGTCGTGGTGGGTAACTACCGCTGCTCTCTTGCAGGCAGGGACCTCAACAGAAACTACAGGACACTGCTCAGAGATTCCTTTCCTTCTGTGTGGCACACCCGAAACATGGTGGAAAAGTGAGACTTGATAAAAAAAAAATGCTAAATGCTAAAAAAAAAAAATCATTTTTGACATGTTTAGAGTTGCTTAATCAAGCTCAAGATATTTCTCCTTTGAAGTGCCTCAGGCTTTCCAATATGTTTCAAATATGATGATTACCAAACAGCCTGTGCATACACAATTTTTTAATTGATTGTGAATGTTGACTGAATTTGTTTCTTAATCGAAATCTCTGCCACACTGCATTTTCCTCAGATTACTGGCCGAAAGAGATGTAGTTCTTTACTGTGATTTTCATGGTCACAGCCGAAAAAACGATGTCTTCATGTATGGCTGCAAAAACAAAGGTGACTCTACACTGAAACTTCACGCGAGAGTCTTTCCACTAATGATGAGCAAGAATGCTAGCAATAAGGTAAAGTGTATTTTGTCTGAGGGCTTTCAAACACTGTTGCTGACTTTTAAGATTAAAGTTCGACATTTTTTTCTGTGGTTGTATGGGCCTTACCTTACCCACCTGTTTGTCACTCACCAGTATTTAAACTTCAAGTTTACTACCTATCAAACTCTTGATATTTCATATACACTGTTCTTTTCTTAGTTCTCCTTTAACAGCTGTAAATTCCGGGTGCAGAAGAGCAAAGAGGGCACAGGACGAATCGTCATGTGGAGACTTGGCATCAAAAACAGCTACACCATGGAGGCCACCTTTGGAGGCTCCACTTTAGGTGAGTAAAAAACTTTCTGAAGATGTGCATGTTTTTTGTAAGCTTGCACATATCACGTAAGCGGATTTATAATTTGCTGAACTCTTAGGCGACAGGAGAGGAACACATTTTACTACTCAAGACTTGAAGTCCCTGGGTTTTCACCTGTGTGACACCATCCTGGACTATTGTGACCCTGATCCAATAAAGGTGAGAGATTAAGCAAATATAAAAACAAATACTATAGTAAGCTCCAACTCAGTCTAGTTGCTATTGTATGACCGTTAATAATAATCCTGGATACTTGTGTTTTGATATAGTGACTGTATATATATGCAATTATTTTAATTTTGTCTGTGCTTTTTATTTGAGATCACTTATTGTCTGACAGAATTGGCATTGCTGCAAAAGGAGTTCAGAGAAAGACTGGGCAAAGATTTGGGCAACAGCTCTGACCTCAAAACCAGGTGATAAAAATATATATTTTTATCCATACTAACCACACTTGGGCAATGTGAGATTGGGAGAATATTTTCTGAATTAGCCTGAATGCAAACATTTTTCTTTTGCTCTCATAGCACGAGTGGCTCAGATAGTTCAGATTCAGAAGGACTCCCACTTCATTTGCTGAACCAGCCAGAAACATATACAGAGGTAAACTGACTACACTAATACACCGAAGCCTCCAGCACCTGTTTGACTGTAGTAATCAGTTTTAAGTCATATGTTCTGTTAGTTTACAACATGCTTCTGTTTTCTGTCACAGCAAACTCCAGTGACGAAAAAAAAGAAACACTTCAGGAGTCATAAAGAGAGGAATAGACGACGACCAAACAGAGTAAAAAACAAAACACAGCAAAAGGTCCTGAAAAGCAACACGAAAAGTCTTTAATCAGCCAGATCTTAAATAAAAAAAGAAAAAGTTGGTGATTCTTAAGTTCACCTTGACTTTTGTTTGATTTTAGCCATTATGAACTCAAAATATTTAATCTTTTTCTGGTCTTGCCTTTTAGAGGCTGGCATTTCTGCAGATTCCTTGAACCATTTCATGGTTTTATGCACTTTAGAGGGAGAAATATGCAATTGCTTTTAAACAATTCTTTAATTTTTTCATTTTTTTAATACCAAATCATGATTGCAGTCACCCATTGACATCACCTCTCTCATTTCACATCTTTATTTTATTATTGCAATTATTGCGACGTTATTAGCCCACATTTACCCTTATCCTAGCTTGTTTTAAAAATGTGATGCAGGCCTGAAATGCAGGACTGGATGCATATTAACAAATGAAATGATCGAACAAAAGAGGAAATATTTTGAGGTTATCTAGCCTGGAATAAAAGTCAAAGTCCATCTAAGATTTGAATTTTCATTATTTATATTGTAGATACAGTCAGAAATGGTCTCCTGACCTAAGTGTTTTATGTACTAGAAATGTCACATGGGCCAAATATAAAATCTGAAAATCTTCTGCAGCCAACTCAGATATTTACTTATAGTTCTGATCATCACACATCCAAAAATTATTTCCTATTAATTACATGCTATTGGACAATTTTAGGGTCTACTTTTGCAAGCCACTGTAACTATTTCATGAAAATTTTAAGCCAAATTGCAAAACCCTCATTAAAGGTTCTTTGGGATACCAAAGGAAATTTCAATAGAAAATTCTGTTTGATTTTGGAACCACTCCAAAAGGATATTATCCAGTAAAATTGCATCTTATCCTGTTTAGTTTAAAATTCAAACGATTCCAACACTTTGGGAATCACTGCTGTAAACAATACTCTTGATCTTTGCAGGAGTCTGACGTGCCCCCTGACAAAACAATCAAAGAGAGCGTCCAAAAGAGGCCTGCTGAACGCCACAGGAAGAAACCTCACGTATGAAACAGCATCCAAACGTGTTTGTGGTCTTCACAGTAACACCAGCTACACTACAATATTGAGGCTGGTGAACAGATGAAGACATTTACTGATCCTTACTGTTTCCTCCTTTGTTAAGGTAAACACTCTGATGAGAAAAGGTCCTACAATCACTCACCATGGTGAGGTCAGTCAGGTGAGGCTGTGGCAGGGCTGCAAGCATGTAAAGGTGATCATGTGAAGGTCATTTATTTGAAGCCTTATGCATCAACCATAAACCTGCCTTTTGTAAGCACTAATAATTCACAGAGAATCTGCAGATGTCTTGCAATACCTGGAGCAGACCATAATCTTTCATTTCAAATTTGTAATCAGGAAAACTCAGATCTACGTTACAGTCCAGAACCACGCCCACTTCACAGCAAATACACCGGTGCTTCACCCCACAAAGGTAAGGTTTATTTTGGAGATTCAGTCTGCAGGTAAAGGTCAGAGTATTTCCAAACTAATGTGGAGCTCTTGCTTGACTTACTTTACAGGTGATCCGGACATGGAGACAGGACGGCCGGGACACTCCTCTCCCCCACTGAACCTCAGGGCTCTCATTCCACCGTCATCAAAAATCATAAAGTCCAGCCAGCATCAACATCACTGCCACCGCCAGCCTTTTACCCCCTACAAATTCTACAAAGGTTTGTCTGTCTGTACACTTCTTTCAGGTGGAACTTAATTATATTATTACTAATGTTAAAAAGTCAGTCAATTCAAGTTTGTATCAAATTGTCGCTCCTCTGTAGTGAAACTTGTCTTCCCCTTTCAGGGCTGCCACCTTTGCTTACATCAGCCCACGGGTAAACCTCACAATCTTATTATATCTTTATCATTAAACAGAACTAAAGATTGAGAAATGTTGTGTCTCTTTTGTGACAGATCTCCCAAATTCACCTATGTGAATATGTCTCCAGAAATAATTCCAAGAAGGCATCTACTGACAAGTTTCAACAACAACAAATTCAGTGGCCGGCACATTTTTAGAGACAGCTCTTCATGGCTCTCACATTACGTTGATGCAAAAGAGACCTCACGCACAGAAATGACCGAGACCAAATGGTATAAAAGGGAAGAAGACAATTCCTCAGAAGGTTGGGTTGCACATTTGTTATATTAAGACTAGTCAGTTTGTAGTTAGTTATTATTGTGATAAATTTTCATGAAATAGCTCCATCACTGTTACTTACTTTACTTTGACTTTATTCAGTGGATTCATCACTGTTCAGACATGATGTTCAGGACCTGAAAGCTCATACTCGTGACACCTCCCTGAAGGAACCCGATTCATGCAGATTTTTTGTGCCTGTGCTTAGGGACCTAACAGGAATAAGGTGAACTTCTCCATTATCCTCTTAATTCTGTGATTTATTATTTCTGTTAAATATTATGATAATAATACAAGCATTGTTCATTTAAACCCTGGTCTCTCCTTTTTCAATTTCCTCAGAAAAAGCAACGACAAAAGACACAGGGGTATTTTACCTTCATCCCCCATGAGAGAGCAACTTCCACGTCCACAGAGTGACACAGTCAGCGTGCTTCAGGCTAAGGACATTAGGCTCTATCACTTTGGAGAAGAAAGCCATACAACTGTGACTCCACAAGAAGTAATGGTCAAAAGGACATCACAGTCAGCCTTGCACAAGCGAAAACCTCTAATCTGAGAAGTACACACTTAATTTATTCACTGGTCAGTGATGGAATTTTTTTTCTTTTTTACTTCAACAGTTGTTTACAAAAGAAACCCTAGAAAAAAAATACTCAGTATGGATCAGAGGGAAGGGAAAACTCCAGGAATAGTTAAAAATGCCTCTTATTAAACATGAAATAAATAAATTGACTCTGAATTTAATCACTTTTTTTCCTTTTTGCTTAATGTTAATGGCCCTGATAAAGACCTGATTTATGGCTGAAAAATCTTCATCTTTGGCTCTTTCTAACAAACGACAAAGGATTCACATCATGTTCATGTTTTTTAATGCAAAATGTGAAAACATATTAATAAAATAAATGTTAATAAAATACAAAAAATATATGTTAAAAATCCCCTATTTTCAATAACGGATCTTGAGTAGCAGCTACCCCGTGCAGCATGTCTAAGACAAAATGTGACAGTTTCTTGTTGTTAGCCTGTGACCCTGGAGATGTGAGCAGAGGTTTTGCCCAGATGTGGACGTCAGAGTGTGAGAAGTCAGTCAAACTGTCGCAGATGAAATTGGCTTTCTGTGTGTCTGACCATGTCGCGGAGCGCAACAAAACCAGAAATGGCCTGGGAGCATTCAGGGATACAATCCGTGTTAATAAATGTAGCTACGAAATTCTGAAAATGTTGATAATGCAACTTACCATACCTGTGTGAGTATGAATAAGGCAAGGATGATATGAACACCTCTCTCCAGGGGCTGAACAAGGATGGCTTCATTAAAGAGCTGAAACAGGATTAATGGAAACTGCAGCAGGACGCTCAAGAGCCAAAATCCAGCCAGCTCTGGGACCTTCAACAAATACAGTCATTTGACAAGTTTTCATCTCTGCCGTCCACTCACTGGGTTTCTTTACATATAATTATACAAATATCCTTATTTCATATGTGAATGTATAAATGCACCTTTTGCTGCAAGTTCCCGGCATAACCAAGGTAGAGTCGAATAGCCTCGATCAGCGTCATCAGGATAAGAATAGTAACAAGGATGATTTTGTAGTAGTCTGACAAAGCAGGATACTGGTGGAAATAACAAGCCAAACAACACAGTTTATAGTCTAACACTAAAACTTGTATCCACTTTGTAATGTTTTTTTTTTTAAAATGCTACACTCTGAGATAAACTCAAGCAAATTTCCTGTTGCATTTTCAGATTTAATTTTTTAAAATAATAAGTATCGAAAAAAGTCAGATATTACTGTTTTGGGATTTTATGTCCAGCTGAAAACACTCAAAAAATATTTATGTGTTGACTTTAAAGCAACTGAAATATAAAAATTTTGCAAAGTGCCAAATGTGTCTCAAATGTTAAATCTTGTTCATTCTTCCACATCCTTGCTTTTAAACGTATGATGTGATTTTTTTTTCTGCTCCTCTTCATAACCACTTGTGTATTTTGGAATGTTTTTATTGGTAAGATTACAGTTCCTAACACACTGGGACAAAGTCTGTTTTTGAAAGAAAAAAAAACCGTGAAAACGTGGCACACGGTACTACTAAAAGGTCAAATACATTTAACATATTTTTAACTGAATGTGATTTTTGCTAAATAACTACACTGAGTATAAAAGGAAGCCAAGGTTTGTAATTTTTGATACACGATAGTCTTCTTGCTATCATGTATTCTCCTTTTTGTCTCAATAACCTTTAAAATTGGTATTTACTGTTATTTCAGTTGCTGTTTTGTCCAGTAACTATTTATGTTTCAGTGGTGAGCTACATATTTCATGTGGTGCTCACAAATAATTAACAAAAAACACTAAAACAAAATCTGAGCACCCAGTTGAAAGTTTTCCAGGATTTACTGCAGCTTCATTCCCTTTAATTTGTGCCCACGTTCATTGTATCCCACAAACATTTGTGTAACTTAGGGGCTTTAATTTAGCACCTCGGGCACAGGGTAGGTTGCAGAAAACATTCGACATGTTAACCTGGGAGACCTTCAGGCACCTGTGGAGTTTCCAGCATGACAGGATGGAGCACCATGTCACAAGGGAAAAAGTAATAACTAAGTGACCTGGTGATCATCAAATTCACACTTTGGATCCATGGCCAGGAAACTATGCAGCAGATGGTAGAGTAGTTAGCATTGTTGGTTCACAGGAAGAAGGTCCTGTGTGGACTTTGCATGATCCCCCTGTGTTTGTGTGGGTTCTCTCTGGGTACTACCAACAGTCAAAACACATGCAGCTAGTGAGGTTAGGTTATTTATTGAATCTAAATCGACTGTAGCTGTGAATGGTTGTCTGTCTTTCTTTGTTAGTCCAGTGACACACTGGCGACCTTTACAGGGTGGACCCCTGATGCTGAAATCCAGCATACCACAGAAAGGTGCATAACAATCTAAATAAGAGTGGAAAGGGTCAAGATTGTAAACCAGAATTATGTTGGCATAATACCTTAAGCTGCAGCATTACAGTTTCACTGATCCACCACCAGGGGAAGAACCACATGTTAAAGTACAGAGACATCTGGAGCTGGAGGCTTGAAAGAACTCGATTGTCTGAAAACAAATACAAACAGCAGAACATACACGAACCGAATAAGCAACCTAAGTGCAAATAAACTACTGGAAAGCTTATTTTGAGTAAACAACAGCCATTAGTGCAGCTACATCAATGCTAACACCAATGCTAATTCATCAGTAACGTTAGCTGCATTCACCGTGTGCCAAAAACGCGTCGCGGTCTTTAGAGGAAGACTCCGTCCGACTCTGGTCAAACAAAACGTTGCGAGAAAAGTCCTCTAAATGTTTTCTAAGTGTCTCCGGGAGCTCCATGGTCCGCTAAATAAAAACATTACAAGAGGAAAACCACTCCGCCTCTTCCTCACTGAGAAACTGAACGCCGTTGTCGTTTCCATGGCTACCAGGGAAATCTCGCGTTCTGTGTTTAAATCTCGCATGGAATATGTTCTTTGTATTTAACCAGACACCTTTCCTCTTAGTGCTTTTATTAAATAGCGCATCTGCCTACAATATATTAATATACCACAGTGGTAAGTAAGTAAGTAAATAAATAATTTATAAATAAATATTAATAATGAACTTTATATTTGAGAAAAAATGTCTAACATTTAAAAATAATAATAATAATAATCGAAAAGTAGCTCTGCAGATTTATAGGTGGAGCTACATTAGCTTTAGATTTTTGGACGTGTTTGGACAGACTATTAAATCACTTGTACTTTTGTTTCCATTGAAAGTGAAAGTTACAGATGTGGAACGAAGATGGCCGAGAGCTGTGAAGTACTACATTCCTTCTCCTGCTCCATATGCCTGGATGTTTTGAAGAATCCCGTGACTCTTCACTGTGGCCACAGCTACTGTATGGACTGTATAAATGGCTGCTTCGACCAGGAGGATCAGAGTGGTATTTACAGCTGCCCACAGTGCAGACACACTTTCAACCCAAGACCCGTCCTCAAGAAAAACACAGTGCTGGTTGATTTGATGGTAAAAATGTCTGTGAGAGCACAATCCAACATGCGAGTAAAGGATGAAGCTGGACCAGGGGATGTGGAGTGTGATTTCTGCACTGTGAGGAAGCTGAAAGCTGTTAAGTCTTGCCTGGTATGTCTGGCATCTTACTGTGCCACTCACTTGCAACCTCACTATAAGTCTGCTGCGTTTAAGAGGCACAAGTTGGTCGAAGTGTCAGCTTCCATACAAGAGAAGATCTGCTCCAAGCACGACAAGCTACTCGAAGTCTACTGTCGCAGTGATGGGCAGTGCGTTTGTCTCCTTTGTGTGATGGACGAACATAAAGGCCATGACACTGTCTCGGCTGCAGCAGAGAGAAAAGATAAGCAGGTAATAATATAGTTGTAGACTTCCAACCATCATCCATGCTGTTGTGAATTTCAATTTAAAGTTACTGCTAGAGCTTCTGTTATAGCAGTCATAGGGTTTTAAGGGATTTTTTATATTCAGCTGTATTTCTGTAATTTAAACTTTGATTATTTTGTAATGATGGCTTTTAGAAACAACTTGGAAAGAAGAAACAAATAATCCAGCAAGGCATTCAAGAAAAAGAGAAGCAGCTCCGGCAACTAAGACAGAAAACTAAAGGACTGAAGGTGAAGTTTTGAATCTGTGTTATGTAAAGTTTTCCTTAAAAATCTGTTTCTGCAAAGTAACCAGCATTGTTCCTTTATGTCCTCTTGTCCTATTCTCGTGAAGGTTTTTTGTTACCTCAAAGGAAAAAAAGTGTAATCAAGAATAAATTTGCCACTTCCAAAACGTCATGTAAATTCTTAACAAGATAAAATTATGAAGTTGTCTAGAAATTAAATAAAATTAATTAAATTAAGCCCTTAAACCAACAACTGTGAGATGTTAAATGGAATTTTTTACTGCTCAGGCTTCAAGTGATGCAGCAGTTGCTCAAAATGAGAAAGCCTATGCTGAGATTGTTCTGAAGGCAGACAAAAGGCGCTATGCCGTGAACGATCTGATCAGAGATCAGGAGAAGGCCGCGTTGAGTCGCGCTGGGGAGCTTGTGGATCGGCTGGAGAAGGAAATCAGTGAGCTGAGGAAGCGAGAGGACCAACTGAAGCAGCTGTCGCTCACTGAAGATCACATTAATTTCCTGCAGGTGCGCAAACAGTCAAATACGTGGATCATATTGTGTGCAGGGCAGCAGTTAATGATGTGTTTATTGTTTTGCATGTTTACAGCACTGCCAGACCATTTTTGACTGTACAGAACCTGATCTGTCTTCTGATGTGAACATCCAACTGCACACACCTTTCGACTTTGTCACAAAAGCTATTTCTGACTTGAGAGACAAAATGGAAAGCGTGGCCAAGAGCATTGCACAAATATCTGAGACAAGTAAGATGAGAAGTTAGCTAAAATAATGCTTAGTAAAATCATGCTAATCATTTTTAATTAAATAGAACAGGAAGTGCTACTTTCAATAATATCATGTTTTGTACTTTTAGTTGAAGTTGATCCTGATCCCAAGACAAGAGAGGAGTTTTCTATGTGTGAGTCATTTGTTTAGTGTACATATTTTTATTCAGTTTCTGTGCTTTCCGTTACTTTGATTTCACTGAGTTAATATTTCCTGACATTGTACTTTTCAGATTCCTGCTGCATAACATTGGATCCCAACACAGCATTTGAAAACCTGTTGCTCTCTGATGGAAACACCAAAGTAACCTGGGCTAAAAAAACCCAGAGGTACCCTTACCACCCAGATAGATTTACCAAATATGATCAAGTGTTGTGCACTGAGGGTTTATCTGGTGTTTGCTACTGGGAGGTTGAATGGAAAGGGCCACGGGTTGAGATAGCCCTGTGCTATAAAGGAACAGAGCTGGAAGAAAGTGGCTTCGGCTACACCGACCAGTCCTGGTGCATTTCTCTTTCTAGTTCCTGTTGCGCTTTTTGGCACAATGAAGTCAAAACTAGAATACCCGTCCCCTGTTCCTCTACAGTGGGAGTGTATTTGAACCACAAGGGAGGGAGCCTGTCCTTCTACAGCGTGTCTGATTCTGGTCAAATGGTGCTCGTTCACAGAGTTCAGACCACATTCTCCCAGCCTCTGTACCCTGGGTTCATGGTCTCCAGAGGAGCCTCAGTTAGGATAATCACACCAGAGTAAAGCGACATCAGAAGCACCAGAATTACATCAGGTGTATCAGTACATGTTTATCACTATTCACAAAGTACTCTTAAGTATAATAATACAGTCTGTTGACTTTTGCTCATTATAGCTAAAGCATCCTTGTTTAAAATATTTTTGTTTGTGAGGCTAAAGACATTAGGCTAACATTTACTGAACTGAATTTATTTGGCAAGTGTGTTTGTGCACAGAGGTCTGTTGTGTGTATACAGTGTTCAAGAGGGTGCAGTTACATAAACATGCACTAATATATTCATAGAGAAAATCCTCTACAGAAATGTCAATGCTGAGAATTCTTAAACCATTATGTGACTGTTTAATTATGTCGATAAAAGTGGAATTCTTCTTCTCAAAAGACTCATTTCTAAGTGTAATCTTGCAAATACAGATCCATAGAACTGCATTTTAAGACGCTGTTATTATTATTTTTATGGTGCACGGTGGTTAGCACTGTTGCCTTATAGCAAGAAGATCCCAAGTTTGATTCCACCATCTGGCCAGGACCTTTTTGTGTGGAGTTGTCATGTTCTCTGGGTACTCTTGCTTTCTCCCACAGTCCAAAGACAGGCAATTAGAGGGGTTTAGGTTAATCGGTAATTCTAAATTACCCATAAGGGTGACTGCGAATGGTTGCCTGTCTGGCGACCCGTCCACCTCTCACCATATGATAGCTGGGATAGGTTCCAGCCTATCCCAACTACCATAGAGGATTTTATTTGTATTAGAGATGGACCGATCCGATATTACGTATCGGTATCGGTCCGATACTGACCTAAATTACTGGATCGGATATCGGAGAAAAATAAAAAATGTAATCCGATCCATTAAATATCACGAAAGCACCTCGCAAAACTTGCAACACGCCGTAACTCACCTCAGAACGTTAGCAGTCGGAGCAGTATGCATCACGTGATAGAGCGGCTGTGGCATGCCGGACCTGTCGGTGGTCTGGATAGCATGTGGAGCTTCGCTAGCAACCTGGCATTTCATCTCCGACAAAGTTATCCCCGAGAGAAGTAAAGCAAGTGTGTAAGTCCATCTCTGAATGTTTGTAAAGCATTCCCACGTTAAGCTTAACAAGTGACTGCCTCTCGCTCTCCGGCTGCTACTTCAATCGTGAAACTGCTTAAATGATCAGCTGATCGGCTTTTCTGTCGCGAGTCCGTCTGTCTTGTTTGTTTTTGGTCCACTTTGCACCAGAAAGAGCAAACCAGCGGCTGAACAACAGCAGCACGTTTAAGCTTGATCAGCTATTGTTAGAATGTATTTATTATTACTTTCTACACCAGGATCTTTTTCTACCTAGCTGACGCTGGTAACTGTGCAGGGGCGGATCTAGCAAAGTTTAGCCAGGGGGGCCGATAGGGCATTAACAGGGAAAAGGGGGCACAAAGACATACTTTTCTTTCTTATTCTCATTTAAAATGTCGAGCTTTTAATAAATAATTATCTGACACCCAAAGTTTTAATTTGATGTAAAATGAATAGAAGTCAATTACTGTATATAGTGACTATTAAGTCTAATAATATTAGTACTATAGCTTACTAGGGTATATATTATATACCCTAGTAAGCTATAGTACTTTTTACTTTGGGAAGGTACCATCTGTGCAGTCTGCAATTTTGTTGAAGAAAGATGTTGAATCTATTTAATATTTCTTGAAAAATAATTGATTTCTGTGCATTTTTTTTCACACTGCATCAAATTAAGGTTGATTACGTCGATTAAGCATCATGAGGTGGCGCGTGAGGGGTGGTTCCTTATTTTTTATTTATTTATGTTTGTTGTTGCTGGGAGTTGGAACCCTATTAGTTAGGTTGCTTAATATTTACGCTAAGTACTCTTTAAAATACCAGAATAGGGAGGATGGTGTAGGTCTAAGTTTATTAGATTGATCAGTATTGCTGAACTATGAAATATTTTTTTTGTATACAGGTATAACAGAATAGCTTTAGTGTAGTTGTTGTTTTAAACTTGAGTATGAACTTGCAGACTTGCAAAATGCAGCAAGATATTTAAAAAACAGTTTTGTTGATTAAAAAACACTATATCGGATTCTAGTGATGGGACGTTCTGTATCGAGGCTTCGGAGCGTGTGTCGAGTAATGGAGGGGGCGTTTCCGCGAAGCGCGTATCGAGGCTTGCTTCATTTATGGGAGGAGCTGAAAATGATGACGTCCGAAGCCTCGCTGCCCGGCTGTACCACGTGACTGGTTCATGAAGCGGTTCGAACTTTGCCGCAAATAATCATTTTCCATACTGCCATCACTACAATATACATGTTTTACACACTCCTTTTGTTGTTGACATTTACAGGCTGTGTGCAAAATGCCACACTCTTCAAATTCATGCCAGCTATTATTTTTACGTCCAGTAGGTGTCCTGCTAGAGCAAATGAAGCTTCATGAAGCTTCGCGTTGGGGTGAACCAATTGGATGAAAAGCTCCAGTGCTTCATGGGGCTTCATCTGCCCATCACTATTGGATTCATATCGGTATCGGCAGATATCCAAATTTATGATATCGGTATCGGACATAAAAAAGTGGTATCGTGCCATCTCTAATTTGTATATTATTTAACCTCTTAGGACCTGGCGTCCACATATGTGGACATCACATTGCAAATTCAAATTTTATTTGTCACACACACACAACCATACACAGTATGACATGGGGGTGAAATGCTTGCTGTACAATGCCCGACCATTAAATGACAGAAGAAAAGCTTTACAATATTTACAATTTACAGTTTACTTCTGTCACCGGCTGAAAGCAGGGACTCAAGCGCAGAGCAGGTTGATGTCTCAGAACACGATTTATTTACACACCCGTGCAATAATATATACAGTGACGGGAAATTCAGGGTTCCAGGGGATTAGGGGAAGGCTCTCTCTCTCTCACGCTCGCTCACGTCCTCACACACGTTCGTACCGCGGGGAGGTCACAGGTCCGGGAAGATAAGCTGGAACAGGGAAAGGGAGAAATCACTCACAAATCACGAAGGCAGGGCGTAAAGGTATAAGACCACGGGAGCTGGAAAGGTAGACTGACGTCAGTAGCGCAATCATCCCGCGATGAGAGGATCTGTGACCCAGCCTCAAATAGAAGACGGATAATCAGCTGATCGCCAACAGCTGTGAGAGCCAAGGGCGGGAGCCAGCTGTGAGCTCCGCAGGCAGAGAGATAGGGGGAGAAAGAGAAAAAGAAAAAAACACAAGTGTAGCCTTGTGAGGCCGGCTGGGCAGGCACGGGGACCATGACAACTACAGAATTTACAAATTAATTAACATTTGGGTTATTTAGACCAAAATACTCAATTTTGCTTTACAAGGGCCTGATATCCACTTACAAGGACATTATACTGCTACTGTTCTATCAAAATTTTAAATGAATATGCTCATATGTGGCTCTTATTTTTCTTAAAAACAAAAATAAAGTAAAAAAAAAATCTGGTAATTCTTTGTTTTTACATTCATCGGGCCGAATATGTCCAAATATCAAAGAGAAACTAAAAATGCATGCCGTGGAAGAGTTCGGGTCTTAGGAGGTTAATGTTACAAACTCAAAAGTGAAACCAAATTCTGCCAACATAAGAACCAAAATAACAAAAAGGAAATAAACTTATTTAATTGCTTTAAAAAAGGTTTTGCAGCTCACTAAATCATGTATATCTACTAGCGCCCTGTGGTTTGGCCAGAACGTGAAGAATAAACTCTAACTTAGCAAATTACTTTTTTCAAAATAGCCAAAAGGAAAGCAGGGGTTGTTTTACTGACCTGTATCAAAATGGCATTTTTTTCTGAAAGAGAAATAGCTTTGAATCTAGGTAACAGGTCATGACTGCATTTGATGAAAGGCTGATACTTTCACACAAATACTTTCACTTACTTCCAGTTAATGCAGTTATTCTTTAAATCAGAATAGCGGGCATTTATTGTGCTGTCAATGAGGTCTTGAGTGCCCTCCCACTAGGAACAAGCTGCCTTTAAGCCACTCCTTCCTCAGAGAAATAGAAAGTAACTTCTCTTGTGGAGGAAGAAAATGGCTCACGCTGTGGACCTATTTGACTGCTCCGTATGTTTGGGATTATTGGAGGATCCAGTGACTACTACTTGTGGACACAGCTACTGTATGAAATGTATCAATACTTTCTGGGATACAAAACATGACAGTAAAGAAACTTACAGCTGCCCTCAGTGCAGGCAGACTTTTAACAGAAGGCCTGTTTTGAAGAGGAACACCATTCTGGCTAACTTGTTAGAGGAACATAAGAAAACAACCAGACAAGGAGCTGCTCCTACCGTAGCTTCTGATGATAACATCTATGCTGCACCTGGGGATGTGCAGTGCGACCTTTGCACAGGGAGGAAACGCAAAGCTCACATGTTTTGTCAGGTGTGTTTAGCCTCTTACTGTGAGACTCACCTGGAACCTCATTTTCAGGTGCCACCGCTACAAAAGCACAAACTAGTAAAAGCTTCTACGAGGATCAAAGAAAGCATCTGCAGTCGTCATGACAAACTTCAGGAGCTTTACTGCCGCACCGATCGGCAGTTCCTGTGCCTCATGTGTGCGGTGGATGAACACAAAGGCCATAACACTATATCCGTCACAGAAGAAAAGCAAGAGATGCAGGTTAGTCAGTTTAGTCCCATGTTGTAAACATTTGTTGCACGGCATTTATGAGGTCCTGAAAAGTTTCTGCATTTGTTTAACAGAGGCACCTGGAAAAGACCAAATGGGTAATCACAGACAGAGTGCTGGCTTCAGAGGCCAAAATGGAAAAGCTGATGGAAGCTGCAGGCTCTATAAGAGTGAGTGTTATCCCCAAACATAAATATGCATTTGTTTGGTTCAGCAAAGGATTTTTTTGTGTTTTTAAATACATAATAAGTAATAAGTTTTATATCATTTTGAGTGGAAAAAGTATGTAAACCTTAAAAATTAGCAGTGCAGCTAAGGGGGGGGGAAATCATTTGTTTTCAGCCAGTGCGATGACAGCTGTGAGTCGGTGCTCTGTTGACATTATTTCAAAAGGTTAGTGGAACTGTTAGAGTAATACAAGATTCATGTTTGGGACTCAGTGGCAGGGGTGAACAAACCTGGCTTAGAATCAATCATTCATTTAATGTAAAAAAACAAAACAACAAACAGTATTTAAAATTAATAGGAGTATTAACTACTACGTGTCCTAAGCCAAGATGCTGAGCACCAAATTGGTGTGAGAGTTTACAAGTCAGCAATTCAGTCAGTGATTGAGTGTGACTTGTTTAGTTGGCTTGGATCACTATTGTAACAGTCATAGCAGGCAAATAGTACATTTTTCCTACAGGACGCTGCCTGGGAGGTGTGTGATGACTTTGAGCGGGTCTGTGAGGAACGTATCCTGCTGTACACCCACTTCCTGAGGAAGAAGTGCTCTGAGATGAGAGAGAAAGTTGGAGAGGCTGAGAAAGCTGGAGTGGACTGGACCGAACACCACCTCGGGCAGCTGAAGCGTGAAGTGTCTGAGTTAAGGAGGAGAGAGAGTAAAATCTGTCAGCTTTCACAAACAGAGGATCCCATTCAGTTTCTTCAGGTTATGGCTGCTTTTTGATACTTTAGGCTTATGTCTCATTTTGTATCCAGTTTGTGAGGTTAAATATTAATATTAATGTTTCCCTGTGCAGGGCTTCCAAACCCTGGGTGACCTCCCTGTGCTCACAGACTCACACAGAGAGCTTGACAACTTGACAAAGTTCGTCACTGCACAAAAGAATAAAATGAAAAAGATGAGCGACGAAGAAAAAAGGGATCTGACGGATTATTCTGGAAAAATCATCAGTAAGTGTGATCATCTGGGATCATTTGAGATTTTTAAACATCATAACTGTGGTCTCATGTTATTTACTTAAAAACTATGCTTTTTGTGTTTTTCCTTACAAGTGTCAAGAAGGACAAGGCCGCAGGAGGGACGGACAAGGACAGAACTTGTGATGAAATATAAGAGTAAGCATGATGTTAATGACTACAGACATATTTGAGAGCTTAAGCGAGTCCTTCGTAATCAATGAGTTTTTCATTTTCCCTGCAGACTCCAAAATCGAGGTGGATCCTGACACTGTAGCAGCTTGTCTTTACCTCTCTGATACAAAGAAAGAGATATCATGGTGTGACAAGGACCAGGCTCATCCAGATCACCCTGACAGATTCACATACTTTTACCAGGCTTTGTGTAAAAAGGGCCTCAGAGGAAACCACTACTGGGAGGTGGAGTGGGATGGTGGCATAGTTGAGGTGGCTGTGTCGTACAGAGGGATAGATAGAAAGGGTTCAGGGAAAGATTGCTGTTTTGGCCACAATGCTCTGTCCTGGAAATTAATCTGCTCTCCTTCTGGTTGCACATTCTGGCACAATAATCTTCACAAAGGTCAAATTCCTCCGGCTGTCTCCCACAAAGTAGGGGTACACCTTAATTATGAAGAGGGAACGCTGGCTTTTTACAGCGTATCTGGAGTTGAAAGTTTGACACTGCTGCACCAAATCCAGACAACCTTCACCGAGCCCCTCTATCCCGGGTTTTCTGTGGATCTTGGTGCAACACTGAAAATAAGCAACATCTAGCTGGCACGGCTGGCAGCCTTAAGCCAATTTCCCTCGGGATGAATAAAGTGTGATCAATCAATCAATTTTGTGACCGGTTGTGAGTTAGATTTCCTGTTCATGAAGTTCATCCAAAAACAAACTTTTTCAAACTTGTGTTTATTGATCAGATCACTCTAAGTTATTGATAAGGCAGATGTTATTTCGAGGGAAAATAAAACACAATTAAGTGCAATAGCATCAAATAAAAATGACCTTTGACTTCTGACAGCCGTTGGTTACAGCAATGCTGACATTAACCTGCTTGTGACGATTGCCTAATGAGAAATAAAGATATCAGTTTAAAATTGTTGACATTTTTAATTCCCTCTCAATGATTACTCACACAGTGACCGCACACACTGATCATCCCAAAGTAAAGATTGAGAGAAAATGAAATCCATGAAGGATACCAAAACACTGAACATGCTAATGACATCATTGAAAGCAGCATCAGTTTCATGTGATGTATTTGTAGAATAATTATATTTTTAAAAGAGTTTTTACATGAAAATGTGTTTCTATTTTTTACTTCATGTTGTGTCTCCAGTTGTGTGTGAACGTTCGATTAGTTCACAGAGTACAAACAATTCAGCCTCCACGTGCTGAAATAAACCTAAAAGAAAATCAAGTGTGTCAGGTGGCTGGATGGGGAAAAACTGAAACTGATGGCGAACCTGTTGATGAGCCGACGGTGGTGGACGTGTCTGCCATTGAACCAAAGGTCTGTAAGAAACACTGGCCTGGTCTTCCTGCCGGTGTTTCCTGTGCAGGTGGATATGGAACAACCAAAGGATTCTGTCAGGTATGTTTTCTGTGATTTCAGTGGAAACTTGTGTTCTGTTGACAAATGTATAAAAAAAAAAGAAGAATATAATCTGACATATTAAAATCCTCACAGGGTGAGGTAATACCAGGATGCTCTGTAGAATCTTGACCACTTTGTCATGGGAATTGATCCGCTGCTGACCGCAAGGCACTGCAGTGGAGACGTTTGACTTCAGATGTTTGGTGTAAAACCAAAGCTCTCAGGAGAATTCTCGAATACTGTAACTCTACATGAGTACAGTAATGGAGTATTTTTACTTTGTCGCATCATTGATTAACATAATTCAACGTTTTAACATAATTTATTTTAAAAGAATTTTGTCTGTGTGCGTGATGCTGTGCAAAGCGTCCTGCATTAGAAACAATGGAAAACTATCCACGTCTCTCATTTTCAGCGTCTCGTTTGATTTTTGATGCAGTACGCTCATTTGGCCACACAGCGGCGCTGCTGACTTGTTAAATAGCTCAGCAGAAACATTTCAAATTTTATTCAGCATTCGTTTCGTGTCTTATTATGAAAACGCCTCATGCGTGACCTCATCAGAAGCTCAAATGCTATTACGGCAGCCATAAGTGACGCCCATATCAGGAGCGACCAGTTTCTGGTCAGGCTCTGGTGTGCTGGATTCAAAAGCCAGCCAGCCCTCATAGAACCCCATGTTAAAAAGTTCAGTTTCTCAGCATCAAGCTAAAGTAAGGGTTTTGTTCTGAATCAACATTAACGTTTAAGAGATGGATGGACTAAAAAATATGGACCATGGAAGAAAATTGAGAACAGTTAAAACATTTATTTTATCTTAAAATATCTGAATAACTGGAGCTGCTTTTATTTGCACTCATTTATCAAAAAAGAGGAAACACATTAGCAGAGGAAAAGTCATTTTCAAAGCATTTTAAACAATGAAAAGTCCTTGTGAAATCTGAGGTAACATACAACTAAACCATCGGAAAATTAAATTGATGACTGCTCACTATACGGCTGAATGTATGAAATGCTTCAATGATAAATTAAAAAAAAAAGACAGAATTTATGAACTCAAGGATAATCATACATATAACAATTACAGCTGTAACCATTAGTACACACATCAAGTTCAAATGATGTCCATTTCAAAGTAATTGCTGGAAAGGACATTGTCGAACCCGGTACAAAATTCAGGATAAGAACTGTAAGTAAATGGCACTTCAAGGGTAGCTCCACAGGTATGAGCAACAGGCCTTCTGTTGAGCCCAGTTTCAGCATTAAAGCACACACAAATTTTGTCAACACAGATCACAGAAGATCCTGTGCAGAAGTGCAGGATTTTTTCAGCTTTGGTTCATCAGTGTTTTTGACATAACGCTGAAGATGGTTAAAGGTTGTCTGTTCTCCCTGAGACAGTATCAATTTTGTTGTTTCAAATAGCTGCACTACTCTTTTGCCTGTGGCCTTCTTTGTCTCATACAGAGACAACACACTTTCCTTGTCTGACAGTTTCAGCTGCAGACGTGCCATGGGTGTGGAGAAGCAATCCATTATATACTTTGGCTCTTGGAGAATGGCCTTATGAGCCATTGTTTCAATGGCAGGATGCATGTTGTTCTTAGGTGATGGGAAGTGGGAACCCATCCTTGTAGAAAAGGTGAAGCAGGTCCTCTTCATCATTTTCATCCAATGTGCCTTTTAGAACTTTATCAACAGCTGATCTCTCAACAGGAGGGAGATAGTTGAGAAACGATGTACGGTAATCAGAATGTCTACATCAACTGATGCCTTTTGACAGCCTCACAGGAAAGACACCATGATCTAGTAAGCCTTTTTACCCATATCTGCCCAACTGCTTGCCTTTTAGCCTCACAAAAGTCTGGCCTCAGCCTTGGAACTCGTTCAGTTTCACCTTCACACTGTTCCAAAAATTGCTCCCAAAATGCAGTGTAAACCTCCCTTGACACCCCAGCGTCATCAACAGCATTTTCATTTACAAAGTTCAACTTTAAAGTCACATTCATTATGCTACTGTCCATAAATACAGTCAAAAGATCATCAACAACCTTTATCCTGCCAATTGATACACGTAGGGGGCTCTGTGGATCTCCTGAATTTGATGGGGAAAGTTGGTTGCTTGAATCTAAAGGCAAACCTTGTGCGATGATATTCAGTCCATGGTCCTGGGTACAAGAAAAAACATGCACTTTCCATAAGAAATGTAAATGAATTATACAGATTCTAAAATATCAATGTTCTGAATATGTTTGAAATTTATTTGTGCAAGTACTGCAGTAATTGACAGCAGACACATTAACCCTTCAAGTTCATGAGACTCTTCTTCAATCTTTTACCTTAGCCTATTAAAAATCATGAATGTTCTTAAAAAGTCTACAAAATATGTCAATAGATTTTAAGACATTGAAAAAAGATACACCTCTTTATTTTCAGCCTACATGTCTCACTTACAAGAGTAAAAGGATGTATTACAGTGGCGTCCACGTTACCATGGTAACGGCACAGCCAGATAACTTTATGAAATTTCAAAACATATGTGCACTTAACCAGTTATGTTAATTAACCTGAACATATTTACAAGAGTTAACATTAAAGGCTTGCATATACAACAAGTGTTTTTCAACAAGTTACTCGCCTTCTCAACCCCGGTGTTTTATGCTGTCTTGTTCTTTGACTTACGGAATTTTATACGTACTTTGTCTTGATGCATGTGTATGATGTCCTCTTGTGGGACCTCTCTTGACCGCAGGAAATGTTCTAAATCCTCCTCCATTTCTGCTCCGTACCGTACCGCACCCTTCAACAGAACCGCCATCAAAAAGTAGCAGGATCTTTTGCGGACGCTCGCAAAACTTTTGCAAGATCCCGAGTAACTTTTGCGAGCGCTCGCAAAAGTTCTTCTCATTTTTTTCTCCCATGTCCCTTGCGGGGCTCCGTACTGTACCATACGAATAATATGACCGACCATACAGAAAACATTTGCTTGGCCTGCTAATGTGACGCCTCGACCAAAAATCCTGGCCACGCCCCCTGCTGTGACATCACGTTCCAAAGAATCAAAGGATCAAAGGCTCAAAGAGCGCTGACGTCAAATTCGCAGCCACGAAAGTCTATAAATACCCCCTCTTCACCGTTGCAAACACAGTTTTACTTGGAACATTTTCAGAAACAGCGAGTTGTGTTTAGCAAACCAGAAACCTTTCAGAAAGGGACTATTTTAAAGTTAAATAATTAAGCACACGTATTTTTCTTTCGACACGTTGCATTAAGCTTTTAAAGAAATGTCACGAGAAATAGTCAATAATTCACAGTCTGACAGAGCGATTCCAGCGGAATCAATCGAACTATGTGGGTTAGTGGAGAGAGAAATATCGGAGCCTAGGGACCTTCAAATGAAAATACAAGAACTCCAGTTGGAGTTAAGCACCCTAAAGCGCGAAAAGAAATATTACAAAAAGAATTACTATCGCTTTAAAAATGAGCGTGAACAAATGAGTACAGATGTGCATGACAGGAATGTCCACTTTAGGGAAAGCATGGTTGAGCTTGAAGAAGTGACTCAACAGTCAGATAACATCCAAGCTCTAATTGTTGCAGAGAATAAAAATTTGCAAGCAGAGGTTAGAACCTTTCGGATGATGCTCCATGAATTTCAGGAAAAGGAAGCATCTCTGCTTGAGCAGAACAGCAACATTGTTGCTGAGTTGTCTCAGATTGAAAGGGAGAGAAATGAACAGAAGAAAGAGAACGCACATCTCAAGGAAGCGTTAGTGAGACTTGAGCACCAAGTGGGAGAAGCTCACCATAAAATATCAAAAAAAGAAGAGATAATAGAAAAACAGAATAGAGAAATAGATCACAAGACTGAACAGATAGTTGAGCTGAAAAAAGAAATCTGTACTCTTCAGCGTCGGGTGAGACAGGCTCTGGATGACAAACAGTCACAGGTGGAATCTCTGGAGGCTAAATTGCAGGAACAGGTTAAAGCCGTTCAAATGATGCACTGTGACTTTCAGGAAAAGGAAGAATATCTCCTTAAGGAGAACAGCAGCATTGCTGCTGAGATAAACAAATTAAAAACAGCGAACACAAATCTCAAGAAACGTTTACAAAATCTTGAGTATCAAGAAAAGACAACAGAAAGTCTGACACTGCAAATATTTTGGCTGAAAGAAAAAGTCAAAGAGCAAAATTTCAAGATTGTTCATAACGAAGATCTCATAGATGAACTTTATGAACATCTTAAAATGAAAAGAGAAATAATTAATAATCTTCAGGATGAGCTGAGAAGGGAGGAGGAAGAAGAAATATTAGCTGCTGTTCACAACATCACTGGTGAACCTCTGCAGCTGGAGAATCTTGCTCCTGAACCCGAGGAGCTTTTTTTTCCTGCCTTGGAACCACCTCCTGATGTGGTCCCGACACAGGAGAATCTTGGTCTTCAACCTGAAGAGCTTGATTGTCCTGTCTCAGAACCATCTCCTGACGTGGCTCCGACTAGTGGTTCATGGCGTCATGGTGCCAAACGCCTACTTAAAATAGGTTTAGGTGTTGCCGCAGTAGGCCTTATTATACCTGCAGCTTACTGGGGCTTTTCAATGCTTAACAGTGATTGCCTATTTAACTCTGTCTATGGCCTCCTTGAGCCATATTGCCACCTTGGTGATGGATTAGGTCCCTTTTAAAGACTAGTAATGATGGACTGCTTTTCATCCACAGTCCAGAAAACCATACGTTGTTCATGTTAGACAACGTGCGCAACATTTAGCTAACTTGTGCTCTCATTTTTCTTTTCTTTTGCCTCTCACCCCCCAACCAGTCGCGACAGATGGCTGCCCCTTCCTGAGCCTGGTTCTGTCAAAGGTTTCTTCCTGTTTAAAGGGAGTTTTTCCTTTCCACTGTGCCTAGTGCTTGCTCACAGGGGATCATTTGATTGTTGGGGTTTAATTTGTTAAAAAACACAACAAATTAGGTGAGGGGTTCACATAATAGAGAGCACGACAAAAACTACAAATTTTTAAAAAATTTGTTAGTTGCAAATCAAAATAAAGACAACAATTTCTGAAAAACATCTCTTACGGCTCTGTTTATTTGCTTAAATGAACACTTGTATTTTTTGTCATAGAAGAATATATACATTGTCTTAAATATCTAATAATTTTAAATTTAGCCCTGCACTCCATGAGATAAACTGAGATGAGATAAACTGTGGCACAGACGGCTGTCGGCCTGGCGAGGGAGAGTTCCTCTTCAACCTCCAGACGGAACCCAGTTTGTTACTCGCAGCATCGCAAAATTAGACACAGCAATTTCTTAGAGTCTGGTTTAAGTCCTGAAATGACATCTCCTTACCTGTCACGGTTCTGGGTCAGTTTGAGCCAGTATTTTGAGTTGTTATGTTTTGGTGTGTTTTTGCATTATGGATTGTTTTCTTATTCTCTTGTGGTGCTTTTGTTGGTTATGATGATGATGATTATTAATCTATGTTTTAGTTATTCTTGTTTAGGGATTAGTTCTTAGGTTTTGTGTTCTCATGTTTTTTGCTGGTTTAGTTCAGTGTCTAGTCTGTCTCTCTCTGTCCAGTCCGTGTCTTAGTTTAGTGTTAGTTTAGTGTGTATTGTTGTCCTGTTTCCTGTTTTCCATTCCCTGATTACTTCCCTGTGTATATTAGCCCTGTGTTTGCCCTTGCTCAGTGCCGCATCGTACCATCGGATGTGTGTTTTATACTGTGGTCAATATTTTCGTGTTCACTACCCTTGTTCAGTTCATGTTTTAATTTCTCCAGCAATAAAGCTGAGGTTTTGAGTTACAATTCTGTGTTTGAGTCCTGCATTTGGATCCTCATCTCTGCCTGCCCGCACACAGAGCCCTCTATTTAAAATCCAACTCTTACCTGAACTCTCCTGCCTTTCTGTCTCTCTTGCTGCCTTGTAACGCACCACCCCCCTTTTGACATTAGATAATGGTAAATCAAACCTGCACTGCAGAGAGGTTGGCATGACAGGAAGTCGAGATGATAACGATAGACCAGCCTTCAAACTAAGACGCGTGATGTATAAAAGTCTTTCTGCTGAGTAAAGGACAGTTTGAGTGTCCTGCTGGCACCATGCACTGTCTTCACAAGTTTCTTCTTTGTTTTCTACCATGTCTACAAGGCATCAGTGTGAACATCAAATATACCTGATTTATCTTACGGCTGTAAACGGCACACTAACTTTATCATCTTCTTTTTTTTTTATTTACCAGAGTTTTCAACAGGAATTTTTCATGGAACAAAAGCTCCGGACAACTCGATACCCTACATGGGATCAGTTCAGAATAACAAGGGTCAACATGTCTGTGGAGAATTCCTCATCACTGAAGACTTTGTGCTCACTGCTGCACACATTAATAAAGTGTTATCTTCAGGACAAGCTGCACATTTAAAATTCAGAGTTAGAGACAATAGTGCAGTTTCCAATATTAGTGCACTGATTGACAAAGTGATAAAAATAATCTCTGAGTACTTCTTTCTCAGTTAAAAATCAAGAATCAAACAGTAAACAATTACCTTTCCTCTTATTATAACTATCTTTTTTCTTTTAAATAGTAGTAAAACTGCATCAAAACACTGATTGATAAATGTTTTTTTTACCTTTTCCCCCTTTCAAGTAAATAAATTAATACTTTTAAGACATTAAGACATATTTGATAATAAACATAACATGAGCAATTCAGCTACTTCAGTGTCCAAATAGTGGGAAAAGTGAAAGTAGCTTGGACGGAATTGGTCGCAAGGGAAATCCAAATAGCTCAACACAAATATATGAATATTTCTGAGGTTTCTGCTGTGTGAGTTAAACAGTGGATATTTTTAAGTCTTTCCCAAGATGCTTGTTAAAATGTAAAATCTGACATTTGGCACTTTTTGATGACTCTTACCTCGTTAGTTTTTATATCAAGGTGTAAAATGTAATAACAGCTCAACTCCCTGAGAGTTTAGGAGAGAATTTCTATTATTCTGCTTTTTCTTGTGACTAAACTCCTCTTTATTTGCAGTTTTGTGAAAGACTTGAATGATACAAAACACATAATAAACAATGTAACATGCCTTTTTAGTATTTCATTTTAAGGCTGATTTTACAGCTTCCTTCATGCCTAAAACTGAGCCCAAAGAGACTTTGAGAGGATGATTTCTCTGTAACTTAAGTCTCATTTATGTTGCATTATTTATATTTAGAGCTTTAAACATAGAGGGTGAGTCTTTTTGAGTTTATTGTGTTGTAAGGTAGAGGAACAAAATGAAAACAAGCTTTTGTTTGTTTTAAAGCGATGGGAAACTACTGCTAAACTGACTCAAAGTAAAGGATTGCTTTTTCTGAAATGACTCAAATGAAGGATCATGATAATAATTTGTTTACTGATTTTAATAAACTATAATTTACCTTTTTTGATGAGGTAATATTACAGTATACTCTTAAATTCATGTTTGCATGAATAAAATAAAGTTGTGATGACACGCAGTTAGAGACATGTTTGATTAAATGCTCATTTCATATTTTTCACATCAGTCCTAGAAATTTCTTGGTGACAACATAATTGATTAACAGAAACGAGGACGGTACCTTGGATGCTTTGTCCTTTTTTCCTGATAATTCACTGGAGAAACCTTCACAAAAATACATATAGTTATATAATGTTTATTTACTATTTGTATTGAAATTTATCCTGATATAAGATGCAATAATTTAAAGGTAGTTATACTCTTTAAATGTTTATATATTTTTCAAAGTGACGGTTAAAAACAGATTACGTTATTCTGTTTGTGTCATGTCTAAAATTGATCACGTTTAAGCACACTTTGTTTGGAAAAGTGGTTAATAGCTTTAAGTCTGATTTTCATTGTGAGGAGAGCTTGAAATATGATTGCTTTGTAATTGCAGCTACTGTTCAGTCACGTAAACGGAGTCATTGCTTTAGCTAAACTGCCTTAAAGTAAGGACCATGCATACTAATAATAAAATTCTTTATTGAGTTTATTGTACTAATATTCACCTTTTCAATATAGAAATGTCACAGTTTACTCCTGAATTCACATTTATGTAAATAAAACAAAGCTCACAATTCATGACGTTTAATTAAATACACAATATACGTGAAAATAAATAAAATATGCACACTTCATATATTACATTTTTACATTTTTACAATTTAGTCAATCACTATAAATTTTGACTCGGTAACAAAGTGCTAGCACCAGTAACAGAGGACATTTTAGAGAAATCATTCATAAAATGCAGTCGGTGCAGTCTACAGTGTCGTAGAAGCGCAGACAGGCCTTGTAATGCAGCAGCTTCTCAGTCAGAGGGCTGATGGTCAGCGCTTTGCCCTGAACACTTAGGTCCACGTACCTGCACAACATTAATGTAACAAGAAATACACTTAGAGCTGTGATACTTTTTTTTCTTTTTACAAATATACTTGTAAAAACATGCTTTGAATAAAAAGTTTACACTGAAACCGTTTAGTTATCATGTTTCTTATATCAAACTCTATGTATGTGTTTTTGCTAAAACATCAAATTCTTTACCAGCTGTTGATATGAACCTTCAACAGACTGTGATGGACATGGAACAATCTAAACTTTATTGGATCATCGTCTACCTGTTTTACTGTACCTGTATGACACACTCCAAAATGCCAGGGTATTTACAGCCATCAGTGTGGCCAAGAGGAAGAAGAATCTCTCCAAATTGCCATCATGCAGTGTGCTTGGGTAAAAGCTTCCTGTAACAGAGCACCACAGTGTTTAGTACCAGTGCCTCTATGTCATTTGTTAGTCCTGTATTTGTATTTTCTTGTTTGTTTGTTTGAATTTTACCTCCAGAGAGAAAGTACATCAGCTGAATAATAAAGGCACCGAGAAAACATCCCCCTCCATAGGACAGAGTGAGGAAGTGCAGGGCGATCCCTCTGATGTGGTTCGGGGTGAGCTGGAAAGAAATGAGGGAGCCTGCCAGACAACAGAAACTGTATGAGCATGTCTCCTGCTGCTTATGTGCCACATTATACTCGTTTCACAAATCAGAATGATATGCACAAACGGAGACATAACAGTAAGTCTCCCACTCACACGCAGGGGTGACGAGAGCTTCTGCCAGACCGAGCAGGATGTACTGAGGAGCCAGCTGGAAACACGGCATGGAAGAAACTTGCAAAAGCTTTCCAGAAAGTGTCTGCTCCACCAGGGGGTAAGACTTCCTCTGCAGCTCAGTCAAACCTGCAACCAGGACCGACAGAGTGGCACATGCATGGCCCAGAGCTGGAGGGGGAGGATGGACAGGGTGGGGTGATGAGAGAGGGGGCTGAGGAATGGGAGGTTGTGATTACAAGACAAAAAGAGGGAATGAGAGGAGATAAAGGAATATTTAAGAGAATAAATAACGACAACATGCGAACTAGTTGGGGCTTGCATGCATGTAAATACTCACTAATACGTTTTACAGGTGCTGGAGGAGTTTTTTCCATGGACAGGTAGCAGGTCATCACACACTCCATCAGTGGCGCTAAGAGCAGCAGAGGCAGGATGCTGATCACATTCATGGCAGCGATGGGCAAAAGGTGGTCCTTCAGGTGAAGGTTGGAGCTCATCGTCTGAATGTAGTAACCTGAGGGGATCTGTGGGAGGCATATTTCTTAACCAGACCTGAAGGCGATTAAACATGTCAGTTTTCTGCTTCATGCATTATAATTTCTCAGGGACCTACCTGTGTGAGGCAGACTCTGTAGAGCAGCTGAAGCCCATAAAGAGGGAAGAGCTTGGCCAGGACTTTGGCATTCTCCACGTGAGTCTCACTGTACCGGCCACCATTATTCTCTTTCGCCCGGTCCAGCCAAGATGCTACCTGCCCGCTCAAGTAGCGATAGTGGAGGCAGCACATCTTGAAAGAGTTCAAGAAAACTCCCAATGTGGTCAGTAATGATCCACCTAAGCTCAATAAAAGCATGAAGCACGAACAGTTGAACTTTTTGTGGCCTGTACAAAAAAGGAGACGAGGAAAAGGTTTTCTCTTTCTAATCCTTTTTTTGGTATCTTACCTTTCTTGGGTTTGTAGGTGAGGTTACTGCGCATCATGTGTATGGCAATGAGAGCCAGCAGCACTGAGGTGAAGGGGATGAGGAAGCCCAGATTTTTGGCCACAGATTGCTGGATGTAAGCAATGCCCAGAAACACAACAGTGGAATTCAGATTCACCAGCCAGTAGAACCTAAATTAAGAGAAAAAAAATCTTAGAGTGAGCCAGTGATATTGGTCAGACTTAAATCCAAAATATCTTTGTGCTAATTTCATCATCTAGGGTGGTTCAATTTAAACTTGTTTTGTCTATGAAAGGAGAAGGAGTCCTTAGAGGAAACCCCCCATGCACTCTAGTATAGAATTACCATTATGTCAGAAAGGTTTGTTTGTAATATAATAACAAAGGCATGTCACTACTACTTTTTTTGTCTGAAATCAAACCATACGAAACCCAACCTCGCAGAACTAAAAATGAATCTACTGGTAAACTACATGTATGATGCGTCAGGGTAGCCTCATCACCCACCAGTTGAAGAAGGTCAGGAGCTGGTGCTGGTTGTAGCCCTGCAGGTTGTAAGCTCCCATGGGGCAAAGGATAGCTCGGATGCCACCGATGCCCAGTGCAGCAGCCAGCAGGCCAGTGTAAAAAAGAATCTGCTGCTCCCGAGACCCCAGCTGGTGGGTCATGTGGTGGCTGTCGATGTAGAAATCCTCAAAGGGAAATGCCACCACAGGCAACATGGCTGTACCTACAGTGGCAGATGCATCTAATGATTCTGAGTGATATTTTCTTTTTGGCAATGGTTGATTTGATACATTCATGAGATATGTAGTCAAAAAAAAATTACTGAAACAAATGAAAAGAAGTACAAGGTGCCCACCTGTTTTCCTGCCATTTAAAAATAAAAATAAATACATTATAATATTACAACATTATAAACAGCTGTCATCGCCTAACATCGGATCTTACTCTAGTCTTGCTTTTCACAATAATACAGTCCAAGATGGTAAACGCTGTTTTAGAAGTCATATGGCTTCAAATTCTTGGCAGCCAACTTGTGTCAACCTTTAATCCCTTGTGTCTTACCAAAGAAATGAAGAAACGCACACACGTATAGCACCTTAGTCCTTCCTAGACAGGCTTCTGCAAACCAGCCAACCAGAACAGGGGTGAGTGTGCTGGCTCCTATGAAGCACAGGTTGACTGTTGCAGCGAGGTAGTTGTCATATCCGAGCTTCACAGTGCAAAATAGAATCATGTTACATACAATCCCAAAGAAAGTGAACCTTTCAAATAACTCCACAAGAAGTACACAGATGATCACTTGGAGCTTCTTGCGAGGCTTCTTTCGTGGTCTCTGGTCTAGATGAGGCGTGTGGGAGATACGTCGCAGTGGGCTTCTGCCCTCCGGGAGTCTCCTGAAGTCTCCTGCTACCATCCCGGGCAGCTCTTCTGCTTGGTGGGGTGAATGCTGTCGGTAAAGAGCTTTGAATGAGAACTGCTGCCCTTGTCGGGAAGGAGTAACAGAAGCTGGAATCTCACAACCAGGTGTGACTCTGACACTGGACACGTATACTCAGCCACACCCACCTGTTTTCTGCAAATGGCCATACCTGATTCGTCCATCTTTATTTTACGGGGAAGTGTGGATGTATTACTCAGATTTCACACATTATGAAAAACTATATAAGGGAGGAGTGATGGATGGGAGCTATTTAGAGGACAAATATTTCTAATATTTCAAAGATAAACATGTGGCTGTTTGATTTATTTATTTTTGTTTTTTTAAATAATGATCTTTAATGCTGTGAAGATAGCATTATTATCCAGATCAAACGGGTTCAATTTCACTTCAAGTCATCTTATAAGATACCTGGTATAAATAATGACTTAAATAATGTTGCCAATGAATGGTCTGTCATGTGATGATAAATATAATCAGTTTATTAAGTGGAGCTCTGGAGTAGTAGTAGTTAGTTTCTGGGAATACAATAAGCCCAATAACTAATGTCTCCCTTTGAAGGTTAATCTTTCCATGATTGAGGTTAACCACGGTTGCTGACATGCTCACTGTTTTCAGTTAACATAATCACAGTTGTATTGTGGGAACGTACAATATTATTGTAACATTAAAAAATAAACAAGTGCAGAAGGTTTTACAAACACTCACAAAATATTACATGTCTCTGTGAAAGCAGCTCTTCTCTTCACTTCCCCGTACAACCTCATTTTGACTGGCCTGCTGGTAATTAGACTCAAAATGTTAAGTGAGAGTGAGACAGGGTGCATGTGCAGGTTAACTTCAACTAAAGGAGCTCTGAGACAGACAGCATTTTATCACTGTAGGAGGTGAACTAGCTGTCCAAACAAGCACTGAACATTGGAATTCATTAAAGTACAAAGTCTACAGTCCTTAATAGACTTATTTTTAGACTTATCTACATTTTATTGATATGCTGACAACATTTAATGATAAGCACCTTGCAATAATACTACCAGAAATGAAGCAAGAGTCCAATCAATATATCTGATTTCTCTGTCTTCCCCACCTTTAGGAATGTCTCATGTAATAAAATATGATAGAAGCAGTCATTCTAATGAACCTCACAAAATGATTGAAGCTTTATCATATTTAAATGTCCCAATTGCCTTTTTTAATGAAGAAACAGCTAAAAGTTTACACACAGTGTATCACACACTCATCACAAACATGAATGTCATGGTAATTTTGAGCTTCATATGATGTCTTTGAACTTTTTTCCAGATTGGAACGGTTGTAGTATACATAGTAGTATATATATAGTATACATCCTTAATGCCTTAGAAAACAAGAATTAAGTTAACAAGTTTAAATTTCTTTTCGGATTTAGTCCTTTAAAGCAAAAAAAAAGTGGCCTATATTTTAGTGTAATTTAAACTGGGAAGTAATATACAAACGTGAGATTTTGTACCATTATTACTTTAAATAAAAAGTGGAAATGTGAAGCAGTTTGAGCAGGTTGATTAGGACTGTTAAACTACGTGCGTTTTTGTGGTGTCGCCATGGTTACGACAACAGCGTCCAGCTCAGCGTGGGGGCGTGGTGTATCATGGGAAAAAGTTTGTAAATCACTTCTAACCTCCGCTGCTGCAAACTCGTGATTGGAAGAAGAGACCAGCTGGCCTGGAAAGAGACAGTTAACCTGTAAAATTAAACATAATAGCTCCAGTTTGCATTTGTTTTTTCCGGTAAGCTAGTTTGCTCTGCTAATGTTTCATAGCATGTCACAAAATGTGTTTATGTTGTCGTTAGAGTGAGCTAAGGAGCTGAGCTAACGTTAGCATGCTGCTAAATACATATTTTCATATAGCGTCGTCCGTGTCTGACATTGGAATTTCAGATTTATGTGTCTCATTACCCATTTCTTTTACATTTTACATAAGAAAACAGAAAAGACTTAGCGAACTTTGTTCGCTTTTGTGCTGTCCGCTACAGATTTGCTGGCTAGTGATGTCTGGAGAGAGGCTACCCAACTGCTTCAGCTCGACCCCTCTCAAAGACTTCCATCCATCAAAGGACTTTGGCGACGGAATCCTATCCGACGAAGAAGACACTTTTTCTCTGCTTTCTCCAATCTATCATGACAGCTTCGACAGTGACGAAGAAGAACTGAGATCCACCCCAGATCAGCAGACCACTTCCCCCAGAGAGAGGGATGACTCCAGGCTCAGTATTTCACCATTCAGGTGCTGCAGTAAAGCTTTAGTTCAGGCTTGTTTGCGGCATAGCTAATTTTATATCTGCGTTTATTTTATAGATGTGAGCTACCAAAAGCGATTTCGGAGCAGCCTGCAGCTTCACCTACCCTCAGTGCGTGGGAAATGTGGTTGGTGAATAAAGCAAAAGAGGAGCGTCTTAAGCAGGAAAAGAAAGTAGAAAAGGCATGCAGTCATTAGTCCCATCCCCATAATAGAAAAGTGTTTTTATTCTGATTGTAATTTGTTGTAGTGACCATTTCACCCCAATAAAAGCTCCGTGTGTCCCGTATATTAGGAGCACTTACTAAAAGAAAGAAAAGAAAAACAAGAACGGGAGCAGGAACAGAAAAAGCTCATCATGGAAAACAAGATCCAAGAATGGCTAAAACTTAAAACAGAACAGGTAAACAACTTCTCAAGTAAAATTGTTGTGTTGATCTTCTTATCTGCTACGCTACAGTCTTTTATGTTTCTTGTTATAATTCTAGGAGAGACATGAGCAACTTCTTAAACAAAGAAAGGAGGAGGAGGAGATGCAGAGGCAGCAGGAGAGACGGCGGGAGACTGAACAGAAAGCTCAACAAAAGTACAAAGACTGGCTGCAAAGAAAGAACCAAGAAAAAATAGAAAAGGAAAAGAAGGAGAAAGTAATCAGGCTCTCGTTCAGCTGTCTCTTCTTTTTTAAATTCCAAATGGTTTCTCAGAGATTTCTTTTGTATCTTTTTGACAGGAGGAAGCCTCCCTGAAGGAGGAGCAGGAGATGGAGCGGCGTAGGAGGGCTGAAGAGAAGTTTAAGGAATGGCTGGCAAAGGCGAATGAAAAAAGCAAAGCTAGTCCCAAAAAGCCCAGCTATCCATCAAGTATGTTTATTTGAATTAACTTGGCGTTATTGGGTTTATTTTACTCAAACATCATAATCATTCCATAGAATAGAATAGAATTCAACTTTGTTGTCATTGCACATGCACAGGTACAGGGCAACGAAATGCAGTTTGCATCCATCCAGAAGTGCTTTAGCCATGATATAGATATATTACAATATATATTAGCAATAATATAGATATGTAAGTATATTACAGAAATGGGTCTATTATGGTATGTTATAATGTACACGGTATGAAGTATGTTATGAATATTCTATAACTATAAGTATGTACAGGCTGTAGTGAGTACAAGCTATGTACAGGCTATGAACAGGATATAAATATGAAAAACTATACAGAAATCTGAGATATACAGTTATACAGAAATGTGAACTATGGAAGTTATAAACAGTTTTAGGGTTAAAAGTTATCGTATGTACAGAATGATTATTTACACAGAATTATACAGTAGTGCAGTTAAGATAAGTGAGACATGTGGATAATTTCTACAGAGGCTATATAAAGTGCTAGTGGTTGTGAGTGGTGGTTCAGTCCATGTTATTATTGTGTGTTTGAGGGTACAGTTGTTCATTGTGTGTGTGTGTGTGTGTGTGTGTGTGTGTGTGTGTGTGTGTGTGTGTGTGTATGTTCAGTCCATGAGTTTAACGTGGGTCAGATGTCAGGAGGCAGAGTTCAGGAGTCTGACAGCTGTGGGGAAGAAGCTGTTCCGGTACCTGGTGGTCTTAGTCCGGAGGCTCCTGTAGATAGACGGTAGCTCATTAGTTTAATTAGACTTCCAGAGATTTATGTGTCACTGTTGCATTGGATTGTTTTTTTCTAGGTCCCTATGACAAATCCTACCCATCGCCCAGTTTTGTCAATCCAATCCCCTGGAAGCCAATCCATGTCCCTCCTCCAGAACCATCCTCCCTCGAGACATCAAGCAAGAAACCTCTGAAACAGAGAAAAAGTCAACAGAGCCTCAGCAACACATTTAGGCTGAGAAACACTCAGAGTCCAGCACATTTGCAGCAGAAGAGATGACACAGCAGGTTGACGTGTATGACTGTGATGCGGCAGCTTAGTTACGGGCTTAACTGTGATTTCTGCACCACCACAGCTTCTGGGCCAAGACTCTGCTGAGTCACACAAGGATTTTTGTTCTCTTAAGGTGGTTGTGGTGAAGACGTATTTGGTTTATGTTTTTTTTTTTTTTTTTTTTAAATCAATGGAATTATTCAAATTTTGATATGATGTTCGTGTGACTAGATATTTAAAAGTCCAGAATACAATTTTCTGTAGATGTACTGCAATACATTTTTTTTATTTGGATAAATGTGGCACAGTCAAAGATCTGTTTCGGTCTCATTCATTCTGTGGTCAACAAAACCACGTTTCATTGCACTGAACAAATAAGGCACCACCCGCATGACAGAAAGAAGGTGGCTGGTGGTCACAGCCAAAGATAGACCCAGCTTGGTCAAGTGCCCCTCACACTTCACACATTGTTCTGTGTCCAGCTGTGCCTTGTTCTTCTGTGGGCTGAGATGACGACAGAATGTAGTGAGGGGGTGGAAAGAGAGAGAGAGAGATTCAGAGCAGTATGCTCAGTCTGTGTTAGCATTTCACAGTGATGCCAATGTGTGAAGCCTGAGGTAAAATGATTTAAATTATGCTTTTCTGGTGTATTTTTGTGTAGTTTCTTCTTGTTCATTTTGTGGTTAACTCTTTACAGTTTCCTGATTGCTCTGGAATGTGTTAGCTGGTTGTAATCAGGGAGAAGAGCTTATGTTTTCTTTAATTGTTAATCATTGTGGGGTGGGCAGCTGTTAAAACAAAGATGTAACGTGATTACATTTTGTCGTGAGTAGTTTTATTGGGTGTAAGGGTGTAGGCTGTTTGCTCTAAGGTATTTGAAGCCTTGTAAATAAAACCTTTCTCCACATGAAAGGTTAGTCACAGGGACACAGAAATTTGAGAAAAAAGTGCTTTATTTTATCCTTGGAAGAAAAAGTCAAACAGTAATGTTACAACTTAAAAAGTAAGAAGCAACATGAGATAAAATAACATCAATGCTCAAACCAATCCAAGCAACCAAAACTGATCAGATGAGAAGGATCTCTTAAATACCTGCTGATCGGACCAATTTAGACACAAGGGAACAAAGCTAATCAACTAATATTAGAGAAGCAAAATCAAGCTTTAATTTAATTGTTACTCTAACCTAACAGTAATTAAAAGAACAACTAAATACCTTACTGAGGAGACACAGAAAATAAATGCATTTAACATAAATGACTCCAGCTATCTTCTTATGATCTTGGAATACGTGGTATCTCCCAATCAGCACTTTCTGTATTAAATAGTGATGCGTTCAAAGACACCTCTTTTGCTCGTTATATGCTGGCAGACCATATCATTGCTTGGAGAACCCAGCACTGCAAAACCAGAGAAATTATTAGAAATTAAAGTAAATCCAACAAATTTAACATACACTCTCAGTGAACTTTATTAGGTATATTTGCTAGTACTGGATTGGAGCTCATTTTGCCCCCAGAACTGCATTAATTGTTCAAATGTCCCTTTCCACCACATCCTAAAGGTGTTCTTCTGGATTGACATCTGTTGACTGTGAAGGCCATTTGAATATAGTGAATTCACCGTCATGTTCAAGAATCCAGTTTGAAATGATTTTGCCTGGTGCATTACCCTGCTGGAAGACGTCACCATAAGAGCACTCAGACCAGCCTGTATTGGACCAATAATCATACCACATTCAAAGTCACTTAAATCACCGTTCTGGCCTATTCTGATGCTCAGTTTGCACTTCCGCAGGTTATCTTGACCATGCCCACATGCTTAAATACTGATTTTTATAGTTGCATGGCTGCAAGTGTAGCAGTCACACCCTCTTAAAATGGGAAGTCTGCACTCAGAGTGAACCTTCAACACTTTTGTTCACTCCTATAATTTACGGTAAGTTCTAGCTACTCATTTTAGCTCGATCTTTAAGAGCCTTTGGTAATGAATGATTGCTGTCTGGCTCTTTCAGGTATTGAGTCCTGTTAAACATACAAAGAAAATCCATATCCCAAGATGCAGTGGTGCAGGTGGGCTGGCAGTTGGAAATCACAACTTCCAACACAGGTAGGAGGCGTGTCTTATACTGCCTCAGAAGTAAACTGAGTGGCGCAGGGGTGTAGCAAGCACACAGAGTGACAGTCTAAAGGGCAGAAGGACAGAATCTACTTGTGTTTCAAGAATGTGACTACTGGTGTAATGTAGATATGGAAACAAACTCCTGATGAAGAAACAGCTTTTGGATTCTGACTAGTCTGTCTCAAGGAATATTGATTTTTATCCCTGCTATGGAATACCTGAGCTGATTGTGTAATCTTTTCTGATTGTTGAACAAAGGTTAAAGAATGGGTTTAAGATAGCAGAAGAAAAAAGCAAGCTGCTTCACTAGATTTGACAGATTAGATTTGACAGAACCTTTACTTTTTATTGAGCTCTGGATGGATCTTTCACCAGGGATCAAACTGTCTGTGTTACTTCTGCCAGTAGACAATTGATTTTTCCCTTTCTTTCTCAAGGATGTGACTGCTGTTTGTGTAAATATTCTAAGTTCTTATTGACACAACTTGGAAGGGACCGGTTCATTTGCACTGAGGCCCAAAGGTATTGGGTCTCGTCTTACAGCGATAGTGTTTTTTTTCCCTCTCTCTGTTCCTCTTGTCACCATGCAGACTGCTGGGCCAGAGATTGAAGACTCTTTTGACTTTCTTTTTAAAATCATCTTGGTTGGTGACTCAGATGTTGGGAAGACCTGCGTGGTGCAAAGCTTCAAATCTGGCATCTTCATCGAAAAGCAACAAAACACCATTGGTGTTGACTTTACTGTTCGTACCCTGGACATTGATGGCAAGAAGGTGAAGGTAGATGACTTTTATTTTAAGCACTTGCATCACAGCTGATAGTGCAGTCCTGTCCACATATTTAGGTGTGTGCAATTTATGAGATCCGTGTGGGTGCACTCTTGTCTTAAAGTAAAGAATTCCTTTTGTTTTATTTCTTCAGAGAAAGGGGAGGGGCTGACAAGCTGTCTGTAGTATCCTCGGTGTTTCTGTTAGCTTTCTGGGTGTGTTGATTTATTAGCTGCTAGTTTATAATTCTGTTTAGACATTTGCAGACATTTGTTCAGAAACAACTGCAAACAGCAGACAAACCTGACATCATACTTGAATAACTTAAGAGTTGTACGCTGTTGATCCTTAACCTATTCTGTATAACCGGTTAACCCATATTTGTGTTATCTGTGTTTTGCAGATGCAGGTGTGGGACACTGCGGGACAGGAGCGTTTCCGCACCATAACTCAAAGCTACTACCGCAGCGCCCATGGGGCGATGGTGGCCTATGACATCACTCGACGCAGCACATTTGAATCGGTTCCACACTGGATCAGGGAAGTGGAGCTGTACGGAGCTGCCAGTGTGGTGCTGATACTCATTGGTATGTAAACTGTCTGCACAGAGCAGAATATATTTTTGAGTTGTAGATATTGTCACAAAAAACATGTTACAAAATCAATTCAAACAACAAGACAAAAGTCACTTGCAAAGTCATTAGCAGATCCGTAGATTGTGCTAATAAAGGGATGAACATGGTCACCAAAAAGACTGAAGTAGACTGTGTTGTTTAACAATGTGTTAACAATATGTGCCAAGAAAATATCCCAAACAATGTCACACCAGCAGCTTTAGCTGTTGATACAAGGCAGGATAAATCCATATTTTCATGATTAGATCAAATCCTGATCTCACTAACTGAATGCAGTATTGTTGTATTAATTTGCAATAGGTCAATGACATGAAAGAGCATGCCAGTGAGGGAGAGTATTTTTATGTAGAGTTTAGATATTCTTCTTGTGTCTCTGTAGGTAGTGTATCGTGTAACGTCCACCTACAGACCAAAGACATATGCATAATGTGCTAAAACAGCGATTCCGGTGTGTGACTGTTGTCTGTATTAACCCTAAAAAAAATGTATCTTATAGTTAAAGTCTACTAAGTTTGTTGGGAAAGATATAATTCCAAAAAGTCAGAAACATGCCCCATGTTTTTGACGGGTAAAGTTTAAATGTGATCTGAAGACTTGGTTGTAGTAAGTGTTGCACTAAAAGAATAATTTAACTGAAAATGATACAAATCATAGCTGCAAATATCTGCTTCACTTCTGTTTTTACCAACTCTGGTTCTGTTCACCACTGCAGGTAATAAGTCAGATCTCCACAGTAAGAGACAGGTGCTCTTCGAGGATGCTTGCAATCTGGCAGAAGACAGTGGTGTGCTGGCTGCTCTGGAAACCTCAGCCAAGGAGGCCCAGAACATAGAGGCTGCCTTCATTCTTATGGCTCGAGAACTAATGGCACGCAATGGTATGACCATCATAAACGAGTCCTCTGAAAACTCTCCTCAGTTCATGCTGAGTAACAACTCTCACCCGGTTCCTAGTGCCGTGGTTACAGATAAAAAGTGTGGGTGCCGAGAAGGCTGAAGCAGGGAGTCACTCGAAGAGTGGGAATGGAGGCCTGAATACTCAATTTACCTGTTTCTCTACCAGAGAATGGGATGTTATTTAAAGAGAAACTGTGTGTTGCAACGTGTGTGTGAATACTGGTTTTGTATGTTTTGACTTTTTAATATTTAACATGTTGTAATATTATTCTAAGGATAATGAATGTGATGACAAACCACTCCTCTGCCAGAGGACTCTGTACACAGACTCCAGCACAGTAAACACTACAGTTTTACATGTAGCCTTGTGTCATTTTAATCCCTTTTTTTAAGGTTCTTTCACATCATATGGCTTTTGAAGTACAATGTCACAGGTTTAAGTCACCTGCAAATCACACATTGTTAAACCAGTTACAAATGTAAAAACTGTATTTTCAGTGGCGCTGTAACTATAACTGCAGTCTTCTAACAGACATTCACTATTCATTATGTGAAAAACCCTACTGTTAAATTCCATCAACTTCAGAAAATAAGACTAGTTTTTTTCAAAATAAAATTTAACATGCTGCTGGCTAAAGTAAAAAAAATGATGTAATACACTCATAGCTGGCAACTTAAATAGAGCTTATAAATTCATGTTTAAAAAAAATAATTAGGTAAAATATGACAGCAGTAAAAACAAATTAGGACCTATAGGGGTGTCTTTTTTTTGACTGTGCAAATGCCTGAAATAGTAATGTCACAAAACTGTGTCTTTGTACAGCTCTTTCTGAATCAGTCTAAACTTGCTGGAAAGATGTAACTGTGGAGGAATTCCACCTGAAATCCACTCATGAGCTTACCAATACTTAAAGTACTAAAATGTGTAATTCAACAACTTAATGTATGTACTCAAAAACCTGAATTCCTTGACTCAGAAACAGTGATGTCTATTATTGAAAACTTAAACTTTTTTAAAAGAATTCAGCAGTGGTCTGATGCACTATTATGGATGACTGATTTAAAATGCAACTTCTATGTATTTGATATTATTCCTTTTTACAGCTGACTCTATGGCTCGTTATAACATAGTAACACCTACTTCTCCCCTGTAATAATCAAGGGAATGGTTTGATAACCTGTTGCTAATGGTGAAAGGTCAGACTATGAGATGGAGACCCCTACTGTAGTGGCCAGCCTTCCTGCTTAAATACCAACTCAACCGCCTCCTTCACATCATGCACCACGAAGGATGGTTGAGTGAGGCTGGGATCGAAGCGGAAGTCTCTGTGACCATGGAAGATGCGTTGTTCTGTGACTGTTTTCGTTGGGTCTGAGAGCAGCTCCTGTTGGTCTTTGCTGTACACTCCTGTGCACACCAGGATTGAGCTACATCCCTCAGGGAGATCCCTTTCTACCACACGTGAAGCTCCACCTAGTTCTGCTGATGTCATTTTAGGGGTGTCATCAACAGCTGAGGGATCTATACTTCCACCAGCACTCTGAGCCTGCATCTGTGCCTTGGTGTGACGAGAAGACTGGAGGTAGCGATTGTAGAGGTTGGCGCCATATATGTCGGCCATGGGATTATCACTATAAAAAAAAAAAAAGGACTCAGTTCAAATTATTTTTTAAACTGAATTTCTAAGTGTTAAATGTAGACTGAAAAACTCACCCTATAGCATACACCCTCTTCACAGGCGTGTTCCAGCCAAGTCTTTCAGCCTGTTGTCTAATCAGCAGCTCAGCGTAGTTATAAGTCACCACACTGGGCTTCCCAATCAGAGCCTCGTACTTGAGTTTGTATCCTGTGACCTTCTTGTACAGAGACTCTAAGCACACCAGGAACATACCATGACCAAACCTGTGATGCAAGGAACAGGAAATACAGTATTGTGAGAAAGTTTTTGTTTTGTTCCCTTTCTTAGTTTTTTGCACATTGTCATATTTGTGACTTTAACGTTACAGATCGAACTAATTTTAATATTGGGCATAACCTGAGTAAATACAAAATGCAGTTTTTTAAATGATTTCATTTATTAAGGGAAAAGCTATCAAAGCCAACTTGGTCCAATATAAAAAAACCTAAACCTAATAACTGGTTGTGACACACTTGGCAAGCAAGCATTTGTGGAGGAGCTTTGTGCAACTCCTCTTTAAATAATTGTTTTAATTCAGGCACATCAGAGGGTTTTCAAGTATGAACTGCCCGTTTAAGTTCAGATGCCAAAGAATCTTAATTGGAATTAAGTCTGGACTTTGAATAGACCACTCCATGATCTTCATTTTGTTTTGTTTTTTAGCCATTCAGAGGTGCACTTGCTGGTGTGTTTTGGATCATTGTCCTGCTGGACGTCCTTTAGATGTTGTTCTGGGTTCTTTTGTGACCTGCTGGATAGGTGATGCACTCCTGGGATCATTTTGGTACGCCGGGCACTCTTGGGAAGGTTCACCTGTGTTCCACGTTTTCTCTCATAGCTTTCACTATGATTTGCCTTTGTACCCCTTTCTAGACTGATAATGTCAATGACTTTGTTTCTTAGTGGTTTCTTCAGAGTGTGGCATGATGTGTTGCTTTCTTGAATAATTTTGCCTAATTCACTTAACTTCTATTGAAGAGGTTTCTTTATTCAACAGGTTTCTCAGTAATCAGGCCACTGTGGCTGGTGAAGTTGAACTCAGCTCTCAAATGTGGTTACTCAAAAGTAATTCATGATTTAATGAGAGATCGATCACTTTTTCACACAGGGCCAGGTAGGTTTTAATAATAGTGCTTTTCCATGGCACTGTATAACAAGAATACTGTAAAATTTGAAGGTTGTAATATTTCAGACTGTGGTGTTGATGTGTACCGGGGATTCCAGGCCTCTGCCATCCACAGCAGGTCCATGTTACATGCCAGGACGGGGATGTGAGGATAATGCGCTGAACTCCAAGTGCTGCCTGGGTTCCCACCAGTTAGCAGCACGTCAACAATAAGCTGGAGGTTGGTCTCCCATCTAATAGGCTCACCAAATAAAACAACAGCTGCAGGACCAAATAAAAACAAAACATACAATTAGGCCACATTACCAGAAAATCATTAATTCTCAGGGATTATGTAATGACTGCGCAAAGGAAACATACCATCTATTGGCCGTAAACCTTTAGTGGGCGGCACCTGAAGGACATTGTGCAAAGTTGGGAAGACGTGTAACTGAACTGAACATAAATGGATTAAACAGTATTACTTACAACATCTTTGGGTCTTCTATTGTGATCCACAACATCTAGGACTGGGTACGCTTCTCTGAGCACATCTATAGTAACAACATCCTGAAAGCCCAGGCTGAAGTTTGGCGAGTTAAAGTCAAACCGGTTGAGCAGGAATTACAAGCTGGAAATATGTAGAAAATCTTAACAGTGTTTTGGGTATTTGGTGTTTTTTTGTAACATGTTTTCCAATGTTTAATTTACTGCATTTCTTTATATTTCAAATAACAATGTTTGACTTGAATTAAAAACAAAATCCCACTAACTCAAAAAAACAAAAAAATCTGTTGAAGGGCTTCACAGAGACTGTCAAGCAGTAAAGGGAACAAAGGGTGAAACGATTAAACACTGATAACAAAGTGGAACATGGAGAAAAACAAGTGAATAAACAGAACATTCAGCTTTAAAGGTCAATATCCAGAGTGCAGGCACCAGATTACCCGAGTTATTGCAGGATACTTATGAGCGACTTCCTCTACTGGACCCTGTCCGGAGACCAGCACACGCATTTTGTGGAACTGGGTAAACATTCGCAAAGGACTATGGGATAGCATCACCTGGTCTGGAGACACCTGAGATAAACAGAGTCTAGAATAAATGGCTGATATCAAAGAATATTAAAAACAAAATACACGAGACAAAGCAAACTGATAATGTTTTAAAAGGCTCTCAATTTACCTCCACCTCAAGCAGATGTGACAGATGTTCCGCTTTTGTCTGCCTCATGCAGTTCCCAGCATTGGTGACAAACACCACAGGGACCTTGTATTTTCCGCTGCGGTCCACCAGGTTTTTGAAGCACTGCTTGGCTGCAGGGATCGGAGTCTTGCCTCTCACCAGCACCCCGTCAATGTCAAAGAGGAGCCCGAAGGAGCTGCTTGCCTGAGGAGGGAGCAGGCGACAGAGTGGGGACATGTGTAGTATGACAACATAAGGTTACTCATTAACTGATACTGCATTCTGAGCAGTCTTTGAGAGCTCATCACTGCAGGCACACTGAACTGAGTGAGACTTTGATCCCACTGCAGCTTCTATGAGCTATGCAGCATAGTTTTATTAAAGTTAGTGATTGAACACTGATGAATAGATACTAAAATAATCTATACCGTACTATATACTATAGTATACTAAAAATACAATGATCAATGTGTGCAGTGAGTAGCCTCAGCATGCTCTCCTGCTGGGACATTCAGTCTCTGGCCTTTTGCTCCACCATCTTGTAAGTTTCTACATATTTATAATAATTGCTCTGAGATTTTAGCTTATTATATTAAATAGTTTCCTAGATATTGTTTAAGAAAGAGCCCATCCACTCACTTTTTTCACACACTGAAATCTAAGGAAATATTCAAATATAAATATCTCAAAGTTCTTTCACATTTCTTACCATAAAATTTATTGAGGATCTGCATTTGACAAATAAAAATATGAAAAACATTCATGCATTCCTTATAAGTCCCTTACAAGTTTGGTGTGCATTGTAAACATAAAAAATTACTTTATAAAAATGTAAAATGTGGCACATTTGTCCTCTGGCCTCTCCTTCAAGGTCAAACAACATCAAACATTCAGTCTTTTATCTTCAAAATTATGTTTAGAATTCTACTGCCATTGTTTGTATTGGCAACATTTAGGAAATGATATTGGTATATGGGGACTAAAAATAATATAGTCTGCATCCAAATGATGTTATATTTGACCTCTGACCTCAAGCTTTCTTTGTGGAGTTGACTCCAAAATGTATTATATCGTTAAAGAAAGTATTATCAAGAAAAAAGGGCTGCAAGTCAGTACCTATTATCCATTACCCACTCCTACATAATATTTTTATAATCAAATTAAACATCTGTAATCCTACCTTTACCTAATTTTTACTGCACTACAAACTTCTTAAAATAATTTTTTTTTAAAAACAAACAAACAAAGAAAACAAAATTCATACATACAAAATGTAATACTTCCCTTAACAGCGGGTAGCCTTGGTGGAGGTTTGCACTCTGAGTGCTTCTTCTTGTAAAATACAACTACGTCATTCAGAAATTGTGAGTCCTCTTTCCAATGTGATTTTTTATTAGCAGTTTTCAAATATGGCACTCTGCAGGACTGCTTGACTTTTTTAGTTAGCCAATACCCAGACACATGAGACAAATGTGAAGTTGTGTTCAAACATGGTCTGAGATTTCAAAGTGTGGAAAAAGATTTGAAAGTGGGTGAATGGGCTTTAACAAAAGAGACTAAAACTTCACAGAAATCACCGGATATTTCCAAACTTTAGATTAGAATATTTATATTTAAGTCAAAGATGGCTGAGCAGAAAATGTTTAAAAAAAAAAATTGGATAACTTGAGATTGAATACTCTTCTGTCAGGATACATTTCTTTGACAGGTAGCACTGAAATGGGATGGAGCGCCACCGTGCTTTCAATCAGCACTCCCTTCTCCACTCTCGTTAATACAGTTTGTACAAAGCGTTGACTTACATGGCTATAACATCTTGAGGCCGAAGACTGGGTGTTCGCTTGCTTTGCTGCTCCCTCGCAGCTTGATTTCAGCAGCTGCCAGCCACTCTTTAAATATCTCACTCTCTGCATTGTTTCAGGCACTTTAGTGGAAAAGGCGACGTGTAAACAACAACAACAACAGACACGGCCGAGCTAGCTTTAGCTGCGCCAACGGTAACGGCTAACTTAGCAAATGTGACCGCTGAAGAACCGGGTCATGATATTTTTATCAGTCTAAGTCAATACCATACTCTGCGCTCCTCATACTGTAATATACGGGTGTATACCGAGGAGCGGTACAATTTGTCATAGCTCTGAGGACGCATGCGCAAAGAAGCAAACCGTTGAACTTCCAGGTCCAATATTACGTCAACAACGGAAACCCACACGTTTATCATTTTTGTAGAAATGAAAGTCACTTTCTAACTTACTAACTTTGAAACTCAATAAACTCTGTACCTGAACACAATACTAATATTATTATTTATTTATTAGTTTCAACATCATGTTTAAATAACTGTAAATTTCATGGCAAAGATACAAAACTATATTATCTTTAAAAAAAGACCCCAAAATATTACATTTTATGATTTGCATGTTTGCATTTCCCCCCTCTAATTTTCCTCATTTCTGACACATTTCATGTATAGTTGTATAAAACAAAACGAATATACGAATAATTATTATTTTTTTGTACATATTTTTTCTTGATTATTTGCACTTAGTTTTACAAAAACTTTACTTAATTTTATCTGGGTTATTATAACCAGTAGCAAGGTTTGTTGACATTTTTACCTACTTCAGTTAGTTTACTGTCATTCTCCTTTGCAGATGCCTTTGTGCCACCCACCTCCACCTCTCATCACTCAAACTCCATTCAAGCCACCTTCATCTCAGCTCCGGGGGTCCTGCTCTAATCCCTTTTACAGCCAGGGTCCATTCGGCTGAGATAGGCCATCGGAGTCTAACCGTGTATATTCTGTTCATCGATAAATCATTTTCATCCTTTCTAATAATCTTTCCTTATTGAAACGCTTCTATGTAACACATTAGTAAACATAAGTTCTTATATATGTCATATTTTTAAAAAAAATACATGATTTTAAAAGTACAAATAAATTCATATTCAGTAAACTTTGAATAGTATGTACTTGTTTCAATAAAGGTTACACATTTGATGTGGAACATGAACGTCTGTTCCATGATCCCAAGATGACATCCAACATTCATCTGTATATGAAAATTTAAAAAACTGCCCAATTCCAAAAATAAAAATGACAACAATTTGGTTGTCACAGTAAAAAAAATTCAAAGCTGCATCTTTTTAAATTAAATATAAAGAACTGATTGTACACTGATTTAAAATAACTCTACGATTTTTATTAGTCCAAAGCACAAAATATCAACAACATTTAGTCTAGT